>NC_052501.1:84995649-85595649 GCF_016617805.1 Bactrocera tryoni
AAGGAAAAACGATATAACAAAAAACATTAATATTGAAAAAAAAAATTAGTATTGGTTATGAAATGGTTATATATTACTTATATATTGGTTACATATTGGTTATATTTCACAGAGGAAGCAGGAAATTTTTTGCTATTATATGTAATATGATCTACTGAATCCTATGCAATAAAAAACTCAATTTCGATTTTTTTGATGATACGTTGCTTTGCATTTCAAGTGACGATATACACGTGCAACTTTTAATTAATGTAGTTGCTTTTAGGCGCAACAAGAATTTAGTGTTAATCTGTAAAGCGAAATTCGTAAATCGAAATTTAACACTGATAGCTTGTTACTTTAGCAAATATGTGCAATAACTAGTATATACTTTGGATACCAAGGACTTAAGCCGCAACCAGCTGTTTAACATAGAAAAATCGTTAGCAAAAATTCTAGAAAATTCAGCACTTTTTACATCCAAGTTTATAATGTATTTTGCATTACTCAATTTTCCGCATTTTTTCAACTCTTTCTGCCAACTTAAATAGTTTCGCTTTAAAATATATAATTTTGTTACAGCAAAAGTCATTTTGCCACTAAGTTAATGCATATATTTATATGTATGTATACTCATGTAACTTCTAGAATTGCCACTTAACCCAAAAAGTAACCGCTTGTTTTTGTAGTACAACTTAATTACGCTGCAACCCGAAAAATTGGGCGCACGCTACATTGACACATATGTTTTATGCGACTCGTATGTATGGAAATGAGATCACACACACACACTTGCATACTTAAATCAATAAGGCAGTTGTGTGCCGAATATGGCCATAAGTCAACAAACAGCTCTTCGTGAGCATATTTTTTATGTTTCGACATAAATCTCGCAAGCCTACATAAGTACAACGGTTTACTGCTCGCTGCTCACTTTTTCCACAGTTTCTTACTTTCATTTTTTTACGACTCTCTGCCCAGTATCCCTCAGCGACATGGCAAATAATTAACTTTGCCTACATTTCCACTTCCTCGGCGTGTTCCTGTGACCAAACTGGGCACTGGCCTTGTCCGACATGTTCTTCCACTCAACTGTACCACTTCACCACACACACACACACACACATACACAAACTTTTATTTGTACGTTTGTTGACCGGCTATTTTATGTTATTACCAATTCTGTAGTTGACATTTATGTGCCACTACTTAGCATACAATTGCATGTTTAGTCCATATGAAAGCAAATGTACACTTGGCACTGGCAAACACACGACCTCACACAGACACAGACTTGCAAACTTATTAGCATTCGCAGCGCATTTGTGTGTGTATTTGTGGTTGCAGGGGTAGCGCAAATCTGCAAAAAGGCCACCTGTACTTTAATATGTGCGGGGTAATTAGCAATGAATGCAATTTCAAAGGGATTTTCCGGCATCATAAACCAAGTCAACGCACATTCGCTCAAAGCAAACGCAAGGGGAGATTATGCAGAGCATATACGTACATACATACATGATCATATGTAATTTATATATATAATCGTATATATGTTAGAGTTTGAGTAAGTATGCATGCTTGTTCAGCTGGAAAATGCAGAAGAAAATGAGCTTTAGCGAATGCTATTAAAAATATCCTTACGTCAATGCGAATTTGTCATGGAAGTAGCTAAATATATGTTTATGTGGAATCCGGTCTCATATTATATATATGTTATTAAAGAGATATTTGCTCAAGCGAACAGCTAATGGCGACAAAATGTTGCGATTGTGGTTTTGTCAATATCAGATCGTGAACAGTTCGCGGAAAGCATTTAATAAAAATACCTAAAAAATAAAATACGAATACTTCATTCAGTTCAAGAATTCACGCTGAGTTGTGAACTATCACTACACTAATCATACATCTTTTCAAAGCGAAGACACGAACCGAAAAAGAAGAAAACAGCAGATGCAGTTCCTGTCTCTTTCGGTTCGTGTCTTAGCTTTAAAAAGTTCGCACAATACTTTAGACGGTTCTGAAGTACAGTTAGATTTAAAATTTGCTTTTTATCAGTAATAAAGATATAAGTTTGATTTTGACAGGCAAGCTCCACCCTTAGTTATTTTCTTTGAGTTTATTTCAAATTTTTCCTCGGTCGATATGTAAACCCTTCAGTCTCTTGTCAACTGCTTATTTAGAGTTATATTGAAAATTATCTACAATTTAAGAAATATATGAGATTGATTTTTGAGATATTGATACAAACTGATCGATCAAAATCCAAATTAAGTTATATTTATACCTTTTAATGCTACAAGCAGTGGAACTTTGTAAGGTATTATAGCCGGTTATAACCATACGGCCGAAGTAAACAAATTTTCTGTACCTTTGAGAAGGTTGAAAGGTATGTAGAGTGGCTGTCTAAGGACGCACCTAGCCCTTTAGATATCCCATTGTGATACTGCCGGGGACTAAAATCCCCTCACTCAATTGTATTCTTTGTGAACCACCCTGTGATTGTGAGGAATTTCATTAGTATGAACAGCTTTAACCGTCTGCATCTTAACAGCTTCTACAATCGTCAATATACGGTGTTCCCAGTCTGCTGGCCTGTCTGTTGGCCTGTCTGTCAATTAGACAGTGGCCTATTAGCACTCCTACTAGAGTTCCAAAATCAGAACTTCTAAATTTTAAAAGCCGCCAAGTGTGGCCCATATTCCATTCATGCCACGTTTTCCTGCTTATTGGGCAAGTCAGGGATTGACTCTGCAGAGACTCAGCCATATTTAAAACATGTTTATCAACTAAATATCTTCAAGTAACCAGCGCCATTAAATTCCTTCTTTGTCGGAGTCTAATTGTAGGTTAGTGCCTTTTCTGGCTCATTCATCTACTTCACAGATATCAGGGATATCACTATGTCTTGGAACCTATGCAGGTTTATCGTGAGATAAAGCGTTAGATTTACTAAGAGATCAAGGCAGAGAGGACACCACCTCCCAATAGGTTTGGAACCATCCATTTAGATACTTATTCCTGCGCCCTTGCCTACCTAACCCTTTATCAGTCATCTCTGAAAGGTAAGGCGATATTAAAGACCAAATTTAGATTCAACTCTGCAGGATTTTGAAAATAGTAGATGGAGGATTTTGGTATCTAGTTTTGCTGAAGAGATTATCTAGTTTGAATCCATCCAAATAGATGCTCATCTCTAATGTCGTGTCCTACTCAACCCTTTTCTACCCTGCTCTGGTAGATAATGTAACATTGGTTAACAAATTTTAATTCAATTTTATAGGATTTCGAAAATCGGGAAACGGGAACTTATGAACCATATTAGAATTCCGCTTGTTAGCGGCACCTAATGGGCCTCAATCTACGAGCTCACTTCACTGCCAGTTGCTCATAAAACAAATCTGTTGCCAGTAAGTGTTGGGAATAAGTACATGTGGTGATAGTTCCAAGAAAAAATATTTCTCAATATTTTCGTTGGGGTTTTGGTTCTTCCAGTTAACAAAATATATAAAAAAAAAACATTTTGTTCAATTCTTCACGGTA
The DNA here is from genome assembly GCF_016617805.1 of Bactrocera tryoni. NCBI lineage: Eukaryota > Metazoa > Arthropoda > Insecta > Diptera > Tephritidae > Bactrocera > Bactrocera tryoni. The sequence continues at coordinate 84,999,169 of NC_052501.1, forward strand.
AGTATGAATAATTTAAAGAAATGAAAATTATATTTTTGCTACTCACAGTTCATGTCCAGCACAACTTTCCTCGTCAGAGCCGCCACAACATGTCCGTTACTCGCTTGGCACGTGTAAACCTGTGGAAAGAAGCAGAGAGTTCAATTTAGAGCAGAACAGCAGGAAATGAAGAGCAGCGTCATACAAACATACGAGTACAAACGAACTCAACTAAATATTAATAACGGTAATAAAGCACGAGCGGCCTAGAAAAGCAAACGAAACGCGTTGCCACCTCGCCCAAAGTCATTATTTGTGGTAATTATATGATGGTCGAAGCGAACACACAAACGATTGAATGTTCCCACGCAGTGAGCATGCCAATGCATATGTGTATGTATGTATGTGTGTATGTTAACGACACTCAATCACATGACTTGGTTGCATTTTCGAATTATTAGTTAATGCTTATTAATCGGTATGTTGGCGCCATATCGTCAACATATCGCAGGTAATTAGTTAACCACAACCAAACACATACACACAAATATGTGCACGCACACAAGCGTGGAAAAAGCGTACACAACCAAATGTTTTAATTAAGTATATTAAGAGACGAAAGTAAATGAGAAATTACTATTGAATCAAATTGCTTAATATATTATGGTAATTTCAATGCGGCAACAAAAGAGATCGGCCGATAAAGCGCGTCACAGCAGGGGTGCGCTGCTGGACTGACAGCGAAAGGGTGAGCATTGATTAGCCGGCGCTGCAGCGCTGATTTGGTATTATATAACTGAGCATGAAGAATGGAGTGTAAATACTGCCTACATTGAGTGAGAGCGGGTGAGGAGAGTAGCTCACGCAGTGGAAAATTTTTTTATAAAACAAAATTTTTTTGATATTTGTAAGCTTTGGAGCAGAATTAACGTCACCTGTTGTGCGCTGAATAACTTCATAGCAAGATTGCCAGGCGCTATGGCATTCAGCGCCTTATTCAGCTACATAGCTCTTTATTCAGCTACATTTCGCTTAAGCTGAATAATATCTGAAAACGTGCAATCCTGTGAATTTTGCAAATCTTCCTTTATACAACTCAACTTCAATGTCAAAAAACTTAAAAGCATGTTTTCATTTCTAATAATCTCCCCCCAAGTTGCCTGAAAACTTAAAATTAAGTGAACCAACTTGTCTTTATAAAACAGCAAAATTTGCTATTAAGCATTTTGCCGCAAGCTCATTTAAATGCCACATCCCGTTAGAATGCGGCACAGTTATTGTACGCAACTATTCCTGACATAATACGATAATCCGGCAGAAACTTTTCCATGGCTGCGACGCAACTGCGAGCCAAAATTTGCGCAAACTTATATGAAACTTACAGCAGCAGCGGTAGAATCTTAAAAGCTTTGCCAGCCTTGTATAAATAGCTGTTTTCTTCACCGAATTATGTTTGTTGCACGTTCGTAAGCGCACAAATAGTTTCACCTGCAACTTGGCGGCGTAAAGTTTTTGACAGAGGTAAACACTTTGCCGATTCTCAGCACATGGCAAAATCTGTTTGTGTTGCCGAAAACGCCGAGATTTATTAGAAATGATTTTGCTAAGTGCCTTTAAATGCAATTCGAGCTGAGGCAAAGAAATATTGAAAAGTTGTTCAACTAATGGGGAGCGCATTCATTTTGGAAAATAGTGCAATTCGCAGAAGATAGAACCACGAAGTGTATGAACTATATGAAGACATAGATATAGGTAGTTAGGCGCATAAAAATTCAACGAATTCGCTGGTCAGGACATGTCGTTTGGATGAAAGATGATGCTACAGAGTAAAGTTCCTTCAACACGAAACCGATGGGTGGACAATGGAAGCAAGGACGGCCACGTATCCATTGAAACGACCAAGTGTAGAGCGGCCAGAGTCATAATAGAATATGGTTCTGATTAACCTGCTAATCTGTATAACATAACTTTTGAACTACCCTTAATATAACCCTTCAAAAAAGTGGGGATACTGTTAATATAAAGGGTAAAAAAAGAACGTTGTGATGTTAAAATGAAATGACCCAATGAATTTTGATCAAAATGGGTTCTGGTTTTTTTGTAAGCTATTTATGACTTGAACAAAATGTCGGCGAAATGGTTACCGTCGTGGCTCCAGCTAGGATTCCGAGTTTATAGAGCCTAAGCTAGAATTGGATTATTACCTAATTTAGAAAGCATTTCGTGTGCTATTGGAGCCTTGCGTATATAGGTGTCTTTAAATTTGCATACTTTGATTAGCTATGGGACTTCATTCTGTCTACCACCAGTCAAACAAACCACACATAAATTTTGCTTGAATTGTCATAAAATCCAGACTACAATAGACAAATAAAACAAAGCAAGAAAAAAAAAAACAAAAAAATTGTTGTAATGATCAAATGAATTCTGTAACAGAGAGAAAACTATAACTGTAATTGAAAATTTGAAGTAAAAAACCTGAGTAGTAAAGCCGATTAAGACCGTTTCAGACATTCACCATACAACAGATGTCCCGGCATATACACAGACACATAGCATATGAGCCACAAAGCTAACCAAAGCCAACTCAGTGCGGTCTTAGTCCAAAGCATGTGGGCAGCGGGCAGCAAAGCGTAGTAAAGAGCGGCAAAAAGGAGAGCAGAGAAATGTGTTTTGAAATTAGTTTCGAAAGAAGAACAAACAAAAAAGCTAAGCCGGCAAGACAAGAGCAGCCTTCGAGCATTTAGTGACTAAATTGCTTGAAGAAAACTACTACACACACACGAAAACAAATAACGGAGAAATGCAAGTCAGGTGTAGAAATTAGTTTACTGTACAAAGCAACTGTAGCTTGCCGCGAATTCGAGCAGCAGGACAACTTGCAACACACGAAGGCCGCGCAGCAAGCAGAGGAAGTGCCGTAGTTGTACGCAAAAAGTTGCAAATACACAGCAAATAGAACGAAGCAAAGCAAATAAGCTAAGCAATGGACACGACACAAACATTATTTAAGCCGCGCAGCATTGATGGCAACACACACAGTCCAGCGCTGACACAACACACGCTCATCTACCATTAATATATGTATGTGTGAATGTATGAATGTGCGTGTGTGGCGTCTGAGCGCCGAGATAAATAAGTATGCATGTGTGTGTGACATTTGTGTCCACTTTTGTCGGCGCGACGTTGCTGCGGCGCGTTGCACGAGATTAACTTGTAACAATGGCAAAGAAGTGAAAATAAATTGTAGCGCTGTTACCACGATTTACAATGTTCTCGAGTGCCACACGTTGGCGCGAACAATGTGTGAACGCGGCGAGTCGCACCAAAATTGTCCCACAAAGAGAGATTCATCATTTCCGGGTGGGCGTTAAGAACGGCTTAGAGGAGCGCGAACAATAAGCGCGCGTGAGTGTTCTTTATACCTAAATACTTATGGCTGAGTGTATGTGTGTGTGTGTGCGTGTATTGTTGCGGTGGCAGTTGAATTATGTAAATGGTAATGAAATGAAAATGAGGCATGCCACACACGTTGTGTGCTAAGTAGCAACGGCTTGGAGTACAGAAATATAGCCAGTAGAGAATGTAGAATATATGTAAAAAAAGTTGAAACTATGAATGAAATATTTTAGCTGTTAGATGCTCATATTTACAGAAGTTTATCGCCAGTACTTTAGTCGGCTTAACTGCACATAAATAAAAGCTAAGGTAACCGATCTTAAGGTTAGATATTTTCGAGTTTCTTAGCACTTGAACTAGTGCCTTAGTTTCTAAGATATCGATCTGCAAATGTTCACACGTATATTTTTCCTCAAGTCGCTGCTCATTTGTCGAAATCGCCGATATCAGAAGACTATAGCGCATGGCTGTCATACAAACTGAACGATCGGATTCAACTGCTTGTGTGGGAAACTCTTTAATTTGCGGAGATATCTCTCGAAATTTGGCCTGGGTAATTATCTAAACTAGCTATGTAATCTGTGAAGAAATTGTTAAGATTAGATAACTATAGCATATATGTGTCATATGAAGGTAACGACCAAAATCAAGTCCTTGTATGAAAAACTTTTTCATTTAATGAGATATCTTCAAGAAATTTGGCATGCATAATAGTTTGGAGCAATAGTGCAATCTGAGAAAAAAATTGTTCAAATGGGAACACTATAGTACGTCGTTGTCGTGCAAACTGAACGATGAGAATAAAATTCTTGAAATTAATTTTTGGTAATGTGAAGAGTATCATAACTTCAGTGCAACCAAAGTTAACGCGTTTTCTTATTATTCACAGTTTTTTTCTGGCTCCAGTGAATTTATATCGTTTTTTTAAATTCTCGAAGTTTCAAAGGAAAAATCGTCCCACAGGCTGTTCGCTTCATGAATAACAAGCTGCTAAACATACATTAATTGACTTATGGAGATGAAACTTCACGTGAACATTAAAAACAGTCATACCAATTTATATCAAAAACAAATATTTGTCGGTTTGGTTCACGCATGCAGTTTATACGGATTAGTCCGGGTCAGTTTTGGTTATGAGTGTATACACCGAAAACGCTTTAGGTCAGTTATTAGTGCTTATTTCTTCGTATCACATAAGAAATATAAAATCTTATTAACTCGACAAAAGCCTAAAGTATAAATAGTTCAGTTCACAATATAATCTGACTTGAAGTAAAAACCGATCGAGCAAACTACCTTAAGTTTATTCACAAGCTGTGATATAAAGAATTTAAAGAAAAGTTTATAATAATTAAATACTTTTAGACTAAAAATCTAAACAAATCTTCTGTCTATTTTGAGCTTTTGAAAAAAAACGAAGCATACCTTTCTGCGCCAACGAAATAACTACTACGTAAGGTTCGCCAAAATGTATGCTTTTGAAATTGAATTTGAATTTGAAGAAATTATTAATTTTTCCTACATCTTAGCGCTTGCTTGGACTTTCAATTCCGTACGTTCATAAGCAATTATATGTAAGTGTCACCTTCCTTCAAAAGAGATTTAGGCCAAATATTCAAAAATATGCAACGAAATGCTACAATCATGTCGAGAGTTATGAATGCATGTAATCAAACCGCATTCCAGACATACTTGCGCCTTTGCCTACTGCCAAGTCACCACAGTGGGAACTGTCACTTTCCAACACCTAATCCCGTAATCATATTTCAAGCGCACAAAGCCGTCACAGCAGTAAATTCGGCGTCTATATGCGACGCTGACACTTGTCGTTTATTGTTGTTTTTGTTATGCATTCTGTGCTTGCTAGTTGTGGCGCAGGATACCAAAATAAACACTTTTAGTTAAATTGAAAAGAATTTGCCCCCAAATAAGTGATGTCAAGTGAAGTGAAGTGAAATGAGTAAAGGCGAACACATGAGAGGCCCGAATGGCGTCGTGCAAAGAACACAACGCTGAAGAAATGAAAAACAAACACACACACACACACATAGAAAGGCGAGTGCACTCTAGCTTATGGCAGGCTGTGAGGGAGCGTATTTGTATATGGGGACGTGCACTTGATATGCCTCTCTGTATTACGTATGTATGTTGTTGTTGTTGTGTGTAGTTATTTGCTTAAAGTCATCTTTTGTTGCTGCTGTTGTTGCTGGCTGTCAAGTCCGCACAGGCAATCTCCTAAATTATTATTTACATTCCATTCATGGTCCACACAGTCGAGACAGCATAATGAATAATCCAACTGGATTAAGATTATGGCACATATGTACCAACACATACTCACATACACATATGAAAAAATACACACATGGACGTAGAAAAAGATCAACACACACTTGGAGCGGGAATCAAGTCAGCAAAATGCCTTTTTGTTAGCCATGTGACAGTTGCGTTTGTTTTCTGAGCATCTTCATAGTTGCTGCGCTTTAAATAATAAATGCTCAGCGCAATCACAATAATAATAACAATAACAGAAGCTGCTGCGGCAAGCAATCTGCCAAAAATATGAGTGAGTGGACAGGTTGGCAGACAATCGGGCAGGTAAACAATGCTGCATAACTGTGTTTGTTTATTTTGCTCTAAGCTGCTGGATCATTTGGAGAGATTCGGAGATACTTGTGGAATACTGATTGAATATAGTCAAAAAAATAAATATAAACATATATATGTATCTACATATATTGTGAATACACATTGTGTTCGCAAGCGTTTAAAGTGCACACCTGGTACGAAATTTAAGGGAAAATTCTATTTTCCTTCACAAATACAAAAGGTTCCTTAAAAGAGATCGATCAGTTTATATTGCAGCTATAAGCTATAGTTGTTCAATCTGAATAATTTTTGGTCAGACTGCACCGGTGCTTTAGACAATAAACTATGGCAAAATTCGAGGAGATATCTTATAAACTGAAAAAGCTTTCCATACAAGCACTTTATTCTGATCGTTCAATTTATATGACAGCTATACGCTGTAGTGATCCGATCTGAACAATTTATTTGGATATTGCATAATTGCTTTAGATAATAACTCATGCCAATTTTCTTGAAGATATCTCGTAAACTAAAAAAGCCTTCCATATAAGCACTTGACAACAATCGTTCAGTTTATATGGCAGCTACATTCTATAGTTATCTGATCTCAATAATTTCTTCTCAGATTGCAGTGTTGCCTTAGATAATAATTCACGCTAAATTTCATGAAGATATCTCGTCAAATGAAAAAGTTTTCCATACAAGCACTTTATTCCGATCGTTCAGATTGTATGGCATATATATTAGTCCGATATCAGCCATTCCAATAAATGAGCGGCTTCTTGGCGAGAAAAAGATGGACGCAAAATTTCATATAGATATCTCAAAAACTGAAGCACTAGTTTGTATATGTACCGAGGCAAGGACAGAGGAGGTACATGCAAACGGATGTAGCTAAATCGACGTAGCTCATCACCCTCTGATCACATATATAAATACCTTATAAGATAGCTGACGTTTCTTTTCGGGTGTTACAAACATCTTTACATATTTAATATACCCTGGTTACGGTATAAATATTTCTGTATAATAAATACCCCACCGCTTCCTTTTTGCATAGCTTCGCGGGAAATTAAAAAGCTTATCAAGAAAAATTATGCGCGTTATAAGGAATTAAAATTACATAAACAAAGCGACTTCAGTTCCAAAAAAAAAAAAAAAAGAAAAGCAAAAACAATATGCGTGCCACATCTAAGCAACGGTGAAAAATTTGTGCTTTTCTTCACTGTCATACGAAAGCTTGCTAAGCTGAAAAAGCTGACATACATACATACACGTATAAGGTGACTTAGCCACGTAGAAGCTTCACCGCAAACGAGCATGTGGCATGACAATTTCGCTTCGGCATATCAAATTTTATAGGTGAACTCCCAAAAAGCAATTTGAAGCCTCGCGAAGACGCACACGCTTCGTGGAGGTGGAAAGCGTTGTGCTACGCGACAAATCCACTTCATTTGTCAAGGCGTAAGCAATTTATGTTAATTCATTTTTTATGTCATAATCATTGGTTGCATGCGAAACACGCCAAAAACGTTAACGCAACACATTTGACTACAGTTGCTGGCCAACTAAGTGGAAGCACGGCGTTGTGAGGACGCAAAATATTAGTTGTGGTTGTTGTGTATTGTGGTTGTGAGTGGAAAAGAGAGTTCAAAAATTGGTATTAAATATTTTAGAGTATATTTGATAGCTTAACTCAAAGCAAGTCTAGGCATTAATAATCTTATTTAATTGAGGCTTGCAGAAAAATTAGTTTTTATTACAAAGAGCTATGTATATAAAAATGTGTTTTTATAATATTTTCAACAATCACTATATTATATGTATGTTAGTGTTACCAATTTTTCGCCATTAGACTGTACATTTATTTGCTTTTGTATAATGAAATATTAATGCATGTGTTACGCGCTCATGCCTAATCAGCAAAGCGGCCTAAAATATTGTCTGCAGTTTATTATTTACCAAATGGAATGAAGAGGGTGTGTGCTTCCTCTGTTATAAAATATTTGTAAATATATTTTTTTGATACACTGTAGTCAAGTATATTAACTTTTTACGCCTAACAAAAGAATTAATCATTTACTTAGGTAAACATTAATGCATGGAACTTAATACACACAAGTGAATGAAATATATGTATATCTACGTCCTAGAATATGAATACGTTATATTGGGTGGGCTCAGTGGAAAAACTGGGTAAAAGGCAAATATATGCATGTCTCCGAGTAACTTCTTTCTCAGTTCGGGTCAAATTTGATCATATGAATATTTACGTTTAGTTTGTTTTTTTTTTCAGTCCGGGTCAAATTTGATCATACAGATATTTACTTTTGGTTTTTTCTCAGTCTGGGTCAAATTTGATCATTTAGATAACAATTTTAGATTTTTTTTCTCAGTCCGGATCAAATCTGATCATATGAATATTTACTTTTAGTTTGTTTTTCTCAGTCCGGCTCAAATTTGATCATATGAATATTAACTTTTAGTTTTTTTCTAAGTCCGGTTCAAATTTGATCATATGGATATTTACTTTTAGTTTTTTTTTCTCGGACCGGATTTTCTTATAAAGCCGAATTGTAAGTTTGGAATATTTAGAAGTAGTACCCTGTGCCATTGGACATTTCTAGCATGCATTTAATCGTTATGTCTCTATAGAGATGTTGCAAAGGTTATGCTTTTCTTTATACGAGAATAACTCCTCTATTGCCATACGCTTCCTTTTTCTAAATTTTTGAATTATTTTGTTTTGAAGTTAATATAAAGTTTTGTTTTTTTGTTAAGGAAACCCCAATTTTTTTGTGAAGTACAATCGAAATTAACTTTTGAATATAACATCCTTCAAATGGCCCACTCGACTTCTTTTGCAGCAAAGATTTCGAGGAGCCAAATTTTCGAGTACTTTATCCACTAAATCAAGTCGTTGTTATGAACAGCACGTTTAGTATTGACTTCTAAAGCTTGAATAGAGTCTGCGTTAGTGCTAAAGTCTAATAACTTCAAATAAGCCCACAAGAAGCAGTCTAAAGGTGTTAAATCACAACTTCTTGGTGGCCACTCAATATCACAATTCCTTGAAATAATCGTACCACCAAACTTTTGTCGAAAAAATTCGGTTGTTGCACCAGCTGTATGGCACGCAGCCCAGTTTTGTTGGTTATCAACGATCTATGCAACTATCCATTGCCATTAAAAGGAACGGTGTTACCAGCTACATTTCGAAAGAAGTACGGATAGATGATTGCACCAGACCAAAAACTTCATATACCAAAGATAGTTTGTGGATTTTTTTTTTGCACCAGAACCGATAGGTTTGTTTATTTTCCGAAACACACCCTTGAAAGTGAGCGAGAAAATGATTCGTGGTCGTGGTCGATTTCAAATTGGTCCAAAGTAATCCCCACAAATTCACGACATTTACGGAGGTCCAATGGCTTAAGTTATTGAGTGAGAACAATTCTCTATGGATGCAAACCCAAATCTTTTCCTAAATCCATCAGGTTGTGATTTGAGACAGTGCCAATTCCTGAGAGCGTCTTGGAATCGACAATTTTCGAACTCTGCGGTCTTTAACAACGCTTGTCTGAACGGTAGCAATGTTTTCATTACTTCGAGAGGTTATTTAGCTTATAGGTACTTGAACATTATGTAAAGAAAGTATAAGAATGTACGGCATGTATTCCTCTTAAGTTTAACTAAATTTTTCATAATTTATTCCACATTTTAACTCATGGCTCGACCCCTCTGGGCTCCAAAATAACTCAAAAAACTTGCTTCGAGAACACCTGTACCGCATATATACCTGCCAAAACTCACTTAAAAGTGTCCGAAAATGCTAAATTGCACTTACACTATATACATTTACAAGTGTACAACAACAGCAACAACTTTTATTAACAGCACTCAGTCATTCTTAAGGGCAGTCAGCACACAAGGGAACGAGACCACAACGCACAACTCAAACTCAACAGACGTGGAAGAGAGCAAACCCACTCACACTTACACAAATATAAATGTATATGGCGGTACTTACCGTTAGTAAATCCTTCCGTGCGATATTTTTCAAGTGTAGTATATTGCGAACGGTGCCATCTGGCTGCACATGGAAGGAGTCGTCGACGAGCGCGTGTTCGCGCCACCAGGAGACGCGCGGCGGCGGCACACCACCGCTGGACAGGCACGTCAGATTAACGCTGTCGCCCTCCAAGTAGGGACCGGCCAATTGGTCGCGTATTTCAGCGCCATTGTGATCCAGTATTGTTAAGCGTGTGGGCGGCACTGCGGGCGATAAAGAAGAAGAGGATGAAGCAGAGTATGAGCACAGAGCTTGAGGACGTATAACTGCAGGAATCTCAGGCATGCGAGAATGTTGCACGGAATGTGTGTCGAAAAAGGTGAAAGAAAAACGCCAAGAAATATTGCCTTGGGTGCCGGATGAGAATGTTGCACGGATGTAATAAGGCAAATACTATATGCTAGTCGCAATTCAAAGGCAGCAAAATTGGCGTTCGAGTGTATTGGCATTTCAGCACAGAAAAAATGGAGAAAAAAAAGTTGCAGGTTACAGAGAAAAATGTTATGAAAATGTCAGCAAGCTGACTGGTGACACCTTGCACGACGACGTTCTTACGAAGGTGCGAATGTACGCGTTTTTCACAGACACAAACACAAGCGTACACTGGCTGTGCGAGTGTGGCAAATAAGCTGGAAGGGAAATGAAAAATGTGCGCTGCGGAAGCGGAAATGCCACGAGTGCGCTTAGTGGCTGGGGATAGCATGAGATGCGGGCGGTTGCGTATACGCCACAGATCACCCTCATGCCTGAGTGGGAGAGTGAGTAGCTGCTCCAGCGCAGTGTGTGTGTAACGCTAATGCCAAATGAAAAATATGAAATCATTTGATTTGCACAACAAAGTTAAGGGAGCGCAGCGTTGCTTGGTGACAGCAAAGTTAAAGGAAAGGCGTGTCGCAAAGAGAAAAATGGTGACAAAAAGAAAGGCAAATATTTTGTAGGGAAGTATGTTGTAATTTAAAGGGCTTCCACAATTTAAGCGCTTGCTTTTGTATTGCCGAAACGTAACTCGTTCCCACAATGAAATGTGAATAGCCTGTAAATGGGTGTAGCTGATTAAATTCGTAGAAATTCATAGAAATCAGGCGCAAAACCAAATTTTCTGTGCCACAAAGATTTTTCAACGCTTAGCGCCAGCAACATTCGTTTTTTTCACATCCCTGTTTATTTTTGTTTTTTTGAAATCGCAAAATTCTGCACACAACATTCTGCAACTTTTCTCTTTTGAGCAGCATTACTGATATTTTGTTTTTGTCTGTGGTAACTCACCTAAGACTGTCACATTAATGCGCCAATTGCGCGTCGGTGATTTATGAAAGTCCACGCGACACTTATAGAGGCCCGCATCGCTCAGTTGTATGTTCTTAATGCGCAGCGCCGGCGGATTTGTGTCGTAGTAGAAGTGCGCCTTGTTCTTGAAGACATTCTCGTCCGCCCAGGGTATGGCCTGATGCAGTGGACGGCCGCGCGCGTCAAAGCTGCAAAGAAAGCGCAAGAAATGAAGTTGTTTAATAAATAAGCAATAGATTTTACTTTGCTATAAAAGTGGCATACATACTCATATACATAGACATGTTAGATATATACTATAATTATAGAAATGAAGTGCGCGGCTTTAAGCTTATTACTGATATTTTGTTGTTCTTGTTGTTGTAGCTTAATCCAAAGACATTATTCAATAAGCCGAGTAATGGGGGTTCTTAAGCGCTTAATATTTGTTAATTGCCTGCTTATTAATTGCTCTTGATGGGGAGGGGCAGTGAAGAAGAGTGAGGCTCTTCTAATAAAAGCTTCCATTGCCTACTGTATATGGATGTATGTATCTATGCATGTGTGTATGTCTGTATGAATGCATATATGCTTGCATGTAATGCTGAGACAAAAATGCTTTGCAAAAAGTCAGTATGGATTACCGAAATTTTTTCAGTATGAAAATAGCAAGCAATTTATACAGAAATACAAACAAAACAAAAAAGAAAACAAAAATTTAATGCTATCAACTAAAGTTCTGTCTTGTTGTGATAAAAATTAATAAGCCATAAATAATTATTGGTATTAGCAGTAATTTATGGCCAAATGAAGGATATAAAAGACTTAAAAGAGGAAGTAGAATAGGGATGAATGTGAAAGACGGCATTACATGGAGTAGCAAGGTGGAGGGATAGACGCATTTTAGTGATTACATTCATTTACGAATTTCAAAAAAATAATTTTTTGTTTTGCAAAAAATTCCAAAAGTCATATATTTGAGAAAAGTCTCCAAAAATTTGGATTTCATGCGCCAATACTTTCGGAGATATGAGAGTATTTGTACGAATTTTTGAACCTAGTTAATTATCGCCGAAAACGAAACGTTGTTTTCAGAGTTGTTGATGAAAATTTCTTCGAAACGCGACAATTGATGATATATTAGTTAGCTAATAATATAAGGAGTAAGGTTTCTGCAAAATAAATTTTTCACAGAAACCGACTTGGTTATTTAGAAGCCGCCACCTTATCAAAAATCAAAACTTAGGCCACTCCTTTGATCATTACGTAAAATAAATCAGACAAAATAACAACAATTTTTCTTGATTTTCGCATGTTACGCAGATTGTCAGATCAGTATTTGGCAACTCGAATGTTTCAATCTTGCAGCTCTTAGCTTTATCGTAAAGTTTCACATTTTTGATATTGTACATATTCAGAACGTTTTGACATACGACCACTATTTGTGTTGTTTACAGTAATTTAAAATATTCATCTCCGCCAAAAGTTGGCATTAAATCGCAAATATTTCTGAGCGATAATTTTTTAGAACTTTCGACGTGGATTAAGCCAGCAATAGTGCTTGGAAGAACTTAATTCAGTGTTTGGCAATGAAGCTCAATCAAGGACCATTGTTTATCGATGATATTATGAATCCAATCGAGACCGTGAATCATTCCAATACGAATTTCGTGAAGGTCGTTCATAACCAGTTGTTTTGCCGGAAAATGTTGGTGCTGTGCGCTAACTAATATTGTAAGATAATCAATTGACCTATCGTGAGGTAGAGGCAACTATAGGCATTAGCAGCACCAGCACACATAGAATATTGTATTAACATTCACTGTAGAAGAAAAATTTACATGTTGTATCCCACATGAATCACTCTTTACCACGCCAATGTGAGCTCTCACACATCGACTGAAACAACTGCATTTTTGAGCGCTCAAAACATGAACTTGATGAGCCATCCACCGTTTAGTACTGCCTTGACACCGAATGGCTACTTTTTATTTCCGTACGTAAAAACTTGACTAAGAATTCAACGTTCTTGGAAGCTAGAAAAGTCTCTTCAAGCATTCAAAAGTCATGTTTTGTAGATATCTCTACATATTAGAGTGACAAAAGTGTTTCCCAAATGGTTCAAACGCATTCAACAGTTTATAGACCTTTGTGGAGAATATTTTGAAAAACAATAGAGAGATTTGTGATGGTTAATACGTTTTCTTTCTCTAATCCCGAAATATAAATGGCAACCTATTTAGGTAATTTTAAGCAGAAAAATCTTTTTTAACGTCAAACAACTCTTTTCAGAAGTCCTGCTGGAGATCTGCTAAGGGATCAATGGAATTCAAATTTTTTCAACGAAGAAATGCTTATTACGCTATTTTTAAAGGGTGATCAGTCTCGAGGATCCATTTGATGGTTACGCTTCCTCTAGCACCAGTTTTGAAAAAAATATGGACAGATGATTCGACTTGCCCACTAACTACATCAAACCTTTGTTTTTTCTGGATGAAAAGGCAGCTCTTGAAACTCTTCGGTTTGATCTTTGCCCTCAATACGCCAATTTTACTTGTTTACATACTTATTGAGCCAGAAATGGTCTCATCGCTGAACAAAATTTTGCTCGAAAACGTTGGATCCACTTGGAACTTTTCAAGAGCCCATAGAGCGAAGTGATATCACTTGAGAAGGTCGAGCGGCTGCTTTTCTAGCACAAGCTGTACCTCTACTTGGATCACCCGGTATTTAATTATTGACAAAAATCTCTTGTTCAACTGAGTTACCGCAAAATTAATTTAAATATTAAAAGATGAAAGCTAATTAAGCAAATAGTAATAGCAAAAAAATGTCAAAAATGATTTTCTTATATTTTTCTGTAGTATTAGAAATATATTTCAGCATAATCCATTATCATATATAAGATTCATACTACCCACACACATACATGTAGGTATACATACACTTCCATATTTTGCTTTATGACACGTGTATGCAATTCCTGCTAAAAGTATCCTTAAGCAGTGCCAACACTAGCCCAACATCATGCATAGCAGTTGTTGTTATTACTATAAGTTTTTCTGAGCTACGCTGAGAATGAATTATGGACGCTAATTGAGTTCAATTAGCAGCGGCAGCATATGTGCTTAGCGTGAGCGATTACTGGCACTCATATCAGCTGACTAACAGGCCGTCAAATTAGCACCGACACTTCCAGGAATCTATATACTCGCGTGTAATAAACTGCGAATGCGTGGCATGTTGCCAATAGTGCCACAAAAGTAACGTTACAAGTGCCGACCGAATGCCGAATAGGAGCAGAAGGTGCAAACAACTGCTGTGTGGGGTTGATTATGTTTGCTTTTGGCTTTCATAGTTAATGAGTATAAATAGTTAGAGGTGGTAATAAGTATGCATTTGCGTGTGTATAAGAGGGGCAGTGGGGTTGATCTAAGAAGAGGAGGTAATACTGAAGGTTAAGTGAGTACTCGATAAAAATGTAAGCGGATCAAGGCGAGGGAGATTAATAAAAATGTAAGAGGTAAATTTGATGGTGAAAAAAGAAACGAGGGTAACCCTATATATAATTTATGTATATAACTGCTCAGCAAGACGAGCTGAGTCGATTTAGTCAAGTCCATCGATCTATCGGTCTGTCTATATATACGCGATCTAGTCCCTGAGTTTATGAGATATTGGACTCAAATTTTGCACAAGTTCTTTTCTCACTAACATGCTGCTCACTTCTCGGAACGGCCGATATCGGATCACAATAGCATATAGCTGCCATACAAACTGAACAATTGGAATAAGGGGTGGTATGAAAAACTCTTTTGTTTGACAAGATATCCTCATCAAATTTGGCATGATTTATTTTCTATTAAAACGTTATAATCTGTGAAGAAAAGGCTCATATCGGACAATTATAGCTTATAGCTGCCATACAAACTGACTGGTCGAAATCAAGTTGTTGTATGAAAAACTTTTTCATTTGACAAGATATCGCCACGAAATTTGGCAAGAATTATTGTCTAAAGCAACGTTACAATCTCTGTAAAGAATGTGCAGATCGGACCACTATAGCGTATAGCTGTCATACAAACTGAACAACTGGAATAAGGCGCTTGTATGGATAACTTCTTAATTTGAAAAGATAAACTCACGAAATTTGGTATGGCTAATTGTCCAATGCAGTGCTACTAACCATGTTCGAAAGAAAATTTTCAGATCGGTCTGCTATATCATGTAGTTGTCTTAGAAACTACAGTTTATTGTACAGAAAAAGTGTTTTGTTTGTGAACGGTATTAAAGCAACCATATTTTTCTTGCATTTATTGTATAATTTGCTTTAAATTCCTGAAAATTTTTTAAACTCAAAATTATGCTAGAAAAATTATGGCTTAGTTGCTATAGCACACATTTTATGAACATTTTAATTTCCACCGTTTTATGTTGCATTTGCTTTATGCCACAATTAAAGACTCATTAGCCTCAAACCAAATTAAAAACCGACATAAAATTGCAATTTTCCAAAAGTGTGCACTTAATGTTTCATTTGTCAGCAATCAACATAAATTAGTGTAAACATACACAATAGTAGAACAGAACAACAATAGCAACAAAAGCGGCATGAGCACAAGCTATAGTTGCACTATAATGAAATAAATGGTAAACAAGCGTGTCAAAAGTGTCAAATTGGCAATTAAATGTTGCAGCTATGAAACTTCAAAAGCGCAAAAGAAGCTACAACACACATACACACACACACGTACAAGCGATCATATGAAAACTGTTGACAGCTCACTCAAAGTGACAGTGTGGCAGCAAATGGCTGTCACTTATCATTAAAACTCAGCGACACTCGGCAAAGGAAGAAGACTGCAGCTGCAGAGAAAGCGAAAATGACTGGCATGCGCTTTTCTCCACACTTCGTATTAAAATTCCTGACATAAATTTCTCGCGCATAAAATTAAAAATATAAATAAAAGTTTTTATTAAAATTCACAACAATTTCGTTTGTGACATTCGGCTATATAATTTGATGACAGCGTCAATGCACTTAGCCACTGTCTCCCCCGCCATACACACATACACACATACAGACACATATATACAAACACATGGAGTTGTATTCGGCACACGATTAACGCAACGTGTCGAGTCGCTTTTAGGCGCTAGGCCACGCCAAGCTGTTGTTGCTTGTATTGCTGCTGCTATGTTGCTGTTTTTGTTGTTGGCGGCCAGCGTGTCGTGAGAGCGAACGTAAAAATGCGCTAAAAACGAGTGGAAAATTGTGTGATGAGCCACTGAGGAGCTTTCAGTTAGCACATAAACAACAAAAACACAATAAGAACAACAGCAGCTAACGGCGTTTGGTAGGCTATAAAGGCGCCTATAGGCCCGACCATTGACACGGACGCCGGCAGTGATAGCAACAATTTCACCGTCGCATGTTTGTTTTTGCATACAATATGTGGTTGTTGTATACCAAATGTTGTTGCATACCAACTGTTGTTGTATACGAATTGTTGTTGTATACCAAATGTTGTTGTATACCAATTTTTGTTGCTAACAGTTTGTTGCTGCTTTTTTATTATTGTTGTCTGCTTGTAAAAGAAAATATGCTGGCGTTGACGTGTGAACTGACAATCGCTCAAGCGCCTCTGTGTGCCGTTATTGTGTAGCATTTGATGTGAACGCATTTTTATGGCCAATATTTTGTGTATTTTGTGTATCACGCAAGGTGGGTGCAGCGATTGTAGTGTGAGGGGGGGCTGAAGCCAACAGGCTTGCTTAGTGCGTGTGTGTGTTGCATTTGGCGGGCAACAAAACGCCGTTTTGTCCAGCGCAACAACGTTAATGCGCTGCCCCCAGCCTCCCAGCTTGCGTTTCAGCAGCGTATTTGCTTGCAAACCTGCGCGTGAACACGCCACAGCTGCTGGCTGCTAGCAGCTCGCTGACAGTCCGTCCATTTGTTTGTCAATGTTTTGACACAATTCATCCAATAAGCATTGGCGCATTCAAATTTTACGAGTTCCATATTTTTACATGCTCTCCGCCCAGCAAGGCAATGAAAACGGTGCGGAAAGCTGTAAAAAGAAGCGTCGAAGCAACGAAATTACAACAACAAAATTCTTCGAAAATATTTTATCGCTGCTGTGCACACAAACTTCACATTCATTTTGTTGTTATTGCCACCTTTATTGCCGTTGGACGTTTGCTCACACATTCGCTTTGCTCCAGCCATTTTATGGCTTATCTAAATGCCGAGCTTTACAAGCGAGAGAACACGAAAAAAATACGAAAAAACACGAAAAAAACACGAAAAATTGAAAGCAAGTCAAATAGTTGTTATTCGGCATAGCGGTTGCTTGTGAATATGTAAGCGTATAAATTTCTAAAGTCGCCACTAAAATCTAAGACTAAAATCCAAAACTAAAAATAAAAAATTGAACGCACCAAAATCATCGATATCAAATTTTAAACGATTTTTTAATGCAACGGCATTTCATTTGAGCTGCTACTGCGCTGGCAAGGCCATAAAATACGCGCTCATTCAGACACTGACGTACACATATACATACAAACATATAAAGCATCAGAAGAATAGCAACAGCAGCGCCGAGAATGTGGCACTTGCATGCGGAAGCGGAAAATTATATGGCAAATTAAAACCACAGAAGGGATTAGTGACAGCACAGCAATTTTTGGTGACACAAGCGCTCTCCGCACCCTCCTTCCAACGCAATATCAAATTCTCCATACATTTCCCGCCTATCTCTATCTCTCTTCCTTTCCGTCTCTCCGTTTCTGTCTATTTCCATATCTCTCTTTCTCTTTCCCTCTCTACCTCACTCATTCTCTCATGCGCGCTTTCTCTTTTTCACTGTCATTTTACGACATTTTAGTATAGCTTCCTTTACCCCCTCCTCCTCTCCGCTAGAATATCGACAGCAGTCGGTTATTAAAACATACTTACTGCTAAATGTTGGGGAGCAAGTCTGCCGCGCGCACATTAAATTTGTATTAAATTTATAGATCAGAAAATGTAATCGCTAGAACAGTGTTGCATATTGATGCTGCAAACCTGTTGTTGTAAGCTCATAAAAGCTGATGGCACCACACAATTTAATGGTTTAGCAAAGCGCTGGCTTACAATTTCTACAGCCTTATGTATGTGTGTGTAGGTGTGGTGCTGCTTAGTTATTATAATTGCTAAAAGGGCAGCTGCGGACTGGGCCCCACTCTGTTATGTCAAGTGTTGTGGCCAGATTGTTCATTAAAAGTATTCCGTATTCCTGAAGGCTGGGCCAGCAATGGATTTGTAGAGCTTAACAGCGTCAAATGGAAGTCTAACGGTAAGAGTTCGGCGGTTGGGGTTCAAAAATATTTTATTA
Organism: Bactrocera tryoni; assembly: GCF_016617805.1. Classification (NCBI taxonomy): domain Eukaryota; kingdom Metazoa; phylum Arthropoda; class Insecta; order Diptera; family Tephritidae; genus Bactrocera; species Bactrocera tryoni. Next base: position 85,017,853 of record NC_052501.1, read on the forward strand.
GGAAACCATAATTAATTGCAGAATTTTGTTGTTATTTGTATAAAAACATTGCTAAATAAAGTCAGGTTGGCATGCTGATCTTTTTTTGTATTTATTTTATAGAGTTTTTACCATCTCAGTACCTCATACTGTTAGTTCCAAAAACGAAGCCCCCAAAAACAAATGCATACAACAGGTCAATTAAAACCTACACATAGATGGCGCTACTGAAGTTAAATCCATATTACTTTCAGTTCGTTGTAACCTTCAAAAGTCGCGTGTATGAATTTGACAGCTGTCAAGTCATTAATTTGTGAATTAAACCATTTTGAGTGAAGAAACTTTTGTTATTGTGAAAAAAATGGATCAAAAAAATTTCGCGTTTTGATAAAAAATTGCTATCCGAAGAGGAAAAATACTGTTGAAGCAAAAATTTGACATGCTGACAAGTTTCTGGACACTGCCCCAGGAAAATCAACCAAGGATTGGTATGCTAAGTTTCGACGTGGTGAAATGAGCACTGAAAACGGTAAACGCAGTGGACGCCCGAAAGAGCTTGTTATCGACGAGAACATGAAAAGAGTCCAGAAAAAAGTGAAGTTGTTCGAGATAGCAGGCCACTCCAAAGATATGAACCGAACGTCTACATCAAATCTTTCACGAATATTTGACTTTGAGGAAGCTCTGTGGAAACTGGGTACATGCGAGCTCAGCTTTGCCTAAACCCAACGGCAAGTTGTTGATTCGAAGCAGTGTTTGAAGATGTTCAAGCGTACAAAAACCGAGTTTTTTCATCGATATGTAAAAATGGATGGAAAGATGGCTCCATCACTTAACTCCGAAGTTCAAACCACAGTCATCCGAATAAACTGCACACGAAGAACCCGCTCCAAAGCGTGGAAAAATACAACAGTCGGCTGCCACGGTTATGACGTCCATATTCTGAGATGCGCAGGGAATAATTTTAATTGACTACCTTGAAAAAGGAAGCACCATCAGCAACGACTATTAGATAGTGTTATTGGAGCATTTGAAGGACGAAATCGTAGAAGAACTGCCGCATTTGAAGAAAACGAAAGTGTTGTTTCTCCAAAACAAGGCAATTGTCACAAGTCGCTGAAAAAGTTGGCAAAAATTCATGGACAGGGCTTCGGACTATTCCCACATTCACCGTATTATCCAGATCTGGCCTTCAGCGACAATATCCTGTACTCAGGTCTCAAAAGAACACTCGCTGGGTAGAAATTTTCATTGAATGAATAGGTGATTGCCGAAACTGAGGCCTATTTGGAAGCAAAGAGCAAATCGTACAACAAAAATTATGTCGAAAAGTAGGAGGGTCACTTTAGTCAGTGTATCAACTTTGAGGGAAACTATGTTGAATAAGAAACAAAAACCGAATTTTGCCAAAAAAGTAAAATGTAAGCCTTGCAAGCTTGAAAATATTTAGAGTTTAATCATCTGTACTTTAGCGAATGGTAACTCATTTTCAAAATAAATATTTTTCACACTTTTCACTGTTGTTATGACAGTGTTTCACAAGTTCAATAAAAAAAACTACAGTACTGCCAATAATAACTCTGTTATAATAATTGCCAACCTAATTTTCGACAATGTTAATGTAAACCAGCGCTTACACACCTATACATACGTATATAATATATGCAAAATTATGTAACAATTTTACGATTACAATTATATATTTGACCTACTTACACTCGTTGTTATATAATGAATGTGATTAATTTCCATTAGAATTAAATATTTACATATCGATGTTAGAAAATTATGAAAACCTAACCGGCGGCGTTGACTAAATCAATTAGCTTGGAAATGTTAAAAGCGAAATACAACAAAAAAGACGTAATCAATGGCACAAAAAGCAACGCACACAGGCACAAACATGCAGAGCGAATAGAACGCGCATAGGACGCGCGTAATGCATAACTGGCATTTCGATAATTACAACAATTATCACGCGTCGAGCTTGCATTAAAATTTAATTTCCTAATTTTCTGGGTACATCGCCGCTGGGCAACAAACAAATCGGCCTAAAAAGCATAATAGTATTGCTATACTTTGCTATGCAGTACCATGCTATGTTGTGTTATGCGGTGCTTTGCTATGTGTTATTTTGAAATTACGCCAGATAGCCGATGGCCTTGAGGCAAACACACATATGTATGCAATATGCATGGCAAATAAGAATAATATTGGAGAATTTACACGAGCGATTGCCGGCAATAAATGTTCAGTGAGAGGCTTTAAAGCGAAGCTGGCAGGGTTTATGCGGTAAAGACGCTCAATTTCACTTTATGAATAACACAAAGGATATCATTCAAATACAAAAAGTTTTGCTAAATGAATAATGTCCAAGATGCAACACAAGCCGTCTACACGAGCGTAAGACAAGTCTCGAAAGGAGTCTACAAGCAAAAGTTTTCTTTGACGCACCGTTTTGCGCATCAAATATTCAAAATCGTAAACAAGTGACAAAGTATTGACTCAACAGCAATGCCATTGAAAAGGAATCGCAACCCAAACGGCTGACGGCATTTTGAAGACGAAGTGCGCAAGGAGTTGGCAATGGCGTGCGCTAGCGTGGGAAGAGTGCGTAGTGAACACAGCAATAATAATAAAAATAGCATTGGGAAAGTCACTGCAGAGACAATATTTACGAATTAATTAAGTAAGCGGCGTGACAAGGCAAAAAACTGCCTGACCCTGTTCAAAAATTCATTGCGTCTGACGGCGTGGCATGAATATCGGCTGTTAAGTACACGGTGGTATGTGTCCTAGAGGGTGTAAAGTGAGACGCAGCGCCAATGTGCTCACTTTTGTGCGTCAAGAAAAGCACTTGGTTGCTATTGTTTTCCGGTATGAAGGCATGCTTTTTAGTTTCGTGAAAGGCTGTGATTTTTGTATTTTTCGGATGGTTGCCTATTTTATTTAAATGAATTTATATTTGAGTTGGACTGAATAGGACTGAGACGAGTAGGTCCTTGTGGCAATCCTACAGTGGCCATATAAAGGAGCGTAAATTTGGTGTGGGATTAATGGTGGGAGAGAGACTCCGTCGCCGAGTCTTGCGGTGAATACTCCTGTGGATGAACCACAATCCGCATCTAAGCGAAGTTCTTCAACATATCGCCTGGACAGATAATTTATTTCGTTCACATATTATTATTAAGAGGCCCTAGCACAGTCAAAATTAGATGGTTTTCGGATTTTAATGAGTTTCGGATTTTTGAAGTTTTCGTGTGACAAAAAATTAAAATTTTCTGCAGTAGTTTAAGTATTTAGTATTTGTATCGCTTTTACAGAAGAATTGTGATCAATTCATGGCTTTTAGTCGAAGTATGTATATATGTAATTCCTCCTGGTACCAAATATGAGCTCAGATAGCGCATACTTAAAGCTGCCTCAGAGTGTCCACCGATTGTGCAGGAACCATAAATAGTCTCACTTAGACTAGATGTTTTTGAAAATTTTAGTAAGAATCTAAGTTTTTGATTTCAGCGTATCATAACTTGTGGGCAACATTGCTAGCAGATTCAGGCTGGTCGCTTGCGATTCCCTAAAGAGACTTTTGAGGGCCAAAATAAAATCTAAAATTAAAAAAAACTTTCTTCACAATTAGTAAATTAAAAAAAAAATAATTTAAATTGTCAAATATTAAGGAAAAACGTTAAAGCTTCTGCTATTTTTTATTGCTAATTTTTATCACCCGAAAAAACAATGAAAATGGCTTTGCTCGTTAAACAAACAGAAACAGAAACAGAAATTCTGCCATTAACTTTCCTCATACACCTTAAGTGCTGCAGCGCTTTTTGCATAATTATATTTAGTAATTCTGTTTGAGCTACTTAATTTGCTTACGAATTCGTGCTTTTATTACACTCACGTAATTTCGAACAAAAGCACCGTAATTATTGATTGAAATGTTACAACTTTGTTGTGACTTTAAATTAAAAGTAGCAGCAACAGCATTGGCGGGGTGCGGCGCTCATGTATTATGCATGCAACAGCGGCGCACAGACAAATATACATATACATTAAAGAAAAAAACAATATATTAACAAGAGCCGCGCGCCGCCGCACGTCACCGCAACGCAGCTGCGCTTTTAACATTTTGCTTTCTTCGCTGCGGCTGCTTTTACGCTTGACTTCTGCTTTTGGGGCTTCTTTGTGGGTGCACGCGCAAGTATGTGTGTGTATGTGCGAAAGCAACACGATACTGTGCGCGCAATTAAATATTTCTTGCTGCGCTTGTCGCAGGCGAATTATGAAATTCATTAAAAATGCTCGAAAATAAAAATGAAAGCAATAAAAAAAATCAATAAACGATCAGCAACAACAGCAATAAAGCGACGACAGCGACTATTTCATGTTACACACAAACAACTACAGGCATATACATATATAGATTTAGGTAAGCATAGCGTACATGCCACACGAAGGTGGCATTAATGGATGCAACTACAAGCGCGCAGCAAGCGAAAGAGCGCGGGGAAAAATCTGAAAAAATATGTCAATCAATAAAATGTTATAATTTAAATAACGACATGAATGAAATTGACAAGTTAAGTTTTTTTTCGTTTTTCTCTCACTTCGTGGTACTAAATACAATTTACATTTCACTGACGCTTTATGGGCTTTATGAGGGCACCGCAGTGCCTGTCGCTGGCCTTTATTAGGTCTTACATGAGTTTATTTAAACCTTGCTATGCTAGATATATGGTTGTATGTGTATGTGAGTGTGTGTATGTGGCGCTGATTTCCGCGGCGCTTAGCAACTCGCTGCTGAGTTTGGGGGCGCGCTGCTGCTGGCCACATCTGCCGTTGTGATTTTGTTGCATTCTGACACAGCAGCATAATGTAAACTGTTGTTGTGTATTTTTAGAATTTTTTTAATGTCTTGTACTGAACAAAATGTTGACAATAGAAGACTGTGTTTTATGTGCGGCATTTTAATGTGCATAAACACATCGATACAAACATACACAAAGCATAAACCTGAAAAGCAAAATAACGTATGTTACACTTTTCATAAGTTTAAGGGCCGCGGAAAAACGATATACAATTAAAAAAAAAATTGAGTTTCAGTTATAAAATGGTTATAAAACGGTTATTTATTGGTTTTGTATTGGTTATATCTGACAGCAGAAGCAGAAATGTTTATGCTTCATACACAAAACGATATAACAGAAACCACTCATATTGAACAAAATTTTCGTTTCGGTTATAAAACGGTTATATATTACTTATATATAGGTTATATATCGGTTATGCTTTGGTTATATCTGACGGCAGAAGTTGAATATTTTATGCTACATATGTATATGTAATATGATATACTGAATTGTAAGTAAAAAATGCTCAATTTCGATACTTTTGAGGATGCCTTGTTTTGCATTTTAGGTGACGAGATATACATATAGGCACCCCAGTATGCCTGTATGAATGAAGCATTGTAAGCGCTGATGCATGCGCGCGATTGATATGCAACAAAAGGTGGCAAATTGCTGTAAACAACGGCTAGTAGGGGGTAGAGCGTTTGAAGATTCTATAGGCGCTGCAACGCTGGTGGTGTGTGTAAATTGGGAAGTAAAAAAATAAAAAAAAATACATAAAAAAAAACAACATGCCAGCGCATGCTACAAGAAAGCGCAAGCGTCTGTTGTTTTTTATTTAATTTTTGCCGAAAAACTTTTGCGCGAGCACTTTTACGCGTGAGTTCGGTAAAAATCAAAGAAGCCAATAAAAGACTCCCCAGCGACACTTCGGCCACTGTGCTTCCGCGCGCAAAAAAACTTGATTTCCACAGCTGCCGCTACACTCACACTCCAGTTGTTTGCCTCGCAACAACAACGCTTCGGCCGACGTTGCCACACTATACGGCATACTTCACCTCATCTCACCGCGCCGCCTACGATTTCTGTGCAATAAAACGCGCTTTTCTTCACTTCGCACTTTTCTTCACTCACACCCAAGCACACACATACGCACACTCATGCGTATTTTCATTTTTTTATTATTTCAATCACATGCTTCGCTGTGGCTCCTTTGTTTTCGTTTTCATGGAAATTGCTGCGAAGCTCTTCCGCCAAATTGCGCGCCGGATATCCATATCGCTCGTTGATGGAGAAGTTGTCGTCAGCGCAGTCAGTTGTTGTTATTGTTGGCTTTTATGTATTTATTCATTCATTCTTTTAGTGGCCAGATTTACTTACCTCGGAGAGTCATAATGCCTGTCATCCGCACTTTGTGTGCCGTCGAAGTGACAAAATAAATACTTGCAGCAAGCAAAGTGAGTGCGCAAGCGAAGCGGCAGTGTGCGGGCCGAAATCAAATTACAAGTATCGAATAAAATTTATCGGCGGCAAAGTGCAAACTTGGATTAGCGTGATGACACGGGCTGAAATGTTTGTGTCGTCTTTATGTGTTTGAAAAGCAGAAGAATTTAAAGTGAAAGTGGTGAGGGGTGCGGAAGAGTGCAAGACAATGAAAATGTAATAAAGTAAAATTAAAAAAAAAAAAAAACAACAACAAAAAAGAAAAAGTGTTTGGTGTCGTACTCTTCACAAATAATAAAAACTTTTTATTTAAGCCATTGATTTTGGGTCGGTTTGCATGACAGCTATATGTTATAGTAAACCGATCTGGACAATTCGCGCGGATATTATTGCTTAGCTTTGGGTAATAATCTATGCTAAGTTTCATGAAGATACCTTGCCAAATAAAAGAGTTTTCCGTATAAAAACTTGCACCTGAGCGTTCAGTTTGTATGGCAACAGCGCGCTGTGTTAAGTGCGTTGAGGCATCTTCTGTGAGCTATACACTTTTATTTTGCTTGGAATCCACTTTCTATATACTTCCTCATGTCACCTTAATAACCTCCTCGCGCTTAAATGTATGCTAATCTCTCTTCGCGCTTAAAGGTATGCTACACATAGCAAATGATCGTTATAATCAAATATTATTTCTATTTGTTAAATAGCTATACTTCTTTTTATATAATAATATGTAATTTTCTCCAAATTTGAAAATCTAAACTGTTTCACTTTTGGGTAATTTATAAGTCCTACGCGATTTTCAGCAACAGCATGCCTCATTCTCTAATAGCGGCCCCCGAGTGGCCACTTTTTACGCGATATTTTCGATCTTTATTGGACACTTGGGAGTAGGACCGCAACCGCTTGGTCATTCGAAGGAACAAAACACAAACAGACACACTAACACTCAGACACACACTTTGTCTTGGTCGCGTTTTCGAGCACAAACATTCATTTACAGTTGTGGGCGTGTAAAATAAGCGCACAAAGTGCTATGCAAAGTTGTGCCGCTCCGTGACCTTTTGTGTAGAGAGAAGAACAAGAAAAATCTTGCTAAAGAAACACGGCCACCAAAGAAACGCATTGAAGTGTGAGCAGCTGCGGCCTTTGTTGGCTGGCATTTTTCAAGAACACACAAAAGCGTTTGAAACTTTCAAAACTACAATACAAATAAATTTCGTGGCACGTAAAACAAAAGCAACAACACCAGTAAGGACACAAAGAATAAAGAACTTAACCAATAACGATTAACATGCGTTGTATTTGTTATTGTTTTCGTAGCACTTTGAACTGCGTTGCTTTTGGTATGGTTGGAGTTTCTAATGTGTTTGGGGTTGTTGTTGTTCTTGTCGCTCTTGCCGTTGGGTCGATCTTACACTTGAAATGATTTATGGGCTGGAAAACAAATTACTTTGGGCAACACCAATGCGGCGAATAACTAAATAAATAACGGTATTGGACGGACCAGAAATCAAATGGTCGCCACTCACTAGTACTGTGTTGTTGTTGTTGTTGTTATATGGTGGGCTGCGGTAATTTAAATGCCAGTTTTATGTAGCACACACACATACACACATGCGAAACACCATAAAGGGATGCCACAGCGGCGCGGCGGGCAAAGCGGATGCCCACTTTTTTGTTTTGTGGCAAAGAAATCGAATTAAGCGTAGCAAGACAAAGCACTTAAAATAAAATAAATGCAGTTGCTCGTAAAAAACAGTAGCAGCATGTCAGCCGGAAGGAAGTACAGCGAGCGTGGCGAACTTACGAATTTCCGCTGCGCGACCTGTGTGGCAAGGCGCGCGTAGCGTTGTAGGCAGCGTGTGGCAAGCGCAAACGTTTTTATTGCGTTATTCTCGTCTTAAGCGCTTTCTGTGCTTTTATTGGCTTGCTGCGCTTATCAGCTGGCATGCTGACCCGCGCGCTCCTAAACGAAGTCATCAAAAAATTGGCATCAGTCAGAGCGCATAAGCGGCGTGACCCCAATCAAACATGTTGACATGGACGTGCGCGTCCGCTTGCCTTACATTTGCTGCGCTGCGCTTGCTGATGTTTGCATTTGTAGCGCGTAACTGGTTGGCATCATTGGCAAACCGTTAGCAACAAGTCATCAATTTTTATGACCGCCAATAAAGACTGGTCGCGGCCAAGTGTCAAGCATAATCAAAGAACGCATACGATTTGATTTCACCACTAGCATATGCTAGGCAAACGTGCACGCAATGGCTTGCCACAAGTGCACGGCCCGCATGCATATGCGCTGTGGCACGCACAAAATGTTACGCGTAAGTAGCCACAAATATTTGTTAATTGCCTTGTAAGCATAATTCCGTTATTTAGCACTTTGCCCTGCATTCGCCCATAAAAGCGTGCATTCATATGCAGTTGCTAGCCGCTAGCCGCTTGTTGCTGAGGGCGCGCCTTAATCCCTGCAGCGCTACTGTGCTGTTGCACTCACTGACACTCCCCTGCAGCGCTGGTTGGCGCATTAAAATACTTTTCCTTAATAACATTAAATTTTACAACCTTCTAGCCATGAAAGCGAAGCATTGATGATTTTCAGTGAAAAAATAAAATAAAAAATATTTCTAAAGTCAATTCTTAATGTTGCCCCATTTCAGAATGTTGCCAGTCACACGCCATTTGTATGCAATTCGAGCATTAAATGCGTTGCACATTCATCATTCCAATTTGTTTAGATTTATGTAATGAGTGTGTGTGTGTGTGTGCGTACATTTGCGTTTAAGTAGATTTGGCTTTGCGGTTTAATTTGTCTTGACATGCGCCCATAAAGGCTCCGAACGCCGCAACGAGCTGCCGATTTATGATCCATATTTATGCTTTTAATACACAAAAGGGTGCTGTGGCCCTTGCTCATTTGTATTTTATGCATTCCATTGATTTATTGCTTTCTAAAGTGCCAATTTATGTCGATTTACTCCGTCTGGGACTTAATAAGACCAGCTGGCCGGCTTCAAGTGATTACGAATATTTTGGTCGAACGTGTCGACATTTGGGCATAAATTGAATTTATTAGAAATATTTTGGCCAATATATTTTTGTATGCATTTTGGGTCTTAATAAGTCATATTTGGAAGCACTTAATACTGGGTTCGTCACTAAATAAATTTGCTTCATGACAATAGCTGATCTTAATAAACTTTTCCGGCAGCTAACTTCGCATATAATCCCATCACCGTTATATATTTCATCAGCTGATATAATTCGTAAATTTTTTCTAAATTTTTTGGAACAGTTTTTGTTTGGTATCCTATCGAAGATGGAACATCGAAAACATATTTCTCGGCATATTTCGCCAATATACTATCAAAAGGAAAAAATGCAGTTCAAGAAAGTCAAAAAAAAAGTATGTGCTATGTACGAGGAAGACCCAAAATATCCGCCAAAATCATTCGAACCGACTCGCGAGAGATGTTGAGTTTTCTTGTCATTTCTCTAACAATTGCCTGACGATTTCCAAGCAACATATACTTAATTTTTACAAATTTCTTCAGTTGAAGTGGTCGTAGGACGTTCAGAAAGAGGCATGTACCTGTATTCAACAACTCTTGGGCTTGTGTTTTTGATAAAACTGAAACACCGACATATTAAAAGCGTTACTGTCGAACATGACTTAATGGCCCGGTAACCCCTTAACAAGTTACCCACATTCTTACATATAATTTTCTGATATTATATTCTCTTCTTAATGCTGGCCAACAAAACAGTACTCTGGTATGTTGATCGAACGCTAATGCCAAAATTGGTTTTCACAATTTCGTTCCAGAAATTTTGATATTGAGCAACTTGAGATCCTGGACTGCACTCTTGAAGACGTTGTGGATGAAATAAAGTCATTGGTCGATTAAAGTGTAGAATAACAATTCGATATATTTTCGAAATATTAAATTTGTCTAATGCGACTATTCAGAAGCACATGAAACGTCTGTGATTAATTCCAAAGCTTGACAAATAGGTTTCTCATGTTCTTATAGAACGGAATTGGCTTCGTCGCATTAACGACTGTGATTTGTCTATCAAGCGGGAACGCGATGACACTTTTTTGAAGCGCATTGTTACTTGGTGATAAAAAATGGGTTGTTCACAAAAATATAAAACCAAGAGATATCATCGTCTAAAAAGGATGAATCAGCGCAAACCACTTTGAGCGCCGATAGTCACCAAAGAACGATTATGTTGTCTGTTTGGTGGGTTTTTAAAAGGATTGTTTATTTGCCGACAATACCACTATTAACTATGAAGTATATTGTGATCAGCTGGGTAAATTGATACATCAAGCAGGGGTGGTCAGAATTGATCAATAGAAAAGGTGTAGAGTTCCGTCGATGCGAGATGTCATAAAAGTTTGACCACTCGCCAAAAGCCTTTGCCGTCTGAATGGAAAATGTGCTACCACACTCACAACATTCAACAGTCTCGGCACTTTCAGACTATTACATGCTCCGGTCTCTGCAAAATTTTTATGATAACAGAACCCTCATCGCAAATCAAAACGTCGAAAATCACTTGGATCAGTTTTTCCCTGCAGGGATCAACAATTTTATGAGCTTGAAATCAATATCTTGCCCGAACGCTGAAAAAAGCTATTGGATCAAAATGGAGAGTATACCTTATGACAAAAGGTACCACGAAATTGTATTTTAAATTTAATGAAAACATTGAGCAAAGAAGTCTCAATTTTTTTACTACTATTGGAGAATATTTCGGTTATGAAACGCGTTCTTGCTCTACTCGCCCCGATAAAGCCGAATTTGTTTCAAAAAGAGTACGATTATGACCAAATTTAAAGCCAAAAACGCAATGAATACCATCAATCAACTACCGTATTTACCAAATTTGACTCCGTGTGATTTTTTCTTGTTTCCCAAACTGATATTGCCTCTCCTTGGAACCCGTTTCAGTAGGTCATAGAGGTAAACTTTGGTGAAGGAGCTCAAGGCCAACCCAAAAAGTGCTTATGGAAAGTGTTACGACTGCAAAAATCGTTGCGTAAGTGTAATAAATCTGGTGGGGATTACATTGAAGGCGACATAATAAATATTGATTTTTGATTTGATATTTTGCGTTTTATTTACGATTTCTAGGTACATTTTTGCCACTATGTACATATGTTTTTAGTCACTTTGCGCACTTAAGCAATGAAAAAATTGTGATGGAATTTAATTTTTGGGTCTGGTTTGTTTTTATTATATTTTTATTTTTGGTTTATTGTAGTCGGTGACCAATTTTTCTACGCGCCAACATGTAGGCAATGCTTTGGTACATATTTGGTGCGCCAAAATGTTGGCAAGGATTTTTATAGCAAATATGAATAGCTCCATATATTGTATATTTTTTCAAGGGTTTTATACTGTTTCTCAAATAAATCTTTAACGCCTTTGACTGGAATGACATCTATTGACAAAATGCGAAAAGACTTTTTCGACTAACCAATATTTATAGTACAGCCTAGATATTGAGTATGCTATAAAAATTGCACTTACGTATAAATTGGCTTGACGTTGCCCTGTCGATACCAGATGACCAATTGCACCTTATCAGCCGACATGGTGCCCGGCAATAGGTCACATGGCAGCGCCACCTCCAGCCCCACGGCGGTTTGCACCTCCGATAGCGGACCTATAAAAAGAAGAACGAAAAAGCGTAAATATTAACAAATGTTAATTAAAATAATTTATTAATAACAGCAGCATTAGCGTAAAATAGGCGCATTAAACGCCATAAAACGTAATTAATTACTTAATTAATTAAATGTTTGGAATTTCAGATGAGCAACGGCGTTGCTACTCAGCGCACACACAAACAAATACAAGTGGGACCATTGTCTATAGTTACAGTTATGCATAGTTACATGCAGTTAACTTGGTAATGCAATTGAGCGCTGATAATTAAAAATTCAGCGCCACACAGCGGCCATAAAAATGACTGACAAACAAAAGTTGGTCATTAGCTTAATAATATTTTTTATAATCGGAAATTATATATAAAAATGTATATATATCTAATATATAGTAGTTGATTTGCGCTCTTCCCGCTATTCACGAAAACTGCCGAAAGCCGCAACTAGCCAAAGCGAGGAGTTAAGGTATTTGCATTGGAAAAAGTTCGTCATTTTCCCTAAAAACGTGTGTCATTAATTACAAAGGAGGCAGGAAAGCGTTAAAAAATGCGTAAACATGCCGTATCATAAAATCATAAAATCATAAAAACATAAAAATGTGAACAAAAGCCGCCAATAGTAGATTTGAGTGCAGCACATGTGTGTTTGTGTATGTGCTCTTGCGTTGGTGTGAGCGCGTTGCTTCAGCGCGACTCAGCCCGACCACAAAGTGTCGAAGTCCATTAGGCAAATTGAATTGCAATATTAATAACAACAATAGATATCGAGGACGAGTTATGCCATCTATGTGTATGCGTGAGTGTGTGTGTGTGTGAGGGTATGAATTTCTGTGGGCATTTGTGTATTGTTGTGTGTTACATTTAGACCGCAAACAGCTGGAATTCGCGCTCGCGCGCCCCCTGGGCATAATGTTGTAGCTATAATTGTTGTGGTTGTTAGAGTTGCATAATAAAAGCTACAAAATGTTTGTTTCCCTCCGCCAACTATCAATATCGAGCATCGATGTCATATTGTATAATAAAAACAAAGCCTTGCGTTCAGAACAATACGCCAAGCTCCAATGACGCATAAATATATTCAAGCGTTCATACATATATACGAATATACATTTCAGCATAAAAAATATATATTTGTATATATAATATATAAACCATACATAGGGTGGGTCAAAAACTCCATTTTTTTTCGTTTGGTAGCTTCTTAGACAGCTCTGAGAAAGGCTCTCCAGCGTGAGGGAGAAGGTTCTCCGCTTTGCAGCCTTCTATTTTTTCTTTATATCAGATAGCAAACTTCAAATCTGATGGGCTGTTTAAGAGCCTATTTTTCGTAGCTGCAAGCCAGAAAAAACCAATTTCGTTTCTTTCGATCCACCCTAATGTATATAGAGTGCATAAATAGCACAAATGGCTTTCATATAAATGCAGCGGGAGGCAAGTGCGATACCTTGAGCTAAATGTAATGGCAACATTCACTTTTGTTACGACTAGAAATGGTTTTATAGAAATGTTGAACAGACTCTAAAATGTATTGTATACAAACATCTACTATATTTGAAAGAATTACCGATATTTGAAAATAAACTTGAATATCCAATGCTTTAAGTTACATTTATGAAGGTTGTTGAAATTCCGGGCAGCCTAGTTGTCGTCTAGTTAGGTCACTAGGGGTAATAATTTATCGAAGGAGTGAATATAAGTACTTTTTGAAATAATTTTTATAAAATTGCAATTTTATATTCAATTTGTTGCTAGCACTAGTTGAGTTGAAATAAGTTTTAGATTCATTAAGAAGTCAATTTGAGAGAAAATGAAAATATTATGCAATATTTCAAATAACATTTACACTTAACACAAATGCTGATGAGTAAAAAATATGAAAGATAATAAAAAAAAATCTGTTATCATTTTAAAATTTTAAAACAAAGCTATTAAATAAAGTTTCAATTCAAATTTATCGTTTTTGAGAAGAAGCAAACATTTCGAAAAACTGTTCTCAGTTTGAAAACTGTTCTCACCTTTGGTGACTGTTTTCTGAAAGAAAATATTACTTACTGTGTGAAGAAAGAATCAAATGAAGAAACAAATATCAAAAATGGTATGTAGCAATATGTTAAATTGATTGATGACTTGAAAATGCTGAAACTTATTTTTTAAGTTCTTATTCAAAAGTAATGACTCTAGTGCAAGTTGAGGTCTTAAACTATCTTTTTTCAATATAGCTCTAAATTACTAAGCTATTTGGAACAACTGTTCCCAGTTTTAAAACTGCCTGAAAACAGATGAAAAAACTGTTCCTGGATTGAAAACAGTTTTGATTTAAAATTTTCATGTAAAACAGCAAAATTTATAAAAAGTTTACGTCAAACATTTTGTTTTTCAACTTAAATATCCAAAAATTTTGAAAAACTGTTCTCAGTTTAAAAAGTGCTTTCAGTTGAAAATTTCAAAGTATTGCTCTAGATGAAGTTTAAATCAGAAATCATCGATTTTTAATATATGTACATGTGTATGTAGCTCTAAGTTGCAAATCACTTTGAATAAAACCGTTCCCGGTTTGAAAAATGTTTTCGTTCAAAATGTACTAAATAGTGCTTTCAGAGGTGGTTACAAGTGATCGATTTTTAATGCAGTTCTAAATTATTAAGCGCTTTAAGAAAACTATTCTCAGTTTGAAAACTGTTCTCAGTAAGTAAGTAGTTCCAAAAAATAAAAAAAAAAATCTGAAAAATAGTTGATTTTCATATACTACCATTATTTTTTCCTAAAAACAGTTTTAAACGAGTGGTTGCTTTGTAATACACTGTACTAGGTAAAGTATTACGTTACAATTTATTTTCAATGATTATGCGAATATTACAGAAAAATAGCTTTCTAACTGTTATTCATATAATCCGTTCATCATTAAATAACAAAAAAATTGCAAAAAAAAGTGTAACTCTCATTCGACGCCCACTTTTTGCCATCAACGCCTCTAGCAGTATTAACAGTTAGCTTTTAATTGTAGCAAAAAGGAAATACGTGAAAAGATCACAATACGCAGTACTTAGTGGCCTATATAACAAAAAAAAGGTGATGATAAACATTTTTCTACGGATCAACCATACATATGTACATTCACATATGTATATGTATGAGCACGCACACACATAGTGCCATAAATGCACACGCTCGCACATGAAATGCTTTCAAATCAAATCAAATTCATGTGAAATTTAATTGCTTATGTTTTTTTTGGTTTTTTTTGTTTTTCTTGCTGGCCATTTAAGCTTCGAATTTCAATTTGCCTGATGTTTACACAGAGAAGTCTTCTCAAAAACTGAAGTCACTGTCGCAATAACAAAAACAAATTAGTGCTGATTTCCAACTAAAAACGCTAAGCGCACAATTTACACACAAACACACTCACACACAAATGCAAACATGAATATTTATATTTATTGTTATTATTTTTATTATTATGCAGGAGTTTGTTCAATTTCGATTTATTTATGAACAGAAATTGAAATGCAGCGGCTTCTGTGTTTTTAATGCTTAATATGACAATTTGTTGTTATTTATATGTTTGGTTTTGTTTTGATTTCTATTTTTGTTGTTTTTCTTTTACCTTTGAGTTGCCATTAGGCTGGACGGTCACGTTTGTTGCCAACGGCGCCAAGGTAATGCCTGTAGTTATGAACAATAACTGTTGATAGGAATTGCATTCAATACGGTTTTTATGGGAAAAATGTAAATTTTATGAACACAGGCATGCACTTGCTTACATACATACACTTGCTTTACATACGTTTTTATGTGCTTAAGTGGGAGTGTGTTATGATAGGCTTTGTTGACTCAACTTTTTCTAAATGCGCGTTTTTGTTTATTTTAAATGCTGCGTTCAAAAATTCAGAGAAAAAGTATTTGCTATTTTAAAAGGGATTAAGCGTTGCACATACATACATACATACAGTGTCGGACAAAATTAAAGCACGGAATCTACCTTGTCGGTGTGTACTTACATACTTGTAAGTACATATGTACTATACAAGTAGTATGTATGTATGTATAAGTGTACTTGTGTATTATAATTTCTAGGACCCGTGTGGTATGTGCATACACGCGTTTTTATTATTCACGATTCTTTTGCTAAGTAATATTATATGCAAAAACTGTTTCCACGTTTAAAATGACACTTTATCAGCGTGCTAACGTTGAAGATTAGGTATTATTTTTAGCTAAAATTCTTTTAAGTTCTTTCATTAGCAAAAAAACTGTTCCCAAGCTACTTTTTTTTCTTCTTCTTAAATATGCACCTAAAATTGACACCATTTTATTACCTGTTGAAGCTTAGACATTATTTATATGTCATTTCATTAACAAAAAAACTGTTCCCACCCAACTTTTTATTTCATTGGCACCTCAAATGAAGAGCCGTGGATTTTTCGCTACAAAATAGCTACAAGCAAAAAGAAATAAGGTAGTGCTTGCTATAAAAACCAAGAGGGTTAGACATATTATTAAGTTCTTTACGAAGATTATTTACTATTTAGTTAAAAAAGAAAAGAAAATTGAATTAATTTTCGAATTTTCTGCGCACGGCTTCATAAGATTTCCAATCACTACTAAGAAATGCTATTTGAAGCTTAAAAAACTGTTCTCATTTTGAAAAAGTGTTCCCAATCACAACAATTCCATTCACTACAGATATTTTTTGTAATCCTATTCAAACAAAAACCTTTAGCTATTCTCATTTTGAAAAAGTGTTCCCACTGACTACAATTCTACTCTTTTTTTTAATTTTTACACTTACACATTTAGCATGTGAACATCTTTCGTTTATTCAAATAAACACCTTTAAGAAAACTCTTCTCAGTTTTAAAAAGTGTTCCCACTAGCTACAAATTTACTAAATTTTAAGATAATAGAATATAAACACATCTTACAGTGTAAATCTTTCGCCTACTCAAATGACCACTTTTAACAAAACTCTTCTCAGTTTCAAAAATCGCATCCACTAACTAAAAATTTACTATTTTATGAACAAATATTTTATAGCTGAAAATCTTTCGCCTACTTGAATAAACACAGCAAACACTCCAAACAAATACCTACGCACTTTATTTTCTATATGAAAGTTTCCAATTACAATCGATTGAATCAGTGATCTGCGTAACACACCCGCGCATTGAAAATCCATTTTAAGCTGAACGTAACGGACACCACCACCGACAATCCATTGCGCATTTCGCTTTCCTGGTTATCAAATGAATCAGCGTTGTTCAGAGCTGAAGAGTCGAGCTTTTTTGTTTACGGCTCGGTAATCCGAGGCGCAATCTGCCGCAAGCGTGATTTACATAGTTTTCATGCAGCTACCGCGCATACAACATATGACTACTGTTAGTTTGCTATTGATTACCGCATTTCGTGTAACACACATTTGTTGTTGCAATAGTGATATGCTATATGATTGCTTGCCTCCAATAATAAAACATGGAATTCCTTTTAATATACGCGCTGCGTCTTTCATTCATGACACAGTGCTTTTTGTTGTTGTGAATATAATATGCGTGTATATATGTATATACCTATATATAGATATATATGTACATATATGTATACGTATATGTGGTCTACACACAGGTTTCTGCATGCGTACACCAATAGGCATACGAGTATGTGACATGCCATTGGCTTCCCTATTTTCCTTTCTTTACTTCATATTTCTGTACTAAAAATACGAATTACTCGAATGACAAGTGGCAAACAGGCTCAACACAATTTCAAGCAGCCAAAGAGTACAAAAAGAAGCAGCAACAACGCATTTGAAGACGTGCTGTTGCACAGAAGGAAGGTGTTATAAAAGAAAATAAAACTCACAACAAACTACGTGAACCAGTTTCGAAGCCTCCTGCAGGGCTCAGCGACGCTGTCGAACCCCACTGCGGAGCACTTCAACAGGTCTGACGCGTATTCTATTGTTGTTGTTATGGCGGCTGCAGAACGCATTGATGAAAACAGCTATGCGAGTGCAGACTTCAGCCACGCTTGAGGCACAGCGACAGCTGCATTTGTTGTCTTGCTTTTAAAGCTTCAATATCCATGTGAGTGCCGAGATTTATTTGTGAATAAACAAAAAAGAAATTAATTTAAAAACGAAAGAAATAAATTTCAAAAGTTTACAAGCGAAAATGGCAAAATACAGCAAATAAAGTGCGCCAGCAAATTGAAAAATGATTTTGCTACAGCGGCAGCTTATCTACGCCATGTCATTTAGTTAATGCCACGAGATGCGCCGCCAGCCGGTGCTAAGCCACAGAGCCGTGCTTTGTGGCGGCGCGCGGACTCGCTGACGCCATTGCGGGGCAACACTGTGTAGCGATTCGCTGATATGCCCGCGGCGGTGGTGCTACCAGTTACCAGTTGGCTTAATAAATTCAATAATTAAAATGTTTATCTTAGTCGCCTGCATGTAAGCGGGCGGTTGAGCTGCATTCGCGAGAAAACAAGTCGAAGACTTTTACTAGAAAAAAGTGGCTTTAAAAGCGTAAATTGAATTTCTTTTTATTTGCATTGAGATTCGTTTTTGATTAACGACGTTATTAGCGCAATTCGCCACCATCCAAGCCACAGGGCCACAGATCGGTGCGCAGACAGCTGCTATGAGAAGGTGGTTTGTCAAGTCATAAATAATTGGCAGGAGAGACTAGAAATTGACCAAGCATATATACATACATATGTAATTCAAATATTTTAGTCAGCAGAACGGAAGTGTCGTGGCGTTTTGGTTTAATTTGAAAACAAAAAATAGACACCTGGTAAAGGCATAACTGAAAGAAGTGTATATGAAATATAGCTGAGTTTTTGTAAAGAAAACTGTAATGAAAGCGAGAACTTAAACGAAAATTGTAGAAAATATGAAGTAGTGAGCATTTTTCGAACTGTGCCCACTTTTAATGCTTCAAATGATAACAGATTTTTGGTGAATTGCTGAATCTTGTTCGAAAATGTATACGATGGCACGGGAAAACAAGTTTTTTAAACTGTTCCCACTTTTAGTGCACTACATGATACCACTTTTTTGGTAGATTACCAAATAAAGTTCAGGAATGTGCACAATTTAAACGGCAATACACGTTTTCTAAACTGTTCTCACTTTTAAATATAGCAGATTTTTTCGTGAGTTGTTGAGTATTGTTCAAAAATGTAAATGATTTCCAAGGAAGATACGTTTTTAAACTGTTCTCACTTTGAAAACTGTTATCAGTTTTTTATTTCTTGTTCTAACCGCTATATTTACACAAGTGGTAGTACTTTGAAGTTCTTTACGTTTTTTGCAGCGCTTTGAGTTGACATTTCACTTATTAGTTGATGTCATTAAAGCTGTTCTCATATGAGTACAATTCAATAATTTAACAACACTGTGCATTTTTGTACCCTAAAAGTTATTACTATAATATATTAGCTTTTACTATTTTTCAACTAATTTTCTGCTTCCGACTTGCATTACTTAGCACCATTAGCCTGTGAAATGGTGAGTCACGCTAAATTACATTTCAAATGTATTAACTTTAAATTGTTAGAAGTTGTAATTTATTTTAGCGCCTTCAAATAAACTTTCCACAGCGACATACGCAGCCAAATCAGCATTTGACGCCACGCATGCGCACAAATTACAACCGTCTGCGACAATATTTGTGTATGCGCAGTGCCACCGCTTCCTACTTCACACCAAATATTTGCTCAGCGATGATGGATGTGCGTTGCGTTGGCAGGAAGGCAGGAAGTTGTGCACATAGTAATTGACGGCAGGCACATGAGAGTGGCTGAGTGAAGGACTGTCGCTTGATATAAATTTTTATTTACTTCTCAGCGCAGCACAGCACACTCGTAAGCACCACAATTTCACTTAAAGTGCACTGCCTAGTCAATAAGCATTCAAAATGTGCTGGTCACGTACTTTTGTGCCTCACTGTATGTGCGTGTGCATATTCATATGTGCTGCAAGTGGCACCACATTCGCTGTTGCATGGCGCTTCGAAATGCCTACGCAGCTGACTAATTTGAATTAGTTACTTTTCCGAGCATTCAACTTTTATTGTTTTTATGTTGCAGGCGCGAAGTTGCCATATGAATATTAGTCAAGCAATTTTTATTGGCGGGCAATAAAGTTAAATTGAGCATTTTCTAGGAGAACGTGCAGCGCTGAGGACAATGACGTGGCAGTTATTGCAACGGATGTGGCAGGCGTGGAGAAGCAGTTTTTTATATGTTGCAATGAAGTTTGGGTGCATGTTGCAAGTGCAAAATATAAATGTAAAGTTCATTTGGTGAGAGTTTATAGCAAATATAGGCAATTTTTAAAGGTTCATTTCTGCCAATTCTAGCATCACTCTTACAAACTTTTCTTCATTTACTCAATTTCTGCATTGAATTTTCTTCAAAGCTTTCGCTTCCTTTTAAATTGTGTTCCATCAAAACTAGCAATTTCAGCTTACTTTTAGTTTTCTTAGCAGAATTCTGTAATTTCTAAAGTTTTCTGCAATCACTTCCAGCAGCTACTGCTATTGTTGTTGTTGCTTCTAATGGATTGAACGCATAGAAAATTGCATCAGCAAAGTAATAAGACGAGAATATGTTAAAATGCAACTGAGAAATAGACAAATCCATTAGATGCTTTAGATGCTTTGCTCGCAGTTACTTTTGCTGCACTCAAACAAATTGAGTTGATGCTTTTTGTAGCAACGGCATGCACTTTAAAAACGTCTGCAGCATAAAGGGTGCGTGAAGGTGGCTGCCAGGCAGTGAGCGTATCAAAAGTAGCAAAGCATGATTTAGTAATAAGCGAGTCAGCAAGCGCAATGAATAAAGTGCATGCAATGAAAAGCAAATCTAATGCGAGCGTACAGCTTTAAGACTTTTAGATAGAGGCGACCATAGCGATTGAGTAGCCAGCCCCCGTTGGGGTGCGTGTGCTGCTTAGCGGAGTATGAATACAATTATAGAAATTGCAATCAGAAATATATCAAAGTTTTGAATGAAAATTGGCAGTTGTTTAGCTTTTGCTTCTGGATTTTTCTGGCATTATTGAGAGCATAAAGAAAATATTGTAGGATAGAGTCATGTGAAGAAAATCACGCAAGTGAGCACCATTTGAGACGCCATGGCTCAAGCAGCTCATGACTTCCGGTCTTAGACCAAGTATCCCCTGGGTAGCCATAGAACATCTGTTTGAAGTCGAGCTAAAGTGAGAAGGCTAAACATCCACCCGCAGGGTTGTGCGCTGGGTTTGGGAAACGCCAAGTTAAAAACACCCCCAATGCAAAGCAAACCACAGCCTTCGCTGTTGTAAACTCTTCGATAAAGAAACAGAAGAAGTAAATTTTGATAGAAAAGTTACGATTGAGTGGCTTCAGTGGTGGTCCAGTTCTCGTAGCTTTTCTTGCATGTGTTTTTAACATTTCTATTGAAAAATTCCACGGCCTGACACATAAATGGCGCTACTACGTATACCTAAACTTCAAAAAGCGAGTGTAAAAATTTGATTGACGAATCATTAGCTCGTGAATTATATCGCTTTGAGTGAAGTTACTTTTGTTATAGTGAAAATATTGAATAAGAAGAAATTTCGCTTGCTTTTTGAAGGTTAGAAATACTACTAAAGCAAAAACATATCCCAAGAAAATCACGCGTGTGGAATCATTTTTATTTACCACCTCGAAAAAGAAAGCACCATTAACAGTGACTATTAAATAGCATTAATGGACCGTTTAAAGGAAGAAGTCGTCGAAGACGGCCTCAGTTGATGAAAAAGAAAGTACAGTTTCACCAAGATAAAGCACCGCGCCACAAGGCAGTGAAAACGATGGCAAAAAAGTATTTATTGGTCTCCGTGTAGCTTCCGCATTATATTTATTTTCAAGATTTGCCTTCCCGCGACTAATTTCTGTTTTCTCAAAAGAACGCTCGCTATTAAACAAATTCGACGAATGAAGAAGTAATCGGCGAAACTAAGGCCTATTGTGTAGCACAGAACAAATCGTACTACAAAAATGTTATTGAAGGTCGGTGTAGACAGAGTATCACACTTGAAGGAAACCATCTTATATAAAAAACCGAATTCTGCTTAGGAAATGTATTCACTTTTCAATTGACCTGTTAATCAAACAAATGCAACCACTAAATATAGGACTGAAAAGATTTAATCAACCACATTTTATAGGCATCTGCCTAGAAGGTAATTCCAGTAGCTCATGCCTTCATTTTTACTTTCTTTATACATTTCTTCGAGCTCAATTTCTCTAGCAAACATTTGTATCACTAGAATGTCGCCAGTTGCAAATATTTTTCGAAAACTGACACTTCAGCTTTACAAAAATATATTTGTTTTCTAAAAAGAGCGGTTGAATTTAGGGTCAAAGCGGTTTTCGAGAAACTGTCTTTCTTCTTTGCCTTTCTCTATTTTAATATAGAGCTTTAAGCTTATTCTAAAATGGTCAACATTAAGTTGTTTGCTTATAGGAACTCGAAAAATACTCTCTCATCTCAATTCTGAAGTCTAATGTAGTCAATTATGTGTTAGCTTTGTACCAACTTAATGAACTTAGACCCGTTCTGTATCCGTCTTTTCTTTAACATTATTCACAAACACCCAACCAAAAGAGTTGCAGACCACTTAGCGCGATTAAAATACATATTGCATACATTAAACTAGTTAAGACACAAATTTGTTAAATTATAACGGCACGTTTTCTGCCCGACCCAGCCGCTAACGCTTCCTGCATTATTACTTCATTGTCCTTGGGTCATTACAGACATTACACATGGTATTCAGACAAAAGACATGCAGGCACATATGTGAAGTATATACCTGTATACATATGAGTATATAATATATATGTATGTATATGTATACATCTAGAAACTTATAGTTATTATGGCGCTATAGGTATGTATGTGTGCACCGAGTTCGGAATAAAGTACCTTCCAGCTGCTTGAGGGCACAGACCGCAAATATCAGTAAATAAACTATATCGGGCGACTGCAAATAATCCTAACGAAATAAGCAGCCATTTTCTTTTTACCAAAAGTGACTTTGGCTTGCAACTCACGTACGCGCTTGCCACTCAAGCCACGCACACTTGCGTACATATGTATATGTTTGTACGCGCGTTGCCAACAGCGATTTTCCTGCAAGTTTTTCCCAGACTTTGACTTGGCGAGGAAGCCGGACACGTGAATATATATGTATGTATGTATGTGTGTGCGCCTCATTCTTTCATATTTTTATTTCGTGCTCTACACACACATTTACACTCATTTATTTCATTGTTTATTGTTATTGTCTCAATTGATTTTCGTGTAATACGTTCAAATAAATTAGCAAAGCGAGCAGGAAAATTGCTCTTTGGCGAAAACGTGAAATGTTTTAAATATAATCGAGACACACAAAGCAAAGAAACGAAAGTATTTTGAGCATTGCCACAACCTTTATGGATACATACACTCTTACATTAAAACATCAATTGTAGAATTACAAGTCGAATGTAAGCGCTCTAGGCTGAGTCAATAGTCTCTTCGAAAAAAAGGTAAAAGGAATTGCCGGCACAAAATCGTTGAAGAAACTTCAAAGCGAAAATGTGCAAGGCGAAACTGCGAAGAGGTGATACCGAAAAATTTTTGCTTGAAAACATTTCTGCAGGAATTTTGATTGAAGTTTAAAATGGTTTCCTTAAACGAAAACGAAACGGAATTTAGAGATACTCAATACAAAGAGCGTGAGAGGCCGAATTTGTGAAAAAAAAATTACAGAACGAATGCTAAGTCCGAAGCAAGCTACTGCAATGGCTTTTTTAATAAGTTAAAAGCACGTATGCTAGATAAGAGTGGTAAGAAATCTCCAAAATAATTATAAATTTGTTAAGGGACTTCTCTACTTATTTTGTGCAATTTAGGATGTGATGACATGCTTGAATGTGTTGTAGTTATTTGGTCCAAAAGTTCATATTTTCTCTGTTAGTTTTTACTAGACAGTTTCTAAAAACTACAGCTTTAACTTAAGTTTAGTGATGCGCCTAAACGTAGACTATATTTTACATGTGCGCTATTTTTCATGTAACAGAAAATGTTGCCTACATTTAGGACGATTTATCGACAGTATTATCTTTTGGCTTTTCTCGCCAGTTGTTTTTCCTTTTCGCTATTTGGCAGCAATTGGAGGTTCTAAGTGTAGCCAGACACTTCTTCACCTGGTCTTTCCAACTAAGTGGAGGTCAACCTCAACCTCTGCTACCCCGGTTGGGTACTGCGGCGAATACTCTCAGAGCATGATGGTTTTCTTTAACTAGTTATTATGTAGTAAAATTTCTTAGTTTACTTCATTTGGCCAGGAAATTAAAAAAATATTTCCTTAGCATGCTCATATTGACAAATTTTTTAATATTGCGATAAGCTTAGATCTACAACTCTTATGCAGTTATATTACAAATACTCAATATTTTCTGTTCCATAATCGATCCTCACATTTGAACTCCATAGCCAACAAACAGCGATCTTTTGAACCCCATGCCAGACAATGAGTGATCTTACGACATTGCATCAACTTCCAATAAAAGAGTTGCAGTAGAATCAGCATGGTTCCAAAAATTTTTAATTGCTTGCCCTGTCACATGACAACAGATGCGTGAATAAAAACGAATACAAATGGCAAAAAGCAAAAGGCTCCACCCTGCATACGCTTAATTGAAACCGATCATGTCGTGCATAGAACCGAAGCAATTAAGTAAATCGGCCGAAATATGCTCTTGATTGACAAATGCGTAAAGCGCAAGCAAATCACAAGGAAATTAGGTTTTCCATTACATATTCCAAGATATATGCTTTTATGTGGTGCAGTATTGACAGCGCTGCGACACACACATTTACATAGCAAAGCGATCATGCAAAGCGCATCGATCACTTCATCCATCAAGCGCACGATCGATCACACGCTCTTGGGTTGACACAGATTTTTAATGAGACATTTGCTTAAGTACACAAGAACATATGTAAAACTTAATTGATTTGAAAATCGACGAAATTCATTAGGCGCAATTACGAAGCTTTTAAACGCTGCTGCTATGCCGAGCAGCGCTGCGCCTCTAATAAATTGACGGAGTTTACACGCAGCAAGCGGCTGCGTGTGTGTGTGGTTGGGGGACACTGTTCATGCAACATTGAGCACCACACATGTGTGTATTCGCGTGGGCAGGGGTGTGGCGCCTACGAAGCTCTTCCGCTCACTCGGCGCGTGCGCTGCAATTACGTCCGTTTTATGTGTCGTATTTTAATAAATTTAATTGAGTTTGGATCTTTTGTTGACACATTGGCCATAATTTCACTTTTATTGTAAACATGCACTTTTTATTGCTTCACAGTTAATATTTATGGTGCAAATGACTTGTCACCAAAAACTTGATACTAAATATTGAGAGATATAGTGTGTGGGTTATAGGCGAGGCGGTTATTTTATATTTCAACAGAAGATCGCTTACCAACGACTTAAAGAAAGATGTAAAAAAAATTTAATAAATAGAAATAATCCAAAAACAAATTAAATAAAATACTAAGGAAACAAATAAAAAATAAAAAATAAAAAATTCAAAAAGTAAATAAAAAATTATTTGGAAACTTTACTAAAAATGAACTCCAAAATAGCTAATGATAAAGAAAAAGTTAAAAATAATAAAAAAATACAAATAGAAAAATATATAAAAAATAAAAACATGTATGAAAATTTATTTTGAAATTCTCTTAAAAATTAATTAAAAAATAATAAAATCATATATAAAACTAAAATAAAAAAATGGTAAAATAATATTTAAAAAAAATGTAAAAAAATAATAAACAATAAAAATTTTTTGGAAAGTTTTCTGACATTTAACTAAAAACAATTTTAAGAAAAAAAAAACTTGAATAAGTTAAAAAAAATTAATATAAATTAGAAAATATTACTAAATTAAAAAAAAAACTAAAAAATATTAAATTAAAATATAAAAATTTAGAACTGTTAGGAAACGTTAAAAATTAAATAAAAAAAATTATTAATTCAAAAGTTATTAAATTATAAACGTGAATAAAAAATTGGAATTTTTTTAACAATTACCAAAAAATAATTTATAAAAAAAGTTTTAATTGACATTATAACCAAAATTATTAATAAACACAAGTAAATAAAAAAAGTTTCTGAAAATTTCCTAATATTTAACCTAAAAATAATTTGAAAATATTATGTAAAAAAATATGACAAAATGTAAAACAAACAAAAAAAAAAATAGTACTAAATTAAAAACTATTAATATAACAAAATGTTGAATAAAAATGTGAAAAAAATTCGAAATTTTTCTAACAATTAAAATTTATTATTTTTTAAATGATGCAAAAAATTTAAAAATATTAATTAATTTAAAAAAATTAAGAACGTAAATAAAAATTTAGTTTTAAAAAGTAATGAATTAAATGGTAATAAAAAAATAAAAATTAAAACGAAAATTTATAAATATTAAAAAAAAATTAAAAAAATTGATTTAAAGGAAATAAATAATAGAAACTTATTTGGAAATTTTACTAATATTTAACTAAAAAATTATGTAAAAAAAACTTATAAAAAAATATTAAAAAGTAGTAAAATTCGTAGAAATATTTTTTTATTATTCAACGAAATTTTTTTAATTAAAAAAAATTACAAATAATTGAAAAAAAAAACAAAAAAATATTAAAAAAAAATAGAATAAATATAAAAAAAATGTAAAACGTTACTAAAAATTTATTTAGAATATTTCTCCTAACAATCTTTGTTTTTTTTTTTAATTTTATTTTATATTATTTCATATTTAGCCTTGAGAGAGAAGAACATTTTTGTAACCACAAAAATACAATAATACAGTTAAGGTATTTCGTAAGAATTAAATAAAACTAACTTAGTTATTTATTGTGTAATTATTCAATTTATCAATTTCATTTCATGATTTAATTACAGTCATTTCATTGGCCACAGCGCGAATACTATCACACTTATTCAATATGGGACCTATGTGGCAGTAATTAATCGAAACAAAGGAAAGAAATTTACAACGGTTATTTGCCACTGTTCAAATACACAGACATATTTTTGTGCAAAAAAGGATTTGGGAAATAAAATGCATTAATTAGTTAGCGAATTCTGCGCGTGTTTACGGCGCGCGAGCGGCCTCAATTAAGAATTCACGCATAAAGCGGCAATTATCGTGCGATCTGGCGCTGAAAAAAGCGTTGCACAAACAACAGCAAACAGCCAGTGATTGCAAGCCGCTTGCCAGTATATATTTACACGAAATAATTACAGCAAACTTGCTATTTTAACCTTTAACCCGCGCAGCTGGGGCAAGCAAAGGCAGCAGCAGCAAAAATAATGCCGCGCAGCACAATCACACGCACATACACACTCGCAAGGTGAGTTTGTATGCTCATTTGTGTACGTTTGCGGCGGCCGCTAATTAAAATGAAAGTTGCTGGCAATTGGCGTGGTTAAATAAAAATTAAGAAAAAAGTGCAAGAGATAAAAAAGCATTAAAAATGAAAAATATATCGGTTTGAGCGCGGCCTTTGCAGCAGTCGTCAAATCCACGCCACATTGAAGAGTGCATTAAGTAGCACACATACACAGTTACATATGTATGTGTATGTAGGTGTCCACATGAATGTGTTTGTTTGACTACTTTTGTCTGAAAATTATTCGCCGCGCCAGTTGCGTCGGTTCCCATGCAATTTACCAACTCAACTCCGCGCCAACGGCCAACGGAACGAAAGAATAACAGCGCGCTTTAGTCCTTTTAATTTAATGATTTTTAACTTTTGTTGATTTTCGCATTTACTCTGCACTTCTTACTGTGGAATTTGCGCTGCTCTAAAGCGCCGGCCATCTGCATATCTTAACAGTGTTTTTGTACGCATTTAAAGCATACTTTTCGGATTGGGAGAGGCGAGCGCATGAGGCGCGCATTAACCGGACTGATTAAGCAGGTATTCGGCGAGTTAAGCCGTAAGCTGGCATTAAGCATTTTCGAACTTTTCATGTGAATGTTGGGGGGAGCAGGGAGCTTGAGCGAAAGCTTAAAAATAATAGAAACGCATTTTTTTAAATAAGAATATTTTGTATGTGGTACGAAATATTTGCTAAAAAATTCGTTTGACTTATTGTTTTTTTAATTCATAAGTAAAATATTTGAATTTTGGTATTTTCTCACTCTTAAAAATAAATATAAGTTATTTTCTTCCTTGAGCAATGCTAAAGTGACGTCATAAAAAAAAATTTCTTTAAGAGTTTATAACCAAGCGGTTAGATCTTTAACATGCCTAGTGTCTGTCTGTAATTAAATTCTGAGAGACTAATACCTTTGTCATTTGATAGTCAAAACCCAAAGGCCTCACACTTTCCTTTTCCCTACAGTCAGCGTCGATCGAAAGTGGCCTCGCTATTAACCCAAAAATAGTGCGCTGGTTTTATATATCAGGGGGTACAAAATCCTGGAGGCCACACAGTCGCGAATGGTAAGCTTCCGGCTGCAGCCTGCAGATATGTTGAGGTATTTAGGGCTCATCCTAGAAAGGAAGTTTTCATAGAAGTATAATATCGAGCAGAAAACACGGAAGGCTGCAGTAGAGCCATTTCCAAAGATGGGGTCGCTCATCAAAAGTAGTCCCTTTTGCGATACCATAGTCAAGCTCATTATGTTCTATAGGGTCTTTGTGTGATGGAGGGCCCAAGAAACTTGCCTTCAACGGGCGGCGCTCATCAGTATGTGTGGTGCACGAAAGTATAAAGAAGCAACTATGCACTCTGCTAGCAGAGAGGCGATACTAGTCTTGAGCTCACTGACCTTGTTGTTGTACTGGCAGAATTCTGCCGAGTTGACAGTCTTTGGCTGGATAAAAATCTGGGTCTGTTCCAATTACGTAGACTCGACTGTCGTGGGATCGGATAAAAATCCGGGTGCGGTTCACAGACCTTGTATTCAGGACCGGTTAAGGAATGCATAATCTCGTTATCAATGGCAGCGAGCCACATTCTGATAAAACTGGTATGGGTACTAGGGCACAGCTTAATCGCAAGTTATTGAAAGGCTAATGAGTTGGCAAGGAAAGGTACCCTAGCCTCGCTATCACTACTAGACATGCGTTTTATTTTTGACCGAGATCAATAATAAAAGACTCAGTGATCTATGTCCCCTTAGTAAGTTCAGCCTCTTCCACTTGTGGAAGTTATAACAGACCATTCTATCGGCGTCTGTGATGTAAGGTTGAAAACATTACCAGACACCAGCTGTAGAAACTATATGGAAGAAGACGAAGTGGAAAGATCTCAACACGTCCTTCTGGATTGTTCCGCTTTTGCGAAGTCAAGACTCAAACCCTGTGGAGCTCGCACCTTGAGATATCCCACGGAGTTGTTGGCCATAGAAATTAAATGCCTGAGCAAAATTTTTTGTGGCCCCACAAGGTACTTTGTTGACTTGTATAATCGAATACAGATGTTCTGTTGTTTATGGCAGCACAAAGAACTGTATATAGTAGTCCAATTTCGATCTCTGGATCAGCCATCGAACTTCATTTAACCTTACTTTCTGCATACATTTTAGTTATAATCGCCTCAATAAAGATATGGATACTCAGTATCAACAATTATAGTGGGAACGAAAAGTTGAAGTGATAATGAGAGAAGGTTATACGCGTGCTCCTTGAAATATCATACATATTTCATAAGCCAGTTGAGCATTATACACAAAAGTGAATAACTAATTTTTAATGTTTCTTTAATTACTAAAAATATTATTTTATTAATGCAAAGGTATTATAGAATTCTAAAGAGATAAAACCAGGACGCCAGTGTTTCTTTTCTTAATACTAGAAGTCAGCAAATGAGTTGGGAGTAAAATGAGAGCAAAATCATAGCTCTGACAAACTTAAAAATAGCTGCCACTCAGACTTTAAGCAGAAGTATCGTGCAAATCGACATTTTCCCGGAATAAGAAAATGGAATACGCTTCTCAGAAATCCGCCCAACTCTCCGCTGTTTCTGTCGCTTTCTAGCTGAGAATACAGCGTATAAAATATATCACTAAAGAATGTCTCAAACCAAGTAAAAGTAGCCAAACAAGTTTCCCAAGCATGCCTTGCTTCCACTATAATACCGCAACCAACACATATACCATGAACAGCTACTGTGAGAGATAAGAAAGCGGAGCTGTGTCCATCAAATAAATCGTGTATGACGGAAGTGATCGATTTGCCACGCTCTTCACGCATTACAAGTGTAAACATATGTATATGTTGTGTTTATAGGTCTGTAACTGTGCATATGCATGTATGTGCATATGTATCAACATATATGTTTGTGTGTGTTATTTTGTAAATATTTCACTTGATGCGCATTTCATTTGCTGGAAAATCAATTATCGCCCGACAATCAAAGAACGATTGATGTGTTTACCAAAACAAAAACGCAATCTTCCGCATAAGCACACAGCGAAGACGGCGTCAGCGTGCGTGAACGCTTGCAGAGATTTGAGAGAATGTTGTGATTATTTTGATTAATCACATGAAAATTCGTAACGCCAGCAGCTTTTAGGCGCCAAAGCTTATGTGTGTGCGCGCTGCCGCCACAGTGATGATGGCATTTCATCAAACTAATGCCATTGATCTCGACTAAGCGCCACGCATATTTTTCGAATTTTTGGCGGCTGGCTGGTGGCAGGGCGCGTAAGTGATATTTGTTAAGTAATTGCTTTAAAAGCCAAGTGCGTTGTCATAATGTTGGTGGCGGTGGCACTTTCACACACACCCAGCTGGCGCGCTGTCAAAATATTTGTTGCAACGACCACACAACAGGCAACAAATAACAACAATAAATAGTGAGATCGAAATTTGTGACTGCTGAGTTTTAAAAATTGAACTTTAATTTTTCAACTTCGTAAAGATTTTGCTTTCTGCTGCTGCTTTAACGCGCTTTACGCCTGCGTTGCTGTCATGCAACAAATAGCAATTAATAACGCTGTGCTGTGGGTGTTGGTTGGCGCCTGCAGCTTTCAAAAACTTCTAAGCGTGATTAATTAATTTTTTTGTGGCAAATTCTTTCGAAAATGAAAAAGTAGCGAACTCGAAATGAATTTTGATTTATTTCAGCGAATAACAAAAGTGTTGCATGTGCATACTTCCAGTCGATTAAGCGTATTATGCGATATTAATTTGTGCAATTCATTGCTTTTTCAATGAAATTTTTCATTACCGTTTTTAAAAATCGCGCTTAGGGAGCGAGCCAAACGCCGGTAATTAAATCACTGTGGCAGTTATGATGCTCGTTAATCTTTCCCGGCAGTGTGGGCGAAAACTCAGCTTAAAATTATTATCAAAATATTTTTTGGCAATTTCTCAGCAAAAAATGTCCGTAATCTCCGTGCATTACTCACGATTACATTGCATTACGAAGCGCTCGCAAATTCTCCTTCTAATAAATCATGTAAATCGAATTATTAAATATTAATTTATATTTGCTCAACTTGTTGTTGTTGTTGCACCACATGCAATAGCACATATGCTCACCTAATATGCAAAATGATGTAACATCACATTTCTTAAGTTTACAGGCGAAGGAAAAACGATATAATAGGCATCACTTATTTGAAGCAAAATTTGCGTTTCTGTTATAAAATGGTTACGTATTGGTTATATATTGGTTATGTGTTGGTTATGTATTGGTTATACATTGGTTATATATTGGTTATTCTGACAACGATGACTAAAAATTTTGTACACATATTTGTTATATGATGCAATTGTAACTCAAATTGAGTTTTGGTTATAAAATGGTTATGCATTGGTTATGTAGTGTTTATATATTGGTTATCCTGATAGCGAAAGCTGAAAATTTTATCATATCATATATAATGTGATATAGTGAATAAAAAACTCAATTTCGACTGTTTTGCTGTTACGTTGTTTTGCATTTTATGTGACGATATGCATGTTGCAGTTGTAAAATGCGCCGTTATGTGATAGATAAATTGGTAGTAATTCGATACGCATATGCAAATGTAAGCGTTTAATTAAATTATCGATTCAAATGGACTTTGGTGAGGTGCAGAACTTTCATATTTAATATCAGCCTAACAGCACACTTGCACACATACGCACACAGATATGTGCAGTTATTTGCTTTTGTGACCTAAGCCGGTGTATTAAGTGCCTTGAATTTCCAGCTAAATCCTTTTTAATATTAATGCAATTTTAATTGGATTTAAATTTCTTTGCGCAGAGCAAAAACGATATTGAAAACAAGAATGTTTGTGCAATGAAGCTGAAAATGCAAGCAATTAAATTGGAATTTCAACAAAGCAGGCTTTAAAGTTGGCTGTGAGAAATTTTATGTGTGAAATGCTACAACAATTTAATATGGGCGACTTAATTTACGACTATATGTGGCATGAAAAAGCTAAGCTGCTTGCAACAAATATTTGATTTTCTTTAAGAAAATATAAATTTGCTAAAAGCTAATAAGTGGAGAATATTTTTGGAATATTTTCAGAGTATAAATTCTTTTCTAAAGAAATACTTATGTGCTAAGCTGGCACCCTTACCAAGAAGTAAGACTAATAAAAGACCAAATTGCAAGACTTTTGCAAAGACACAGAACGGAACATGAGAGAATTAGCTTAATTTGCATATGGAAAGCTGAAATCTTTGATGTTCGCAAGCAATTAATTAATTTGTCAGATTTCAGTTCGTGCTTTTAGTATATTAGAACAGAAAATATTTATAATAGCCTACAGACATGCTGAAGAAATGTTTAATTGAAATCTTTCCGAAATGAAATCATTAAGGCACGATTAAAAAATATATCGCATTAAGTCAAATATTTAAGCTTAATGTTTCCTTCGCAGCAGAAAATTATAATATCATTGAAAATATTATTTAAAAATTTATTAACAAATATTCGGCAGCTGCGCGAGTGCGAGGCAGGAACATATGACATAACATAACATAAAGTTACGTAACATAATATAGCATTATATAACGTAACATAACAAAAAAAACATAACATGACATAACATAGCATAACATAACATAACATAACATAACATAAGATACGATCGCAAGCCTTATGGCGACAGCGTAAATCAAAAATCTTGGTTGCTTCTTTGTTTAGTTGAAAAGGGGCGCCTCGCATGACAGTCGGATAACAGCACTTAGGCCATCATTACTCTCATTATGCTTCCGGGTGGTAACCAAGTTAAGCCTTATCTATCTCTAACTGAGTAAATTTGGCCAAAAATCTGATTTTTCCTCCACACCAGCTGCCCAATGACTCTTAATTTGGAGCATTGGCAGCCATGGAATATATTCCGTATTAACTGTCTGGAGGTCCAGCCTCTCATTATCCCCGGCGCCAATACCCAGCTTTTTCTTGTCTTTTGAAAATTATATCACCGCATCCACTTTTCCAAAATTTTAAGGGTATATTACAATGTATCTTTATTCTAGAATATGAGTTCTTTAGTTTGCCCACCATCAAAACTACCCCCCGAAGTTTCTTTGTGGTATGCCATGTGCTGCATGAGTTCAAGCACCTGCGGTGTTCCGATAGAGTCCATTGCTTCAAAGAACCCTTGAAGGAACCGAATGGCCTGGACATCTTAATGTAACTGGGTCCCCAGCGCTCCAGCTCGTCTGTCTTTTCATTTCCTTCTATATGACCGGGTATCCATATGATATTAACCGAGTTACCACTGATAGTCTGGTTATTGCCTGCTTGCACAACCTAACGCAATGAAGCTGGGTATTGGCGCTACGAATAGCCTTAATTGTGGCTACGAAGAACCTTATTTACCGCTTGGCTATCCACTGGAAGGTTAGTGGACTTGCTGGTTCGAACAGTAGCCCACTTGACACGTTCTGTTACGCCCACAATTTCGACCTGAAAGACTGAATTGTAGGCTTTTAGTTTGGAGCTGCCTTTTGTGTATGGATTACCCAGCCCAGCACTGTTCCTATTTCACTCTTTTAACTGTCAGTGAACATGTAGACTTCGTCATCGGAACTGCCGTTCACAGAAACAAAGATCCGTTCTTCTCTAATAGGGAATGATAATATTGAAATTAATTCTTAATGGATCGCTTTTTCCTGATCGGAATGCCAATTTAACCTGAGGTCGAGTATGATATCATGTCCAAAGAGTCAATATATATTACTTTTGAAGATTATTTGAATTTGAATTTGAATTTCTATCAACTAAACGACACACTTTCAAAACGTCAGTGAATAGAGTTTTCTACTCGTTTATCACTAGCACATCTTTCGATATTTGTAACCAAAAAACACACTCCGCTAAAGTTGCTAATGTAAAGCAATTCCTTGATTGGTTTTAAACTCGGATAAGTGGAGATCTTCACTTCGGGATTGACTTCAGAGTGAAACTGCTAAATTATGTAGTGGAAGCCTGCTCTTCATCATCAATTTTTTATTAAGACAGTATTTTCTGGACATTTGCTGTTAAATTTTCAAAGCAAGCGCAGTCAGCTAAGCTTTTAAAGCTAATTCACTTTGAAAGTTTCTATAAGTAAACTGTATATACATACATATGTACATATATATCTACAATATACAGTACACAATATATGAACCAGCTTTCTACCTAAGGCTAATTCTTTAATTTCTTACTTTTCTTAATTAAAACTTTTTCGTCCAACCAACTATCGTGTCAAGTTGTTTAACCAAATGACAACCGAAAATTATGTAAAATTTATGTTAAACACGTTTAAGCGCACACTCGGACACACGCTCGCTGCCATACCGAGTAATGAATTCAATGGAAGCGCAAATCTAGAACGAAATTCCATTTCATAGATTAAATACCATTTTCGGGCGATGAAAGTGAGTGCGTAGCCATTGTGGAGAGGCCAACTCCCAAAGGGAGATTGCTTGTAATGAATTGTAAGCATGTGTTGGATGATTGAAATTACAACAACTCGCCAATAACAAACATTACAACAACAACAACGAAAACGTCAATGGTAAAATTGGAAAGAACAGCAGAAAGTCGAAACAAGAGCGTAAGCAATAATAATAACAACAACAACAAACACTTGAGGTAATGCACAACAACAACAGCGACAACAATGCGTTCGAGAGCGCACGAAGTGTATGAAATAGTATTTTGTGCAAATATTTAAGCTCGGCAATAATTAGATTTTCGCCCAACAAGCAAACAACACGTACAGAACATGAAACGCCAGCAAAAGGAGCCAGAGCCGGCAGGCGCGTGGGGTGCGGAAGGGCTGCGGACCGCTGCTAGGCGCATGAACCCGTACGCCTAGACAAATAAACGAGGAAAGAAATGAAATGAAGTGAAGTGGAGGGTGAGGGCGAGGGCGAGGGCGGCGTGGGCGTATAAACGATATTGATTGTGGGCGGACTGTGGCAGCTTTGTTGTGCTGGTGTATTGTATAGTGGAATTTATGATGAATGCCAAAAGGTGAAGGATACGCACGAAAAACAGAGAGTGAGGGAGAGAGAGAGAGGGAGCACCATGCGGTTTGCTGAAAATCAAAGGGATCCCGAAGGGGGTGCGTAACAAAAGCGAGAGTATTTACGAAGCATTTGTTGTGAACCCGGACCCATTGTGTTCGGGTAGTTGGTTAACGGCACAATAGACCGGAGGGACAGCAGCAACAAGAAAAATCAAATGAACGCAAACTCAATACTTCAGCTGAGAGTGTTTGTTGGCGCTGGTGAAGTGGTTTCACTACCCACTACAACTACACCCAGCACTCATGTTTTGCTTTGTTGCTGCCCTTGTTAATCAGCAATATTGGCGCACGAACAATGAAAACAAAATTTGAGACGCTGCAACAACAACAAAGCGGAATTTTCGAAATTGTAGCAAAATGTTGGCGAAACAATTGAATGTGTAAGGCGAGCGCTTGAGTGCAACAGCAAAGCCGTGAGCGCTGCGCAGCGCACTGTAGTTGCCGCATTTATGCCGCGCGTGTACACAACAAGTGTAATCAAATGTAAACAAGCGCGCGTCACAAAACGCACGGAAATCCATAAAACGCGCATAAAATAGCTGATTTACGCGCGCGCACACAGCGCGCTGCCGCGCCGCACCGCCTCACAAGTGGAATTCGCAGCCATTTAATTGACGTGCGGCTGAGGCGTATGTACGGCGGGATCACGCATGGATTTTGATGAAATTTCGACTTGCACGGAGACGGCAAGCAGCAGTGGCAACATAAAAAGACCGCAACACCACAGACAGCGGCAGCAACATGCAACTTTGTAAATATGCGATGAAGGCAAGGAAGAGTGTGCGCGCGTTCGTGCTGCGGTGGTCGCAAAAGAAAATGGAAAATAAACCGGCGAAACCGTAGAAAAAATTGAGAATTGTGGCAACGGACGCAGCTGTTGTGGCAGCACGAAGTCTAAGCCAGCAGGCGTAGGAAGCGGCGGAACCATGTGTTATTGCCGCAGTCATTACATTCAACTAAAATTTTGGCACAGGCGGCCAAGGCGTTGCGCGGAAAATGAGCTGCTAGTGGAGAAGTGGCAGCCATTCGATAAACGCTAATAAAATCTATTAATATTTGGGCGTGTGGCGACCAATAATTTATGGCTGTGGCAATATTGGTATATGGTAATTATCTGCGTAGAATTTTTCAACTTTTTTTCTAATTTCCTCTTTCTGTTTCTGTAAGCAGCTTTTCACACGCGCTGCCATTGTGTTCAGCATTCTGCTTTTGTGCTATTTATTTAGCAATCGCGTCAGTTGGCAGCACGCTTAGCACGCAAGCATAAAGTGTGGCACGCACGCAGCGTTGCACATGCTCGCCGTTTGTGGCTGTCTTTGATTTTTGCGCACTCTTCCATTTTGTTTTTTACACGCTCATCCGCTTATCTGCTCATTGTAGTCGTTATCTCTTCGTTTTGCTCACTGCTGCTTGCTGCGCGCTGCTTGGGAGTCGACGCACGTGCGTGCACTTCAATCGTTTCACACTTCGATTTTTGCATTATCACACTTCCTGTTTAAAT
The DNA here is from genome assembly GCF_016617805.1 of Bactrocera tryoni. Taxonomy (NCBI): domain Eukaryota; kingdom Metazoa; phylum Arthropoda; class Insecta; order Diptera; family Tephritidae; genus Bactrocera; species Bactrocera tryoni. The sequence goes on from NC_052501.1 coordinate 85,054,881, forward strand.
TTTGCCTTTCCTTTTTCAGCTGGCTTTGATTTCCGGTTGCACGGAAATTAGTTTATCGTGTCGTGTGTTTCAGCAAACAAAGCGATGAAGAAGGCATTGCGCTTGCTGCCTCGCGTAGGATGAGCAGCGATATAGTTTGATAGTTCTGTAGATAGCTTCGGTTGAAATAGTTTTCTTGTTTGAGGAAAGCTATTTATTACCAAAATGGAAATAAAGAAGTTGGAAGAAAGTTTTATAGACAAGAAGGTAAGCATTTTTTGGGTGTGAGTCTGGAATGATATTGACAGAATCGAAAGCAGCGAGAACTTGAGAATTAAATTATACACTTTCTTCTGGCTAATTTATCAAAAAGCAGCCTTATTCTCTTTTATATAATTTATAAATAGATATCACCACTTCTGCCACTGCCGTTCTCACGACAGTCGGCTCTAATTAACCGGAACGGACGCGAAGTTTTTATGCGGTCAAAAACTGTCAACTCGACAGAGTTCTGCGCTACTTCTGACAGTGATTTGTAACCTTGAACCGCGCACTTATCTCGAGAGTTCATTTTAGACGCCTCTAACTGTATTCGACCGAATCGTAAAAATCAGCAAAGGCTTTTCGAAACTTGGGAAGATTCTGAACGGAACAAGCATTAAATAAAATTGCATGGAAGTCTCAACAGCAGTTAAGATTGAGATGTGGTAATAAGTGTAACCATAAAAGGTCAGGCGACACTGAAAAAGGTCACTGAAAAGTTAAGCTTTGGTTACGAAAAATCCCACTTGGACTGCTATAGATTGCTCCTTGTAATGCCCAAAACTTCTAGGTATGTATCAGAAAGACCCTCGCATATCAGCAACACGCCTAGAGCTTGCTGGAATGGATACCAGTAAATTCCTCGGATTCATAAGAGGTGTGACAACCGAAATGCTTCAACCTTAGACTGACGAAAGCTGGAAAGTGAAGGAGAAAGTGTTTAGATGTTTCCACTTCATCTTCTTCATTTCAACCTTAACAAGCTGCGTCCTACAAAATCTTTAGCCTCACTGCAGGAGTGCTACTGAGACGAAGTTCAAATAGGACGCCTTTCATTGCAGCGATGTGTTAATGGAACATTTATGTTTAAAGAATTTGGCTATGGGTGCCTTTTCTTGCAAGCTCTTCTGCTTTACAATTTCCAACTTGATGGTTGGTCACTTTTGCTTGAAAGACTCTTAAGCTTAAGAAGAGATAAACCCTGAAATAAATCAAAAGCCCTAAGGCTACGCAGGGGTATTTTAAAACAGATCAAAGTTTAGGAGGAAAGCCAAGAATGCAGTCTAGGGTTTAAAATACTAATCTATATGCGGTTGAGTCTTCGTAGCTAAGGTTAAAGCATTAGGAACTGAAGAACTTTAAGAAAGCTCTTTAAAGTGGTTCAAGGTCACACGGGTATCGGGAAGTAAAAAACTAAAACGACTCTGGCGAAGCAATACATCTCTGACGAGCACCGGATTAATTATTTTCGAGGAATTATTGACAAGAAAAGATCGAGAGAAACGTTATTTTGCTATGTTCTTGGTACTTTAACGATTGAGGGTATTTTCGGGTATTTTGTGACTTCATGTATATTTAATTTTACTTCTAGTGAACAAATTCATCAAAAGTTCTTCCAACACTATTACCTATCTGTCTTCTTGGGTGGTAAAACTCGAATCTTTCATATAAACTTTCAGTTAAAGAGCTCGCTTTTACTTTTCATTTTCATACTTTCATTAAGCAAGCACTTAATCGGAAGGCGATTACGATAAGGAAAGAATTTTATCAAAAATGCCGATGACCTTAATAATCGCTTTTATTTTGAAACAATTCTCCATTCATTTTCCACTTAACTGCGCTTTAGAGTTCAAATCGCTTAATCTGCGCCCACTTTCGGACACGTGGGCACAGCCCCTTTGTTTGCGCTGAAAATTCAAGGAACGACAACAAGTACACAATATTCATAAGAACTGAAATCAATTGATAATCGATATCGGCGTGTGTCGTGACTGTCGCCTGCGAAATTCAAAGAAAATTCAATCTCCAGCGAAAGAAAGTGAAGCGTTCAACAGCCGACGACGCCGGTGGAGTGGCGTCAGCGCCATTCACTTTCATGACACTTTTCCACTTTGAAGGAGCACCAGCTTGAACAAAATGCCTCTCCAGTCCCCAACAGCGCCTCGGCGAACACCGCCTGCCGCCGGAGCCAGCCCCAAATATCGATTACCGAGCTGTCCGAGCGCTTGAATGATGAAATGTGGGCAATGAATTATTTTTGATGAATTACTCGCAATATAAATATGAAAACCGTGCAAACGAGTTGTCGGTGCCACGAACAATAAGTGAGAGGAGAGTGTCAAAACCAAAGAAAAAGAAGAAGGCTGCTTATCAGTTGATGGACAGAAGAAAGATAAGCAAAAAGTAAATTGAAGTGAAGTGCTCAGGAGCAGCGATGCGGCGGAAAACATTTTGTGGAAATCTAGAGCATGACCGAAGTATTTGCTGTTCGTGTAAGTATGTTTGGCGGTGCAACTGCCGGTCGACCGCTCGTCTCCTCGCCGATTGTTGACACAGCGATTGTTGTATTTGAAATTAGTTTGTTGACATGGCAAAGCAAATAACAGCGCTTGCAAGTGACAGAAGTAGAATCTAGAAAATAAATAGATAAAAAACGAAGACGAAAGCGGGAGGAAAGCAAGTCGTAAGGCGAACAGAAAAACAAGAATTAAACAAACTAACACACACAGGCAAACACCGGCAGCTGATATATTTAGTATGCACTGTAACAACAACGACAATGAACGAGGAGATAGCGCGGAGTGGCGGAGAACGGCCACAACAACTGCAGCAACCGAACTTGCAAGCGGCATGCACGAACTAATGCAAGTTCTGTAAGTTATGTGGGCAACTATGTAGGCAGGTAGGTTCTTTATCGCTGCACATGTGTATAAATATGTATACAAGTAGTTGAACAGCGACATTAACACGTAACATGCATAAGCCCCAACGGGTATCTCCAGCTTTTTTGTTTACTTTGCTGTCGTATTTATTTGCTTTACTCTATAACTCAAGCAAACTCTAATCGGAATGGAAAATAAGTAAGAGTAAACGATAATTTAGAAAAAAATTTAATTTTGAGGCGCTCAACACTTTCTTTTTGTAATAAAACACAAAAAATAATTTTAAAAAAATCAAAAATAAAAAAAAAGTAATACAAAAAAAAATTAAGATAAATAAAAATATGCAAAAAAATTATAAGAAAAAATGAAACAAAAAATGAAAAAAGTACAAAAAAAAATAAAAAAATAAAAACTAATAATGATACGAAAGTCAGCAGTAAAAAAACTTAAATAAATTATGAATATAAAAAAAAATATAAGTAAAAATATGCCATGAAAAAACATGTAATTAATATAAAAATACATATCAAAAGTTATACAATGAATAAAAACATAAAAAAATATAAATAAGAAAGAATAAACAAGGAAAAAATTATAAAAAGAATATAAAAATACATATTGAAATTCATATAACAAAAAATTAAAAAAATCAGAGAAATGTTATAATAAAACAAAACTCAAAACCAAAAAAAGAATAAGACGAAAGTTAATATACAAAAAAATAATTTAAAAAAATATATATAAATTCAAATTCATAAAACATAGAATGATAAAAGTTAATAAAATAGAACTACAAACCAAAAACAAAAATATAAAAAGAAAAAATAAAAATTATAAAAAAATGATTAACAAAAATATGTATTCTAAATAAAAAAATTAAAGTCATAATTCCCCCAATTACAGTTAATAAAATTTTTAACGACATTACATACACGCAACCATAAACTTTATCGTAAGTTAATGCCTGTGTGTCTTGAAAATCTTATCAACACCGCCGCCATCAGCAGCTAAGTAAAGTCTACTTAAAGGCGTTTTAATTTGCTTTGCGTGACATTTGGCGTTTGGCAGAGATTTACGACTGAAAATTTAATTTTTTATTAAAATTACACTTTTGAGGGTACACAAAATCAGCACACAGTTTGAGCTACGAAGAACGAAGCACTTTGTTTCTTGAGAAAAAAATGTATTTCGCGGGCAGTGTGTTACAAAGAGCTACTAGGAGAGCACCAAGCATATTGTTAAGAACATGGGAAGACTTCTAATACTTTCAGTATGTAGTCAAAATGTTTGAAGAATGCAAAAAGTACGCAATTAATAAGAACTCATTTGAAGTGTTTAGGCATATAATAGTTTTCGTTATAAATTTAGCTTAAAAATAATTTAAAAATTTCCATTAGAGCATAATATTACTTTGTAAACAAAAATATTTTAGAGATTGTAATGAAGACTTTTTCAGCCTTTTTGGTGTGTGTCCTAGCTAAACCAGGCCCAATTGTAGGCAAGATTAATTTTCATTACAAAAATTTAAAATGTTTCCCACATTTAGGGCTTTGCTGAATATGGTAAATGAAAAAAATATAAAACGAGGGAGTAGAATTCTAGCAGACAAACATATTTTAGTAGTAGTGTAGACTATAGCAGTATTTTTAGCTCATTAGGTGTGTGACTTAGCTAAAATAAGCCTAATTGTAGGCAATACTAATTTTCATTGCAAAAATATTGGGTGTTACCTACATTTTGGAAGATGCTGAATAGGTTAAATGAAAAAGTATTGAATCGAAGTTAGAAAATGGAGTTAAAAACTATTTTTCTAATAGATTTTTTATACGAAATTTATAAAAGTATGCAAACAGTTGGTCTAGAGCAAAAAAATTGACTTATGAGGTATTTACCTGGACTTAAATTTAGAAAAAAAAATATTTTTTTCAAATTTCGATAGTATATACCTTTAAAAATAGTATACTTTGAGCGAATCGATGTCATTAGAAGGTTCTGAATTACAGTCATTAAAGAGAAGCCGTCCAGTGCATTAGTATGAGTAGAATTTTACTTTTAGACTACTCCCATAAATCGACTTTTTTTTAGGCTGTCACACTAGGTGAGCCTCCTAGTGCAATAAAAATCATGAAAAAACAAAGGAAACTTAATATGTAAAAAATATTCTAAAATAAAAAAATCAAATGTTATGTTCATAACAACAACACAATGTAGCAAACCGCTCCAAACAGCGCCGACACATTTAGTACACTCAAATATTTAAAATAAGATTTAATTTTCAAAACTTCATTTATCCTAATACGTAACGCGTTAACTGATTTCTTTGCTGCGCGCTGCAACACCAACAACCGTGTCACATTGTCATCAAAACTGTCTTCAAGTGCGCGCTAAGGTCGCCAAAGGGCGCAACAAATGACTGAAGGAACAATGGCACGACTGGTGAATGAAATGAAGACCTTCTGCGAATTTTCGCGGAAAATTTGAATTAAATAATGTGCAGCAGCCACAGGACCGAGGCGGCAGCAACAGCCAGTACCTTAATAAAAATTCATGACAACAACGACACAACAAAGCGACAGCCAACCAACAAACAGACAAACACCGACACGCCAAACGGCGCACACACATACATACATGCACAGAAATTTAAGTCAAACACATAACAGCCCATTTCAGACACATCAGTTGTTGGCGCAACGCACGCAACCGGGTGAGCCCTTGGCCGTTTGACGAGCAGTTCGGGCGCTGCAGGGCAAACGAAAGTGTCAACCGAAATGTCAAAAATTTAAGCCGACTGCCGACTGCCAACGACTCTCGGGCTGACAGACATGCGTTGACAAAAGCAATTCAACGCTTCACACCACAAGCCAAACGCTCAGTGGCACCCACGGCACGTTGTTGTTGCTGTTTTGCCTTGTTTTTTTTTGTACTTTTATTGCCTTTTTGTATGTGTTGCTGTTGAAAATGTTTGTGCTGCTAAAAAATGCGTTCAGCTGAGCTCTGTGTGTGAAAGGCGCCGCCGAATATGATTGCGCTCCGCTTTGTTTGTTGCCAAAGGACATGTGGACTGACAGTAGGAGCACACGCACACGCACACGCACGGATGGTGTACACACATGTGTCAAATGGTGTTTTGAGTTGCTTTGAATGTGTTTTTGAAGTGTGCGTGAAATATTTTTTACTGCTCAACTGAAGAAAATAAAAAAATGCAAAATGTGTAAAAATAAAAGCGAATCAAGTATGTGAGCACACGCACTCACCGTGGGACGGAGTTGTGGAAATGTGGAAATATTTATTCAAATTTTTAAATTTTTTAAGATTGTAGCGTTGCCTTGGCCAGTAGTCCATAACAAATTTATTGAAAATATCTCGCCAAATGAAAAAGCTTTCCATGTAAGCGCTTGCTTTTGATAGGTCACCTTGTATGGCAGCTATATATGTATATGCTATAATGATCCGATCTAAACAAAATTTTCGGAAAATGCCTTATGCAGATTATAATACATGCTAGATTTGGTGACGATCATCAAATAAAAAATTTTTCCAAACGAGGATTTGATTTTGATCATTCAGTTTGTATGGCAGCTATATGCTATAGTGATCCGATCTGAATAATTTCTCTTAAGGTTGAACTGTTTCCTTAGGTAACTGTCTGCGCCAAATTTCATAGGGATATCTCCTAAACTGAAAAAGTTTTCCATACGAGGATTTGATTTTATAGTTCAGTTTGTATGGCAGCTATGTGCTATAATGATCCGATCTAAAAAATTTCGGAGAATGCACAATTGCCTTAGGTTTTAATACATACTAGATTTGGTGATGATATCTCATCAAATAAAAAGTTTTCCATACGAGGATTTGATTTTGATCATTCAGTTTATATGGCAGCTACATATATGTTAAAGCGATACGATCTAAAAAAATGTTTTCGGAGATTGCATTATTGCTTCAGATTATAATATTTGTCAGATCTGGTGACGATACCTCATCAAATGAAAAATATTTCCATACCAGAACTTGAATTCGGTCGCTCAGTTTGTATGGCAGCTATGTGCTATAGTGATCCGATCTGAATAATTTCTCTTGAAGTTGAACTGTTTCTTTAGATAACTATCTGCGCCAAATTTCATGAGGATATCTCCCCAATTGAAAAAGTTTCCATACGAGGACTTGATTTTGACCGTTCAGTTTAAATGGCAGCTATATGCTATAGTCATCCGACTTGAACAACTTCTTTTCAGATTGCTTTGTTGCCTAAGGCAATAAACTGCGCCAAATTTCGTGAAGATATCTCTTAAATTGAAAAAGTTTTCCATACAAGTACTTCATTCGAACGGACAGTTCGTATGGCAGCTATATGCTTCAGTGTTCAGATTTCGGCAGTTCCGACAAATGAGCACCATTTTAGAACAAAAAAGACCTGTGCAAAATTTCAGATCGATATCTCAAAACCTGACGGACTAGTTCGACTAAATCGACTCAACTCCTTACTTCGATTAGTTCTATACGTACATTCTAGGGTCCCCAACATTTTTAGATATTAGAAACTTCGTGGGTATAAAAATGCAATAAATTTAAATAAGATTCGGAGGAAATTTATTCAAATTTAACCAGTGTCATCATCGCGCACTCATCCAAGTTGACTATCATAAGCCTGGCTTGACTGCTCAGCTGAAACTCCACGCACATGTCCCGACATTTCAAATATCAAAGACATATATTTTTGAACAGAATTTTTTGCTTTCATACACACACACACACTTTAAGACTTGCTTTATGGATCCATGCGAATATGGGCTTATACGTGCGTAACTGCCTCGGATTAGACACACTTGTCAAATCGTTTGCCTGGCTGACAGCGAAGCCTTCTGCCAATCGGCAGCTGCATGCCGCTGACTAACACGGCTGCACATTGCAAGGCAGCGCTTCTTTATGGCGAACGCCAGTGTTGCACTTGACACTTTGGTCGTGACGTTGTTTATAAACAATTCAAGTGCCACTGACAGAGGCCCAGAAATGGCGTATTTTTAAATGAGTTCCAGTATGAACGCATTTGTATCGGCTGTCAAGGGTTTGCATGCAATATTTGCGCTAACGAGGGGGTGTATGCGTACGAGCGCTCAAATTACAAATTTTATGGGAATTTTCAATGCTGCTGCGTGCTCATACTCAGCGCTGATTGACAGACGCTTTAGTTTGCTTGAAGCATTGTGATATTCGTCTTTTTTATATTTTGCAATTTATTTAATTTGTTTTGAATAAGTTTTTTATTGCTACCACACTTTTATGCAGCGCGTTTGCCAGGCAACCAACCACTTTGTGTGCGTAGCTTGCGTCTTTTCATTGCTCCCCCATTTTTGTTTTAGAAATTTCTCGCTTTTGTGAGCGCAGCTCAAGTGCCGGTCGCCGCTGCCGACAACAATGATTTGTGTACAAATAAGATTTGTATGAATTTGTTTACCCGCAGCATATTACGCTCGTACGCTCACTCGGCATGCCACACTTGACAGTTGTAGTTGCTGTGGCGGCTAGGGAACGGCGGCGCGTTCATATGCTACACGGCTCTGTCTGTCGCAAGCAACGAACCTAATCGGCACTTGCCGCAGTGATAGTGCGCGCGCTGGTGTGTTGCTAAGCGCGTGTGTATGTGTGTATGTGTGAGTTGAAGCCACTGCCACACCCGCTATCAGCGCCTCCAACGCCCCTTGCGCGCCGCTTGCAACGCCCAACCAACCAACCGACTTCGCGCGTATCTCATTTCATGCCGTTGACAGTTGGCAGCCTGGGAAGCCGCATAAGATGAAGAAGCTGTTTCTTTTCAGCAATCGTAAGCTACCACCAGCCCCCGCTTCCCCAGTATTGTTTTCTATAAGCCAAGCACGCCAAGTGTTGCGCTCAAGTGCAATACAACTGTAGCTTAGAAATCAAAGCATTTTTTTTGCTTTGAGTGCATATGTGTGTGTCCGCATGTGTGTGTAAGTTGTGCTTTTCTATTGCTTTTCACAGCCAGATTTGATTTTATTTTTAGTTGCTAGCTATTCTCTTGCTATTATCGTTCTACTTTATTCCAACGTCAAACCCACAACGCGCACAACACAGCAAGACATATCAAGGAAATATATGAACGTTATATAAATAAAATAGATACGAGTTGAAAATAGAATAGAAGCTCTGAAATCTTGACAGAGCAGTAGATCATGACTTTGCGCTCTAGTTTTAGCCACACACGTATATATACATACATATCTTTATATTGGATTATTGTCTTTATCCTGCTACGCTTCTACATTTCAAAGTGCTCTGTGCCATTGTCGTTTTAGCGCTAAGACTAAAAGGCGCATTTTCGTTTTTTAGTACCGCCCTACTGTATGTATGTCTTACAATCTTGAAGGCTAGGCAACGCTTTGTCGTTACCCCATTCGTTGGAAGCCCTCTATTTCTTGCAAGTTGACAGCTGAAGCCTTGCCGCAAATCACTTTCTTGAAATATTAGAAGTCTGGCTTACCTGAAAAGAGAGAAATGAGGAAAATATTTTAGAAATTTGTATTGACATGCTATGTATATTTTTTGTGTATATATATTTTGATGCCTTCTTAATAAGACAAAGCTGAGTTTGCCTTCAGCGGGTATAGCGGCTTTCATTACTATCAGAAATAATTCCTTTATGATTTTCGAAAATAGATGTAATGAATGCCTTCGAGCTTAAATGTAAATAATATTTTAATTAATAAAATAATGTGTAATGAAATGCAGATAGCTTGAAAGCTTACATATTTTTTATTTCAGCAATTTTGATGAAGCCTTCTATATATAAACTTGAGCTTTACTTAAATATTTATTATAGCGCCATCTAGCGTAAAACATTTTGATATCAAATTTGACAAAAAGATTTTTCTATACGGAGAGACGACAAGATTTGCGGGTTTAAAGTTTTTCAGGAGTCGTCTTTGGAGCTATCATGCGCGTTTTTAGCTTTCATATGTTTTAAGAGCTTCCATGTGCTTATTGGAGCTTCCATACGTCTAATTTAGCTTTCTGTGCTTTCGTTTTCACCAAATTCGCGAGACATGGTTGTATAGTAGAAAGCTAGTTTAGTTCAGGAAATAACAAAACTTTTGCAAAAGTAATAAAAAAAATGAGAAAGCTTTCATTTGTTTCGGTTTTTTGCTTTAACTAGCCACATGTAAGCTTAAATTTTACTTTAATTTGTGTCAAAGCGTCTTCGCACCAAAAACATTTTCTTTTATCAAGTTTGAAAAAACTTTTTTGAATATAGAGGATCGCCAAGATTTTTAGGTTATTAAGTGTTTTAGAATTATTATGTGGTTTTTGAGCTTTCATGTTATATTTTGGACTTTCATGTTGTTTTTTTGAACTTTCAAGTGTTTTTATTTAGCTTTTGTGTGCTTTTTGAGCTTTCATATGTTGCTTTCGAGCTTTGATGTGCTTTTTCAAGCTTTAATGTGTATTTGTTTAATTTTTGTGTGCTTTTTTGAGCTTTCATATGCTTTTGTTTAACTTTCTTAAGCTTTTTGAACTTTCATGTGCTTTTTTGAGCTTTCATGCGCTTTTGGTTTAGCTTTCGTGTAATCTTTTTTAGCTTTCGTGTGCCTTTTTTTTACCAAATTCTGGAGCCATTATTCTCCAGTATCAGAACAGTTAATTATGTCAAGTGATAATATAATTTGTGCAAAAGTAGCATGAAATCCGTGAAAATACATACTTATATACCTTTATTATTGTTGTCATTTCAGTAAAGATTTGTTGTCATTAATAAGTTTACTAAATCGAAAGCTTAAAACTTTACTATCTATAAAATAATTTTCGAAAGAAAAGCTGTTAAATTCTGCAAGTTTTAACTCTATATTGCAGAAGGTTGACATTTAGTTATTCAAATATTGGAGAATAGGCAAAAGAATACACTTTAAACTAAAACATGCCAGCAGCGACAGCACCGGCGGTCCGAAGCCGCCAGCGCGATCAGTGAGCTGTCAAATTCCACCCTTTTAATATGCAAAAATGCGCATAAATCGAAATAGAAAATACCAACAGGCGCGCGTTGCATGCAACCAACTATTGATGTTGCGAAATTTTGCATTTTGATATAAATAAATGCTTTTCGCGCGCGCATATAAAATTTTGCATTATTTCCCATAGTCTCTCAGGCAGATATGTCTGTCATATTTGTATGTATGTATGTATGAGTGCGCGATATGCAAATCTCTAGACAGTGTGTCAAATATGAAGTTTGCCGCTAAATTGCAACATATTACATGCGTGAGAATGTCAGAATGCCAGCATGTATGTGTGTGCTTGTGTTTGTGTAAGCGCTCACTATTTCGCTGTTGTTGTATTGTGTGCGTTGAGAACTTTCTGACAGCGCGTCATTTGCATGCAACATAACGTCACGCTGCATTGTGCGGCAACGTCAATAGCTAACCTCAATTTGTAGCCACCCAAAACAATGGCAGACACTGTGGGTATTATTCTATTATTGTTGCAGCGCATGCGATGCCACACGCTTGATACTAAGTACATAACATCAATAGTTGGCGTAGTAATATGTATGTTGCAACATACTTAGCACTTTAATTCTTGACTTGCATATTAGGCAAACAATTTGAGGCACAAAGCGGAGGCGGAGTACGTGCCACTTGCTGCATTTAAGCTGTTGCTGGCGACTGTGTGGCAATGTGCGCGCCATATTAAAGAGTACGCCGAAGTGGGTTGATTAAAAAGCCGCTGCCATATTGATTATCGCAGGCGTTAAAGTAGTGAATTTATGCGTTGGCCTAGTTTCAGGCGCACTCATTGCTATTTTATGCAAATTGGCTGCCCTATTGCTGCTAAACGCTACACATAGCGGTGCTTAGCGGACAGGCGCGCCTACTTCGAAATAATGTATACATATTTATCTTTTTATGAGTATTATCGCCATAGCAGACCCCATCCGCTATAAATCTCAATTCACGCTGTCGCATTGACCCATTTTAATTTTGGAAAATTGATTGACTGCCACTTTATAATACAATGTAGATGTTTCTGTTTTATTAAACGCACAGCTCGCCTTGGCAATCGGCGCGAAACGCGTGGCAAACGCCCACGCGCCTAAAATTATGTAGCAACGTTTGTTTGTATGCAAGGAACACAACTACGGATACTTATCGCTACGAATCGCCGCTATGACAAGTAGCGGCAATAAAATTTGAAATTAATCAACTAGCGATGACCTGGGGAAAATGAGCGACATTTGTCAAATTAATTTCTTCTACGTCGGCGATGCAAAAATGAATGAAAGCCACGCGCAGTTAATAAATTCGACGACGCGCGCGACTGATATACAAAATGTATCTATAAAAATAAAAAGTAAAGGAATGCTGTAACTTTGTCAAATTGTTTGCGTCTAATAATAAAACAAAATCTACGAAAAATTCCTGGATTTGAAGCAGCAGTTCAATTTTGTCGCATTGTTGCGCTTTGCGTAGGGCGCGCATATTTTTGGGAGGTCAACTGCACCAGCGCGCACACTGCCGCAACTATTTACAAGCTTTCTTAAAACAACAAGAACACAACATAAATTGAATAAAAAAGCGCTTCAACGAAAACACTTTTCCATTGTGTGCTTCTCTTGTCGCCCAATGTGGCAATAATTTTTACTCCGCATAGTGTCAAAGCGTACCAAAGCACATTTGTTGCTGCAACACTTTGCGCCGCGCGCGCGCCTTCTCGAACAACATTGCGCTCCCAAACATGTTTTCTCATTTTCTTAATTCACCTAATTCATGTATTTGCGCCGCTTTTGTTTGTTGCATTGTGGCATTGTCGGCGCGCGCGGTGATTTACAGCAAAATGATGAATTTCCATGTAGCTTAATGCCGTTACGTTGCTGTTTTTGTGACGCTTTATTGCTCTATGCACGTGTGTTGGTACATCAATAGCTGGCAGTATGTATGTCTCACCAATGCGCGCACACCTTGTACACCGCTCCCTCGCGCGCGCAACGCACAGCGCTCAAGCAACGCGCGCTACACTTGGCATCTAACAATGTTTTTGTTTAGCTTTATTAATGGTCGCCGCGTTCTAAAGGCACACGCATTTTTCCCAGCACACATACACACGCTGGGTCACACTAATTTAATGGCTTTCCGAAATACCAGCGCAGCTTTACAAGCTTTACACGGTGACGAGTGTTTTATGCGTCATGCCAATACCCAAATGCCGCTGCGACAGTTTGTGGCGGCGTGCGTTGTCAGTGAAAACAGTTGCAGGGGCAGCAAATGCTAAGAGCTTTCCGGCAGCTTCCAGCGGCTTCAGCATGCTTTGGCGTTCGAAATTTATTTATAGGTTCACCGCTTGTCAGAACATCTTGTTCGTTGCTGTTGCGCGCTGTTGAATGACATTATTGCTTATCGCTTTCAGCAATGCTTGTTATTCACGCTGCTCGCCGCTTTTCACGCGCTGTGATTTTAGTATTAGATTTTTTGAGAGCTCGATTACATACATTTTTTGTAGTTAGTGGAGGTGATTATATTAACGTCTATTCTTTTGTTAGTATTATTGAGTAGTCCAAAAAGTCTTTTCGGATTTCAACTTCAACTTACTTTCTTCTATTTATGATAATGGTACATATATGGTATGACATAATGTGATTGGTAGCACTGGAGTTATGCAACTGCAACGACATCAATTAGCTAAATACGAGTAACCAATATATCAGTTATTCATGGAATAACCGGGTTTTTCCAACAGATTTGAGAAGAAAGTGTTGAGTTTTGAATAAGTGTCGAGACTACGCCTACTTTAGGTTGCATTCTCCGACCTTGAACAATGGCCAACCAGGAAGCGGACGTTTAGTAGTCAACCAAAAACACAGAAGTAGTTAGAGTTGAAAATAATGTTTTTCCTGTGGCTTTCTTCTAGAGCGAAGTTGAACCAAAAAGCGACAAATATTTAAATGCCGTTGAATTGCTGAAGATAACATACCTTAATTAATATGTGCGCCATTAATAACAGAGATAACCTAACTTGTCACATTATTTCCAAACTTGAAAGATGCTTGAAGAAAAATGCTATTAAATTTCTCTTCCTCCAAAAAGCATTGCAAAATATTTTCCTTTTCGCTCTTGGCCAAAAGTGTAATGTATTATTGCTGGCGGTGCCAAACGTGCGACTCAGCTTTGCTTTTTATTTTTCTTTACAATTTCAATAACAGTTCCAAAATTTTTTTCTTGCAACATCATGCTATTTCTCCAACATTTTCCACGATTTATTTGCTGCTTTTCTGCTATTCCATGATTTTTTTTATTTTCTATTTTTATTTTTCTTTGGTTTTTTTAATAGCAACCACATGAATGATTTTGTTGCATTGACTGACTGCCACAACATTACGAGTACTTTCATTATCGAACACATTTCAAAATATCGCCAGCAAAAAGAAATATCCCCGAAAACGAAAAAGTGAAAAACAACAACAATTAAGTGAGCAAAGGAATAAAAAAAAACAGCCACAAGCAGCAAGAAATGACAAAATACACAAGTAAAGATCGACGAGGGAAGAACGCAATGATTAATGAGCACAGCAGCAGCGGTTGTAGTTGTTGTTGGAAAAGGTCCTTTTGTTGATAAAAAAGATAAAAAAAAAGGAAACCGGTCGCAAGTGTTGTGAGTGAAAATCTAAACTGAAAATAAAGATGTAACCACGCATACAGCCATGCACAAGCACACAGCCAGCCCCTTTCATTCAGACGCAATTGAAAAGTTGTCAATGACTGGCGCGAATGGAGCGCAGCGCAGCGCTTGGCGTGATGGTGGAAGAATTGAAATATTTAAGAGCGCAGATTTGGGTAAAAAATTATGAAAGTAATTTATTATATTTCTCAAATTCTCATTAAGAAGTATATTTCCGTTTTTTTTTTGTATTACTTTTTCTTATATTTTTTTTTATATTTCTTTGTATTCTTTTTTTATATATTTTTTTGTTTTTTATTATTTTTTTTTATTGTTTTAATTTTTTTTGGAATTTTTTAAATTCTATTTCTGTATTATATTTGTGGTTTATGGTTTGTTGATCCTACTTTTTGCTACTTAAAAACGTAGGAGTCGCTGAATGCCACCATGGGTGGCTACAAACGTGTCTTTTATGATTAATATGATGACGCAGCTAAATAAGATGAGATTTTATCAAACACAGCCATACAACATCAGTTATACATATATAGGTATGAAAAC
Source organism: Bactrocera tryoni (assembly GCF_016617805.1). Classification (NCBI taxonomy): domain Eukaryota; kingdom Metazoa; phylum Arthropoda; class Insecta; order Diptera; family Tephritidae; genus Bactrocera; species Bactrocera tryoni. The sequence continues at coordinate 85,070,009 of NC_052501.1, forward strand.
ACTATAATTTGGTTTTCTAGATTAGTTGGACTTATGAAGGAATACCAGAAACTGAGTGATATTTTCTCTGACGAAAACAGTTGAAGACAAACTGAGACAAAGAAAGAGGGATTAGGTTAGGTTAGATTGTAATGGCCGGCTGTCACGATGCATAGATCTACTGGAGCTTAGTAAAGTCAGATGGAGGCTCGGTTCAATTTGAGATGAAGTATTTGTCATGCTAGACGATAATGCTTTTTGCGATCTGTAAGAGCGATTTGATTTCAAAGTTTGATACCTTGTTTAGTCCCTTAAACTCCGAAGCTCTTTGATGCATAAGACGAGTTCTAGATATTACTGGATACAGAGATAGGAAGTATTTCAGCATCTCTCTTGCCAACTAATCAGCACTTCCTGCATGTTTCGCCATTACTAATGCCAGTCCAACTCTCATGTAATCTGTCAAGGCAGACTTCCGTATTTCACATGCCAGACGGATGGCACTTTTGGCAATCTCATCAGCTATTCCCTTTCCCGGAATTTCTTTGTGACCTTGAAATGCTTTCCGGCAATCACTCTATGTTCAGTCTCCCTTCTTCTAAGCTCATTGTTTGACGTAATGTGTTGGCTATCGACATATTTATTAATTATTTTTATGTTGCTTCCTGTGTTACTAGCTTTTTCGGCCAGTTTGCTAGCTGCCACGACTTACGCCTGGAAGATACTGCAGTTTTGCGGAAGCTTGAATGGTCGCCTAAGATCCAGCACCGAGCACTAGATTCCGACTTCCCTTCCGTTCGCCATTTTTAACTAGTCTGTCTCTAGTTTGACATAGTCTGTCCACATGCTTCAGTAGTCGTTCTAATATAGCCGTAGAAATGGTTCCTGGCGCTTTCGGTATGTAGAGAATAAGGAGCCGCTGAATCCGCTCTAACGGAATGAGGATTATTCCCAACAAAAATAATCTACTGGCAAAGCCCATTACTTCCGTTTCTTTGATTTTTTTAATCTTTGATAATGAAATTGCAACACACTCCAAAAACAGACTTAAATAACATTTAGTTTGTAACCAATATAAACGCTTTTCTATTTCAAAAGGGAAGCTATCGCTTGCTGGCGGCTCAATTCCACTTAAACCCTTCGACGGCTTACTACTTAGCAACAAGACTCTAATGCGAGCGAACACGCAAACTTTTATCGAGCAAAAATCAACGCTTTCAGCATAACGGCAATTTGTTGTAAAATCAATGCTTGCACCTGGCAATACGCCGCTGAAACTTTCTTGCCGCGCTACGCCCCCAAAGGTGGGCAACGACAACACTTTTACTGTCATGCTGTCCTAACCTAGGCAATCGTTGGAAAAGTGAAATCGGAGTGCCTTTCGGCTAAAATGGTAATTAAAAGTTTTGTTGCGGCCCGTTGTCAGAAATCCGAAAATTGGCAGAAGACAATTAAAATTGAATTTCAACGCATGTGCGTGTAGTCTACTTTCAGGCTAATAAGAAAAGTTTCGCTACATGTTGGCGAAGTGCGCCACCAGCCACGCAATGCGCAAGGCAAGCAGCGGGGCAAACAAGGCGGCAAGGTGGCAGGGCAGCAGACAATCAAAACAAAAACAAAACGCTCTTCAAAACAACTTGCAAAGCGATCAGGCATGGGCGAACGGACTACAAAGGTTAATGAGCGTACGATTCGAACCACGCGCCACAACAACAGCGCGGCAATAAAAATAATCACTGCCGGTGTAATGGAGAACGGCGCACGGCGTAATGAGCGTTAAAGCAGCAACAACAACAAATGTGCTGCATAAACAACAATTAAAGCAACTAATCAACGCCGTTTAGGGTTAAGCAGGAAGCTTTAATCAAACTTTTCCAGGTAATTGAGCTTTAGTCGACCGAGCAATCTACGCACACACACACACACATGCATATGGTTGAAAGCGGGCAAAAGTGCCCGGAAGCATGCAAGCAAAATTGCTTTTTCAGTAATAGTGTGCAGAAACTATAATGGCAAGATTAACATGTTGCATACAAACAGGCGCACAACCTTACGTAACGGGCTTGCGAGATTGGCAGGTGTCAGAAAAGTTGTTGCTACATTTCCAGCGAAAAATGCCACAACTTCCTATGCCATCAGGTGATAGAAGCGCAAAAGGCACATAAATGAAGCGACAAGAAGCGCAGGGGAAAAGGTGGCGCGCCAAGTTTGGCAAGTCTGGATAAGAAGCGAATAAATTGGGGCGCCATGCCTCACCTAGACGCTCTCGTAACACATATATATATACATATGTAATTTTTGCACTAGCAAGTGTGAAAATGACTAAGTGCATGCAAAATGAGTGCTGACTTTTTTCTTTATAGACCAAAACTGAAATGAAGTTTGATCCGTCGAGTTCCTTCCTCTGCTTTTCGGCGCAAACAACGCAGTGGCATTATTAATGCATAGCGTAAGCGCAAATTCATAATTCGTGCGCGAGCTCGCCTGGCCGATGGCCGGCTGGCTGTTTAGGCTCTTTATCTAAATTAAGCGCAAACTACAAGTTCTACAAATTAGCGCTGGACATGCCAACGCCGGAAGAGGCTCCAGCAATTTTTCACGGCTTACACATGCCACACACCGACAACAACGGGAGCATTCATCTTTTTCTGCGGCAGCGTTCATAAATTAAGAGGCACCTACAAAAACAATGCAAGTTATGGCAATAAATTGGCTCCAAAATTGGGCTGTGAGTGTGTGGGGTTTACTAGACAATTTTTTGCTTTCAACTTTTAGAACATTTGTTTCAGTCAAAAATTATGTCAGCATAAAGAGAATGAGCGCTGGATATTCCAGCTGTTAACAGCAAAAACTTGCAAAATTTATGGAAGCGTGGGCAGCAAGAATTTGTAAAACTTCGCTCGAAGTTTTAGCTAATGGCCTACCGAAGCTTTGGTGACGTGAGCAAAGTATTAATTTTTGTCTTTTTTAAATTCGTCAAGGCTTTAATATTTTCTGTCTTGCTTAAATTAATTATTATCATTTTTCCAAAAAATGTTATTGACTACGCAAATCTTGTATTTAAATGACAAGCGTCACGAAGTTTATTCAGCCAGGTGCTGAACCACGTCTGTATATACACGAACAAGTACCTCAGGGTTTGAGACATGGATGTGAAATTTCACAATAGTTTTTTTCTCTTCAAAATCTATTCATTTGTCGGAATCGTCGATATCTAATTATTATAACATATGTAAGCTGCCATACAAGCTAAACGATGAAGTCCCTGTGAGAAAAACTTTTTTATGGGATGAGATATTCTCTCGAAATTCGGCGTGAGTTACTATCTAAAGCAGTAACGCAAAATTCGCTGAAATGGTTCAGAACGGACCATTAAAGCTTATAGCTGTCATACAAACTGAAAGATCAGAATCAAGTGCTGGTGGGAAAAACTGTTTTTGTTTACAAGATATCCTCACGAAATTTGGCACAGGTTATTTCCAAGATAGCGCCACAATCTCCGAAAAAATTGTTCAGATCGGATTACTATAGCATATAGCTGCCATACAAACTGACCAAATAAAATCAAAATTAAAATCTTTTTATACACTTTTATGCTATAAAGAAATCAGCAGTGAAGGGTATCATAGCTTTGATGCAGTCAAAGATAAAATTTCTTCTTCAAATAATTTTTATTTTTGTTTCATTTTTTTTATTTATTATTTCTATTAATTTTTTTGAATCAGCACGTTGTTCTCACTCCACTTCCATAAAAAAAGTTGAAGCGAAAACATGGAAACGCGCTCTTATATGCAATATTTAATAACGCTCAATTGAATTCAACATAAATCGCTAAGCGCTAAGGCACAAACGAACCCAAAAGTATCGAAAAAAGGAGCTTACTAAGCGTCTAAGCAGTCAGTCAAGCGCTCAATGTAAATTTGATGGAAAGAAAAAAGCGTCAAAAAGGTGAAACACAAGCAACTCTTAAGCGAAAAATCAATAAAACACATTTGCATGATTTCTGCCAATTTACAGCAATGAGTGTAAATCAACAACAACAAGCAGTTGCAACAACATGAGCATGAGAACACGCAGCCAAAATGCAGAAACTCGTTAAAGTAAAATATGCGACGTCGTCAACCGCAACAACAACAATAATGCTGGTGCCACATGAAGTGATAAAAGCAGACATTATTGGCAGCAGGCAACATGAGACCCAACAACAACAAGAATAAATAAAAAATGCTTTCAAGGGCTAGCATAACTTACAAACCGCAAATAACAATAAAATTAATATGTGAGCCTCACCCATGCGTTTCAAGGCGAGAATAGCAAAGAAACGCTTCGAAAAATAACAAAAAAAAAAAGAATTTGGCAATTTATAAACATAAATAAACAATAAAGCGAACAGCGCACGGCAAATGGCAGAGCAAGCATAACTACGATCGATTTTGAATTATTACTGCCACAGAAAGCCGCAAAGCAGCGAGCTGGCACCCCCCTCAATCATTAAGGTTTGTTAAGCGCGCCGCAGAAAGGGTTTTGGGAGGCAATAGACGGCGCGCACGAAAAGGATCTGGCAGCGTAAAAAAATGTCCGCCATTAAAGGGCTTTTAACGTTGCGTGTGAAATGGAATTTGGCCGACGCAGCCGCGCGCGCCACTCCTCACGCAGCGCTCACAGGAGCTCAGCGCCGCAGCCGCAGGTATTTAGAATGTCTTATAATAAAATATAATATGCGGCGCGGCATGTGTGTTGGTGCGCTACTGGCTTATTATGCCATTAAAGGTGTCTAGGGAATGCGCCGAAAAAGAGCGCACAACTTAAACGCTGCTAAGCAGAACCAGCTACTACTTAGTCGGGACGCAGCTCGTTAGAATTGTGTCGGCCCATTGGCTTGACTGTTGCACGAACGGTGGCTCGTTGAGCTTTATTTCGCACGCTTAGCTGATTTCGGACTGCTTTCCCTAACATTACACACACATGCATACCTAATTGTTCACATGCAGCGCTGCACGCATACTTGCATGTGTGAATTTATCGAAGAAAAATAATAAAAACAGGAATTATATGCGGCAGCGGGTATAAAATTATATTTTATTGGCATTTCTACGAGCGTCAAAATTATATGGGAAGCCACTCAGGAGTAACGCTGGTAGTGGAGTGCCGGGTCGTTTAAGTCATATATTTAAAAATTGTGGTTTTTTGGAGCTGCAGCTCGCACTTGCTGCAAACTTCGACAGAGCTTTAGAAGGAAAAAATGAAAATGTGAGATTTAGATCCTTTGAATTTGCTTTGTTTGATGACGCTAATATTTTTTGTCACTACTGATCTCTAGTGGAGCCGTATTATCAGCAACCTCTGCAGTGTTAGCTAAGTACTTTGGATCTCTGTTGTCGTGAGACCGATAATATACGATAGAAAACAACAAACTATTTGCGTTTTTTGGAAAACAGAGCTTTGTACCATCTTCCAAATTAGTTGTAGACCAGTCGGGAGTAATGTAAATAAGAATTTCTTCTTACGAAGATATCAACAATATAACAAAATATTCGCTTAGCCGGAGACAGTGAACGGAGTGGACGCCCAAAAGAGGTTGTTACCGAAGTAAACATCAAGAAGGTCTTCAAACAAGTTTCGGATGATCGAAAAGTGACAATGTTCTTGATAGCAGGCACTCTAAGGATATCAACTGAAACTGTAAATCATATGATTCAGAATATTTGGGTCTGAGAAAACTCTGTGCAAAATACTTTTGACCAAAAACAACCACGAGTTGGTGATTCTGAGCAGTGTTTGGGGCTGATAAAGCATAATAAACCCGAGTTTATGCATCGATATGAGACAAAGAGTGAAACAAGGCTCCGTGACTTCACTCCGAAGTCCAATCGACAGTCATCTAAGTGGACTTCTCACGATGAACCCGCTCCAAAGTGTGGAAGAACACAACAGCCGGGTGACAAGGTCTGTATTTTGGTATGCGTATGGAATACAAAAAAATCAGGAAGAACCATCAACAGCGACTATCACATTACTTTATTAAAGCATTTGAAGGACGAAATCACCGAAAAACGGCCGCTTTTAAACCAAAAAGAAAGTGCCGTTTCACCCAGAAAATGCACCTTGTTACAAGTCAGTGAAAACTTTGGTGAAGAACTGACCTTCAGCGATTATTTCCCATACTCAGATCTCAAAAGAACACTCGCTGAGAATAAATTTTTTCCGAAAGAAGAGGTGATATTTTGCAGCAAAGGACAAAACGAACAAGAAAAATTACATCGAAAAGTTGGATAGTCATTATAATCAGGGTATCATATATGTACACCCTTGAAGGGAACTAAATTGAATAAAAACCAAAAGATTTTCCAAAAAAAAAATTTCAATTGAGCTGTTAAATAATCGCCAAGTAAAGAATAATACAAATCAAATTAAATTTAAACAATTTTTTGCAAAAAAATTTTGTATTTGCCTTTTCATTTACACCAAGCCGCTGTTGGCAAGCAGAAGTCTCGCCAAGATAAAAAGCTCATGAAAGCGAGAAAACAATGCAAACAAAATACAACTTCGCTTACGTTGCCCATCTGAAGGCAAGCAAACGTGTCAATTTATCGCGAAAAACAGATCCTTCTAATTAAAAAGTCCATTTGATCCGAGCCGTAGAAAAACACAGCGACCAGCGACAATCTCGAACGCCATCCTGCGGGCTATTAGCCGGCGACCGTTATTTGTCGCGCCACACCCACTATTTATACAATTTAGTGTTGTAAGGGATAAAAATAAGTACACAAACAAGAGATTAATGCCAGAAAAAGAGAAAAAAGCGAGCACGTCAACGATGCGCGGTAAGAGGGCGCGCGGCAGGCGATTGAACCTGAGCTGGCACATTTACCGTTACAACAAATCACTTATTTACAAGGCTCGCGCCAGCGGATAAAGTCAAGAAACGCAGAAGAACCTGCCAGCAGTAGCGGAAGAAGCAGTGATTGCCGGGTTGGAGCTAGTAGGTCACAAGTAGCTGGTAGGTTGAAACGGACAGCGTCGGAGGGCGGACAAAAGTTTATAAAAAGTAAAGCAACTTGTATAAAAAATAAGGAAAACATGTATTCTACTTATCTGGCAGGCAAAACACGCAAACGCTGTGCTTAACATTTTTAATTACCATTTAAACGTGTGGCCAACAACGGCAGCCCTCTGCCGCCCCGCGCACAACAAGGACACCGCATGTCAACATGGCGCCACACACACACACAGCGCACGAGCGCTCCTCCGCACACCCACGTCGGGCGCCGACGAGCAGCGCCCAACGGTAAGTAATTCCGAAATTAGCTACACTCCATCAGTGGCTCACGGCCGCGTTCCGACGCTTGGCTGAGCAGTAGTTGGCGCGCAGGTGGCGGCGGCGGTGCTGTGACAGCCTGGCAGGGGGCGAGGCATTGTATGCGCAAGTGAATTATTTAAAATGAAAATAAGCTACTAGGCAACCTCTGACTTGACGCTGACCTGGTTGCTAGAGTGGGCGGGCATAGCACCAACAAGCACCGAGCACCGAGCGCCGAGCGTCGTGGACTGAGGTGTCCTTAAGGTTACTTAATTTAATTTTTCACTTGCCATCACGCCAAAACGCCAGCGGCCAAACATACACATGCAAATATAAACACATATGTGTATTTGTGCCGGAGCAAATATGTGTAGGTTGTGTCGCCTGGAGACAGTGTGGCACGCACAAAAGTCGACTGAGTGCCGTGGTCGAAACATGTGGCAGCAGTGTGGCGAGCGAAAACCGCAAAAAAGTTAAGCAAAGCACACATTAAATAAAATAAATGCAAATATATTTAAGTGGAAAAGTGGAATGCGTGTAAATAAGAGAAGCGAACGACCCAGCAGCGGGAAATGAAGTGATAAAGCAAGAAAAGTAAAATGCTGCACTCATGAGGTTGGTCAGCGCGTAGGACTGATGTGTAAATATGCATATATGTATGTATATATGTATGTATAATTTCAAGGAAATATACGTATAAATTTTGATATTTGAAGAAAAGGTTGAAAAGTTGGATTGTCTTGTTTCGTATAATATTAAATGTACAAGTTATTAGGTCTGAATAATTTAGTGTGGATATTCCACTATCAAAAGGAAAAAGTAAGATTTTCAGTTCTTATATAGAACCATGTTCCCACATCATCTCCAAGACTTGCAAGTGGCATCTCTTTAGTTAGAAATGGACGCCCAAGCTGAGTTCATGCTGATCACAAAGACAGTCTTCCCACAATATCTAATTTTTTTGGTTCTTCGTATATATTAGATTATGCATTAGGTGCTAGACTAAGTTTTCGCCGCGTTTTTCGTAAATGAAAATGCAATTTTATTGTAAGGAAATTGTTAGAAATCAATTATTCGAAGTATTGCCCATCGCCAGTCACAACTTTTTACCATCATTTTGGCAAAGCTCGAATAACATTCAGTTTTAACTGTTCATCTTGTGATCCTGTCCAAGAATGAAGACATTTTTCTACGCCATCTTGTTAGTAAAAATGCTTCCAAGCGAGACCATGTGCCATCGAACGGAACAAATAATAATCCGATTGAACAATACCTGTGGATTATATAGAGCGTGAGGTAGGGCTTCCCAATAAAATCTTACCAGATAAGTTTTAGCGGGTTCGGTAAAGCGAGACCGAACGTTGTCATGCAACAGAATCACTTTTTCGTGTCTGTCCTGGTAATTAGGTCATAACGAATTTGTTGTCTGTCCTGTTTCTGAATCATACCCAACGCATGTAGTCACCTTGAAATGGCTTGGCGGGAGACTGCCAATACTCAAGCAAGCTCTTCTTGGGCTTGACACTGATCCTCATCGAGCAAAGTCTCCCATTCAATGTCTTCGAAGGCTTATGGCCTTCCTTCATGCGGACAGACGTTAAGATCGAAATCGGCGTTTTTCAAATCACAAAACAATAACTTCACATTTCTGCACTTGGCGTGGCACGTCCGTAAACTTTTTGGAGTTCCCAATGCGCTTCGGCCACCGATTTCTTTGACTGAAAGAAGGCAATCAACACTTCTCGCAACTCACGAGTATTTGTCAGAAAATCGCACATATTCGCTAACCAAAAGTTTATGACACATAAACAAAGTCACTAATGTGGAAACCCAATTTCTTTTCCATATGTCACGGTTATCACGTTTTGAGTATATCAAAATGGATTACTACTAACTGCTGGAGCCATCTATTGACAAATATCGGGAACTTAGCTACCCACCTAATATAATCTAGGCCACCTCAAGCCTATCAGGAAACATGATAGTTAGCCGTAACAAATGACTAAAGTATGTTCTATCGTCAAGGTTATCTCAATGCCAAGAAAGCGTCCGAGCTGGTTTCCAATTTTCGCTTATGTACTATAGACATAGAGGTCGAAAAGGACACATCGCGACTATGAGATCACAACATATCGATCCATTATAATTGTAGTTGCGTTTATACAAATCTCTCATGAAATAAGTTTACTACTTTCTCTCAGTTTTTTTTTAATCAAAATGTAGCTTAAAATAACTTATTGTTGTCTTTTCACTGCTACATATTAATTTTCAAGAGGGTTCACTTGCTTCCAAATTGGTTTCTTGGAACTTTCATGAAAAGAAAGCTTGGGAAAACATTTTTTTTTATAGAAAAAAGCTCACCGACCCAATGATTTGCAGTAAGTTGCCTGGACAAAACTCTGATAAACACATACAAGCATACATTTAACACGCGATTTGGAAAACGGTGCACGCATAAGAAACAGTCAATGCAACATCCTTCGAGGAAAAATGTTACATAGCAAAGCGAAACTAAAGACAACAACAAAGCTGAATTTTTAATTAAATTCATTGAATATCACAGAACTGTTTGCTCTTGAGCGAGTATAAGTATAATACGATGCTTAGGTTGAGTTCTCAGAAGGCACTGAAGAAGATTCCAGAAGGCAACCGAGAACCGTAGAAGAAGAAAGGTTGCGCTGTGCAACGGCACCGATTTAGTTTAAATTAATAAAATACACAAATAAAACACACCAAATATATAGAGACCAAGGCGAAATTGAGATTTGTGTAAAGTAGCTGGCGCGTGATTCGCATGTTTCCTTAAGAACAGCATAATTATACCCAAAAAAATAACCGAAACGAAACGAAAGATATGCAAATAAGAAATCAGCGTAATTAGTGGCGTAACGCAGCTGTTTTCCGCAAGAAAAAATTAAAAAGGTTTTAATATCGTGTCCGCAAAGAAAATACGAAAATTGCAGAACAACCCGAGTAGTTGCAGAAGAGCAAGTGATGGCGGCGTTGCGTTGCAGGCACAAAAAAGCTTTGAAAAGGCGCAACAACATGCCGGCACAAGTGTTTGCTGGCACTTCGCAATTTTAAAGTTTAACTCTGCTGACTCAGCATGAAGAAGTGAACCTTTTTTGCGGCGGCCTTTGATATTCGGCACTGATTTCCATACCATTTTTTGTGCGACAGTTTAGTTTGCGTTTTTTGTACTTTTGAGAAACGAAAAACGAACTTTTGCACTTTTCTTTGGAAATACCGGAGCGCAACGTGTCGCACGGCAACCTCCGGGCGAACGGAAACGGATGTGAGCAGCAGCAAACGGCTGGCGGTTGGCGTTTAAATGTTTTCTCTTTAATTTGCAAATTTTAATGTTTTACTTTGCTTTGCATTTCGGTTTAGTTGCACATAAACGCACACACCTACTTTTGTTGCAGCTGAAAATATGTGTGTTACTTGAGTCGCTCGCTCGCACACTTCGCAAGTTTTGCTGTTTTTTCTCTACTTGCTTTCATCTTGCCTTACTTCCCTTTACTGCAACCACTTTTCTTTTGGACTCAAAACCGTTTTCACATTTCGCTCCAATTTCACTTATTTTTTTCGTCTTCATTGCTTACTTTTACTGCTCTCCTTCATTTGCGGCTCGGAGTGATTTTTAATTTTCTTTCGCTTGTGACCTAAAATTAGGGTTCGACTGCTGTACTTCCTGGCACTCACACATACATATTTATATATTATTTCATAGTTGCCTTTGACTTGCTGTTTTTTTACTTACTCGACTGTTGTTGTTGTTTTATTCAATTACATTTTCATGATTGCATGCCGGTTTCCATGCCGCCACCCATCCATCGTATTGGTCCATGCTTGCCACCCACACAGTTCACATCCCCAAACTTTACTTCAACGTGTTGTCTCTGAAATCCACTGCCTTCGTCTCCCTCCCCAGTTTACTTGCTTGTTGCGAATTTTCCTTGGCGGCGCCGCATTTGCCTTTAAGTTGACTTTTTGAACTTAAGTCCAACGCTATAGGCTCCATAGGCTCTTGCGCCCACACATTGCTTGCCGCTTGACTTGTGTGCTGCTTCGTCTGCCGTCTCCACTTCATCACCATTTTCATTACCGTTTTTTACTCCACCGCTTTGCTGAAATTTCCTCTTCAATGGCATTCGGTCTCTTTAATTCCTGCTTGAAGTGCGCTACCTACGCCAAGTGATTTTGTTTTTCTGCTGCGCCGGCATATCCTTTCATTGCAATTATCCATATTTGCTTACAATTCCACGTACACTGGTGCCGCTCTGTATACAAATGTCTCGCTCCCTGTTTGTACTTATGTCTGCAATATCCTGTGTGTGCTTCCCCCGTACACAGAAGTTTGTTTGCCTTCTTGTCTTTTGTATATTTGCTGTATCGCCTGCGTCTACTTAAATCAATGTTGCTTTCTTTTTTATCAATTTCTGCACTTCACTTCGTTTACTGATTTCATTTCCTTTCGGCTGCGCGCCCTCGGCACTGCTCATCATTGCTTGCGTCCACATAGGCTCCCGCCAAGCCCGCCTGAGTCACTTCCTGCGCGTTGTGATTCCTTCTTCCTCCTCTCCCCACCAATTTACATTAACGCATAGTCTTTTTGGTGTTCGCTTTCATTCGCTTCACTGTAGCTGCTTGCTTGTGACTCGCTGGCTTTTCCATTGGCGCGCTAAATAATTTATGTTTATTGCCGAAAGGATTTTTACGCTGACTCTTGCTCTTACCCGCAAAATTCATTTCATTTCTCGGCTACTAAAGCGCGTCCGCTACTACCCACACCAATTCTCGTCATTTGCGTGCCCCGCAACCGCTACAACGTTGCTGTACTCGTAGGCATTATTCCTCATTTAAAGCAAATTGACTTTGTCTCACCGAAATGCGCGCCAAAATACAATAAATACCGACACACTTGCTCCGAGGACCCGCACATCCACATCACATCCACCTAGAGCCTCACAAATAAGCGACAGCGTGCCAGCGTCTGTGCGTCAGTTGCTGCAGCCAATCTGCGCATCGCCTGAGGCGCTTCCCAACATGCTGTCGACCGGCTGAGCCGGAGTTGGTGGGTTCTCTACATTAGTTGCATGGTGACACCGCTTGCTTGCCGTTTTCGCCATTTCTTCAAGCTGCGTCGCTGTTGTCTTTCGTTGCTTCTTTTATCTTCCGGCATTGGATCTTGCCCTCGCGCCTAATTTCTTGCTTTTCTGTTCTGGTCTGAGGTTGTCTTTTGGCATCTAGCTCTATTGTTTATAGGTTACCTTGGTTGTGTGGATTTAATTTTGCAACTTCATTAACGCGAATTAACTGCCTGGCTTTAAATTGTGTTTAAGTTCGTCGACGCGGGGTTGTAAGAGGCAGAATGTTTGAGCTTTAGATACTCGTATAATTAAATTAATCCTTAGCAGCCGGAGGTTGTTGTGGAATGTTTGTTGTCTTAATTTTTATAAATATTTATGGCTAAATCAGACGAATAATTAAATTATATGATCAAAAGATTCTTTTTTAAATCTCTGGGTTAGATAGACTGAGTTATTATTGTATACCTATACATACTACTGTTGAAGTTGTCGAAGATCGTTGAGAGTATTGTATTGCTGTAGAGTTTATTTCACTCGTAATATATTTTTATATACATGGAGCTTGACAAAGTCTAAACATACTCACAATTGTAATGTAGAGAAATGAGTGTTTAGTCGTGAGAGCTGGTAAACCTATGCAACTTTTTCAACCTTACTTTTCTGCCTGATGGATTAATCGCATCAGTTTAATTCTCTCCAATACCCAAACCACTTAGGTTTTGAAATTTATTCCCAGTTCCTAAGTATATCACTCAAAATAAATGTTTGATTTTCGAAATAAAACCATCTCTTATAAAAAGCATTTAAAATTACAATCATGTGACCATTTTTGACTCTTTTTTGACCATTGTTCTGCTATTTATCAGAAAATAATTTTTCATCTTCATCTTCTTCTATGTAACCAACAGTTTGTATTCAAGCTTATTTTTATTAGCCAATTATGTTTTCTTGTAACGCTTCTCAATTTATAAGAAAGCCCCTTCGCGATTAGGATAAAAAACAAATCGATTTTCAATAGGTGTGTGTCTAAGCTAAACCATGCCTCTTCCGCCGATAACGGTTCTTTTCTCTACTAATATATTTCTTCTAGTATTCGCCAATGATAGCTAGTTAGCTAACAACTTGTCTGAAGAGTTGCGAAAATTGATTTTCAATAGGTATGTGTCTCAGCCAAACCATGCCTCCTACGCCCACAATGGTTTGCGTCTTTACTAACATATATTCTTCCCTTCAGCTAGTTGGCTAACTACTTTTCTGAAGGGTTGCAAAACTGACCGCTTTCTCTACTAAAAAATAAAATAAAATTGACAAAAGAACACACTCAAAATTAAAAAAAAATCCACCAAACTTTATAATAAAGCATTAAATCAGCAGATGGCCTTTGCATAGGCTATAAGCATACACTTTTGCTAAGCGTGTTTGACGCGCGTGAAGCGCACTTAGCAAACACTTGCGAGCAAATTAAAAAAATACTTATTGAAAGTGGCGAAAAATATAACTGTATATAGTGGAGAGAAAAAATCATCTTTTCAATAGCTAACGCGCAACTAATTTACAACTTATTTGCCCAACACTTGCCGCTTGCCGCACTCGCCATACAAAACTTGCCACTTACGCTACGCTGCGCTGTGGGGCAGTTACCAACCATTTGTAACTCTCCACCCTAATGCGCAACACTTGATTCTTTCATTATTTATTTCGTGCTGCCTTTGCGCGTTTACTACAATTTTTGCCTTCGCTTTTGTGTTGCAACTTTTCGCCGTCATTCAAAAAGTTTTGATGCTTTTCAAAAGTCATTTAACGCAGTCATTTCAGTGATTTACAGCGACGCCAGAGTGTGGCAGCTGCAAGGGGACGAAGCCAGACCCAAACAAGTGTTGCTGAAAAGATACTGGATACTGCCAGCGCAGCGGCAAGGACAAGCGCGGGTGTGGTGTGAAATTTGGTAACACAATTTTTACTTTTATGTCGGCGAAAAGAGGCGGGGTTGGCGAAGGCGCTGCTACGAAGTGTTGCTTTTTTCGCACGAAGCGTCACTCAACCGCAACTGATTTGCCATTTCCGTTCTATTTTCATGCGTCTTTTTTTCTAGTACTTAGAAGGCTTTGTGCGCTGTGGCACTAATTTTTTCGTAATAAAATGCCTTGCTTGCCACAAGGTAGGTGGCAGTTTCGGCTCTCAACTTGCGCCGAGGGTTTTCTGCTTTCAAGCGAAAAAAGCATATTTATTGTATTTGTGGGTTTTCCTTCCGTTTGATTATTTACTTCCGCGCACATACAAGCGCGCCATACAAACTGTCAATGAAATAAATCAAAGCGCACATACACACGCGCACCCACACACTTACAACTAAATTGAAATCAAAATAAATATTAAAAAAGTACGCGACTGCGACTCCGTTAACTTGAGCGGTTTTTAAGTGTCAATGCGTACGGCTGATGCGGCAGGCTGCGCCTCAAGTGGCAAGTTGTGTTCACACGCCTGCAACAAATCGATTGCGGCGACGCGTGGACCGGGTCCGTCGTCATGGCTCAATAGCATTTGCGGTCTTTACGATTTTGCGACGCCGTTTCATGTGTCAATCAAGCGGCACTACTACGGCCGTGGCAAGCAAAAATGAGCTGAGCAAAATCCAATAAAAAGACAAAAGGAAGTCAATATAAGCGCGAACGCGTAGATGTGAGCGCAGTGTTTGCTTTGCCTTTCAACAAATCGACGCCGGGTTTACTACACTCTTCATTTGACATATGCGCGTACAAAGAGTCAACAAACAACACACACACTTGCACGCAAAAACACAAACAAACAGCTGTGCATGGGTGCGTGTTTTTGTGGCAGGCGCCAGCGTCAGCGCCGCAGGATATAGGTGAGCGCACACATGCGTGAAAGGAGCGCAAGTGGCAAAGCCGTAAAAGGTACACGTACACACGTGCACATGCACGCGCACACATGCACACACACACGCGCACACATATGCGCCCAACATTGCCATCTGCTTCTGCTCTTCGAATGAATGCTTGTAATGGCATAGCACGGCTTATCCTTGTGTTGTCTCCTACATTACGCCAGCTTATCCTTGTTCGCTGGCATATCCTAGTTACGTCGCTGAACTCTTTACTTTCACTCGCATTTGCGATATCACTGAATACCACTGAATAAGCAGTTATCTTCGTTGCTATCTTTCCTTGCATGCGCACGCATGTATGTGTGTGTGTGTTTAGCTGCCACTGTGTGATTGCCTCATTGTAGGGTCACCGGCTACTATATTTCGCTTCATGCAACATTTCAATTTTTTTCCTTAAACATCAGCAGAACGCAAGTAAAAAAATCTAGCAACAACAACAAGCAAGCAAAGTAAACAAACAAGCGCACTAACTGCAGTTGGTCACATGAAAAATAAGTATCTGTGGCATGCCCCATTTATGTCTTGATATTCTGCGCCAGTGGAAAATCACGTTCCCTTTTCATGCTTCATACACGGCTGATGAGTGTTGAGCGGGACAGGCAGCGCCGCGCCGCGCCGCGTCCGTTTAGCACGCCCTTCGCCACGCAGGATGTGTATGCCCGGAAATGCGCTCAATTTCAAGGCATTACGGTATATTTGTTTCGCCCTTTTCGTTTTTCGTTCGCTCATGCCTTCGTTTAGTTCAGTTTAGCCACTGAATAGCTCGTAGATTACTGAAATTTCTGCCGTTTTTCTTTCGTTTCTTCGCTGCACACATTAAATGCTTTCGGTTGTGGGTCAGCAAAGGTGCGCTATTTGGGCCTTTTCGGCACAAAATAGGAATTTTATGTGCATACCAACGAATTTCGTATTATTTCTTCGCCGTTTAACTGTGCTGCGCTATTTTTATGCGCCGCTTCTGTGCTCATTTTGTGCTTTTTTGCAGCAAAAACAGATGATACCTAGTTAGTAGTTCGCTTTTCTCGTTTTTTACATGTTTTGTAATTCACCGAAATATGGTTGATGATTTTCTAAAGCAGCGGTGGAACGGCAGTAGAAAGTTCGGTGTGTTTGCTGTCACAAAAGCTTCACTGGCTTTACCACAAAAGTTTTTATATTTTTTTTGAATATCTTTGCCAGAGCTGAAGTTCTTTCAGCGCAATCAGCGGTGTAGGACAATTTCTAAAATTTCTTAAATATGGATTACAATTTACTGCTATGAGCATTTTAGGAGTTTGGTGGTAGAAACAGGAAGAGTTATGAACATAGCGAAGTTCTGAACCAGGGGGAAACTAATCTAAATCAATAAAAAATTCCAGGTGAGAATACCCTCTAGACTTGAGAATACTACCACAATCTATACCGACAGGGGTATACTCTTAGGATCTTGGTATCTCTTTCTACCGACGGGTTCAAAATGGACTTCGGTGTATTGACAGGGTTATACTTTGAGGATCTGGGTATCTCTTTCTACCGACAGGTTCAAAATGGACTTCGCTGTATTAACAGGGTTATACTCTGGGGATCTTGGTATCTCTTTCTACCGACGGTTCAAAATTGGCTGCGGTGTATAGACAGGGGTATGAGTATACTCTAAGGATCTTGATATTTATTTTTCTTTCCGTCTACCAAACTTAGTTAGCAACTTTCAAGCGAAAGTTGTAGGCATAGAAAAGGCCTGTGGAGTTTTATGGTACAACTACAAGGGGATGCAGAAGGCGACCATTTACATAAACAGCCAGGCGGCACTACTAGACTTGTCGTCGCCAAGTATCAACTCCAGCGTAGTAAATAAAGCGATGAAGGCTTTAAGCTCAATGGCAGGTCAAGTCGTCCATAATTTATGACTCACAGAAACATTTTCGGCAACGTAAAAGCTAACGAGTTGGCTAAGTCAGGAACCTCTCTGAGACAGAGACAATACCATGTACACTAGAAACGATCTAAAGGATACTCAATACGCAATTAGAGCAAAATATATGGAAATCTGTAACCAAATACAGGATAACAAAACAGATATGGAAAAGTTGTGACAAGACAAAAACCAAGGACTTATTCTAAAGGTCCAGGAAATGTGTATACAGACATACAGCTACCAAAAAGGGGGCATTGATGATTTGGAGAACATTTGTTAACACTCGCTTGAGGGTTTTTAGGTTCAGTTAGGTCGTAGATGACTTCGGAAAAACGACTCGACTCCAAACTGATGAAGTTGGGCAAATGATACCATTATTAGGAAGCTCATCCGCTTGGTACGTTTCAGAGACTCTGCTATGACCGGTCCTTAATCTAAATATAATATGGAAGAAACTTAAAGCTAATAATAATCATCCGGGAGAAAACTAGCTGCATCTCTTCTCTAACGGCTCCGCCCAGCCCACATATCCAACACAGGTATGTAAACTGAAGCGGAATCGCCAGGACAAGGTTCTGAGATGCAGTGATTAGATTTGATTGTGAGGAATGCAATCGAAGCAGTGCAGAGTTTCTGTGTGACCCTGGAACCTCTAATGTACGCAGCTTCTATAGGTATAATAGCAGCCTTTATCTTCCATTGTTGGGAATGCCGATGAGGGCCTCTCTTGGAACACTCTCTTGCTGCTTACCTGGTGTAGTGGTCGAAGGCCCTTCCCCAGACAACGACTCCGTTAAACGGAACACCTGTGGTGAGAAGTCCCACCCCTTTCCAGTTGCTACTCTAAAACCGATCGATGTCTTCTTTATGCTGTCCTCGATATTTGGCTTCCATGAAAGCTTCCAATCAAGGATAAGCTACAAGGACTTTAATCTTCTTGGCTTTTCGTTTTCACCGCTCTTCTTCGTCTTCTTTGCGTGCACAAAAGAAACACATTCATGAATGGAAGCAAACCAATAAACAAATTCTGCCGTTTATGCCACTCTCAATGACTGAGTGACGCTACTCGCGCTAGAACAAACAGCCATAAAAACAACGTTTTGGGTATTTTTAGAAAACCTTCAGTAACAACGACAACAAGAACAACAACGACGAATACAAAAGCAATGTAAACCGAAAAAGCCGAAACAAAAACGCTGAAAAGCCTCAAAACACGCAAATATTTCCCACAATTACATGCCTCAAAATCAGCGCCGGCTTTTAGAACAGAAAAAAAGGGAAAAAAGTAAACTGGAAAGCATTAAATTGAAATTAAAAATGCCATAAAATAAGCCAAAGGCAAAGCGGCAAGTTGTTGCAAGTGGCAAGTTGTCAGTCAGTCAAAGGCGCACGAACACATAGACACACCAAAATGCACACAGGCACACCGAGAGTTAGGCAGACAAGCTGCTAGGTGAGGCGAGGGGCGGGTGAGCACTCCAATAACCACTCAAGCACACACTTGCAACCGCATACAAGTGCAACACACGCGCAGTTACCCGTCAGCCCGCTCGCCTGCACGCCTGGGCTCAAGCATGCAGCTGCCAGTCCACCAACCCACCGGCCGCGCCACCTCAGCCATGCACCGGCATTCGAGTGCTCACAATTGCTTTCTGCAAATATTTATAACACAGTCTCTGTGCGTGTGTGTGTGTGTGTGTGTGTGGGCGCATGCATGTGTATTTGTAGGCCAGCCACTTGTATCCTTATTGCATGCAATTTTTTAGCAGCTTGCCACCGCCACGGCGCGTGTTGCATGTTTGCTTTGCATTTGCGTGCGCCAGCGAAGCCGTAGCGTGCGCTTGGCGCGGTGGAGGCGCGGGCAAATCGAGATTACAGTTTGTTTTCGGCTTCTCAACCACTTTGCGCATGCATATTTCGACTAACTGGTATTGCATTTTCATGAAAAATGGCAGCGTTAGCCGCTTTGCGATTCCGCGAAATTTAAACAAGTTCCGCCCGCTCGCCAACATGCCGGCTTATTGGCCGCGCTCCGCTTGTGCTCGCCACTTTTTGCTTTCGTGTGGCGATTCTCGCGATTTTTATGCTTATTTTTGGGCTTTTTGTTGATTTTCCACTCGCTGTCTTTCGACTGCCGAAATGAGTTTCTGTTCACTAATGTGTTTTTTGCTGAGTTTGTTGCTGTTGCTTTTTATGTTGGCAATCACATTTGCCATTAGTTGGCCGATTATTGCAATTTAAATGGCATTTTATGAATGTTGCAAGCGCCCCAGCCGCCGCTGCTTGCCGGCGTTGCCAGCTCGCTAGCTCGCCTGTTTGCCGACATATTTGTTTCTCGCTTTTTCGCTGTCGGCCTGCCAGTTAGGCCAAGTGTTGTCTGGAATTGCGCTGATTAAAACGAAATTTGCCGCAAATTTGTCGATTTCGTTTATCGACTTTGAAATGTGGCAATGTGACAAGTGTGCGAGCTTGAAATTTGCCGCCGAATTACTATTAAATTCGACTTTGATGGCAGTTTGTTGAACTTGTGGGCAATAAAAAGGCATTTCGCATATTTTGTGACGGCAGGCAGTAAATTTCGTGGGAAATTTGTATATTGAGGGAGTAGGTATATAATGTCGGAGAACTTTTGTATGGAATAAGCGTAGGTGCATATCGTCACCTTAAATGCAAAATAACGTAATATCATTACTCATAAGTTTACAGGCGAAAGCTAAATACTATATTGGAAAACAGTCATATTGAAACATAACTTGAGTTTTGGTTATAAAAAAGTTATATATTGGTTATCTCATATTGAAACATAACTTGAGTTTTGGTTATTAAATGGTTATATACTGGTTAGCATACGCTCATAGTGAAACTAAATTTGAGTTTTAGTTATAAAATGGTTATATATTGGTTATTTTATCTGACAGCGATTTTCGATTTTTTTTAATGAAATTTGACTTCATAAAGTGAAATCAGTTCACTGTTGTTCATAAAGCTTCCTCAAAACCGCTGTTTGTCTATCTAAGAATAGAAATTGCAGAAGCTTAGCTTTATCGCAAGACAAATCTTAACGTTATTCCTAGAAAAGTATTTGACTATTTGAATGAAGTACTGATATCAATCAAGCTTCTATTACCTACGACCTCATAAGAATCGCCAGCTTATAGTTCTGAGACAGAAAGTGACCCTATCTATATTCGCCTACATTCTTTCTATCTACATTCTCTTAAACCATACTTTCTCTATCTATATTCTCTCTATCTATACTTTCCCTATCTATATTCTCTCTGTATATACGCTCTCTATCGATATTCTCTCCATCTATATTCTCAGCTTACAGCCTACGGCCTCATAAGAATCCCCAGCTTATCTTTTTGAGGCAGAAAGTCGACTCTGTCTATATTCGCCAATATTATTTCTATCTATGTTCTCTCTAACTGTACCCTCTCTATCTATAATCTTTCTTTCTACATTCTCGCCACCTATATTCCCAACAACAGTCCGGCATTGACTATACATACATTGAACAACTCTTCAACTCTGCCTTCCAGCTAAAGTGCAATTTAATACTCAAAAACTCAAATTTCTCTTTACTGCCATATCCTTTTCGCAGCGTAAAGTCCTTTGCCTTATTAAAATCACAAAACGATGCCGAACAGAACTCGCTTATAATTATTTGACCCAGTTCAGTGTACTTTTGACCTCTGTTGCCATTCTTCCATTTACCGCCACTGGCATTTCCTCGTTGCCCTTCTAGTTTTCATCCTTTAAGTTGAAATTTAATGAGCATACAACGAAAAAAAAAATAAGCATTGTGCAGCTGAGAAACAAAAAAAATATTAAGAATGCTGCTCTGTTTAAATATTTACTTTGAACTGCAAAACTAAGGCAAACGCAGCGAAATTAAAAAAGGAGCTAAAGTGCGCGCGAAAAAAATTGAATAAATAATAAATAAATCTAGTCGTGGCAACGCGGCTAACGCAGCGCGGCGCGGACGCAACGGCGAAATTAAATGGATGCAGAGCGCCTATTTTTGCCTGGTGCAAATAAGTGGGGGGCATTGGGTGTGGGAAATATATAAGTGAAGAGCACAAACCTAAAAGCAAAATAATGAAAACAAAAAATATTGAAATAAAAGTGAATCAAACTTCGGTTTATGAAGGCAAAAATATATTCTCCGCTTTTACTATAAAAGCATGCATTTTGGCGCTTGAGCGTACTGGGCAAGAATATGGAATGCTGCATACTTTTTAGCACACGGCAAGCAGCTAGTTTTGTTGCTACGGTATAAAGATGTTTTAAAGTATTTTTTTTTTAAAGTGAATTATTTGCAAGGCTTGTGCTTTTTTATCTTTATATCTGCCACTTTGCTGAACTCTTGTTAACTCTAGTAGAACAGTTTGTGGAGAAGGCGGAACTGAGTATAGGCGGGTGATAGCCTGCGCCGACGACGTCGTTCTTATTGTTCACAGAAAATTTCTGAACACCGTCTACGAGCTAACCGAAGAGCACCTCAACGCGATATTCAACTGGGCGTGGAGAAGCGGCTTAACCGTTAACTCAAGTATAACTAAAATGATTTTGTTTACTACGAAATACAAGATCGCAAACGTGCCCCTGCCCTCCTTCGGATGTTCGCGACTTCAACCCGTTGGTATGGTGTAATACCAAAGCTTATACTTGAGAAAAGACTTTCATGGACGAACATTGAGGAGAGTAACTAACGCATCGGTTACCTTATATTACTGCAGAGGATCTAAGGGAAAAAGGAGAGGTCTCTCGAAACCGTAATCAAGCAAATAATGTTCTTTGATATATTACTGGTGAGCAACGTTCACCTTACCGCAATCATAAAAGTTTTTACTGGATACTGGCCAATAGGCATTCATGCGCAATTGTCGGACGCTATTTGACAAAGTTATATGAAGGAGGGTGCCTAGGCGCTTTCTTCTCCCCCGTCCTGTCTTTGCAAGCCTGAGCCTGAAACACCTCGGTAATCTTACCATCGGCGAGCCAGCCATATTTGTGATAGGCTCAAAGCGCTCTGTAAGCGTCTTATGATCCAGTTTTTAGGAGTTTGTCAGTACCGATACGGATTGGCGCTTTAAGCTGTTTAATCGAGATTATTTTATGATCATACTCCAAACCTAACCTAACCAAACCTGGTGGAAAATTATATGGAAAATATAGATGGTGTTGTCAATTATTAAAGATACAAGAGAAAAGTAAAGGGATAACTCCTTATAATACAGTCTGAAAGGAAAGGAAGTAAAGTGGTGCAATTTGTAACATAACGTAGTGTAAAAATTCCAAAACAAATTAAAATCTCAGCGAACTAAATCACATATAGTGAAGTAAGGTTATCAGGGAAAATGTTTACGACAGGATATAACAGGACAGCACAATTGAGAAAGTTGAGAGTTTTTATTAGAAAATATACCATGTCTTAAAATGAGGAGCTACGATAGAAACAGGTAGAATATATAGTACCTATAAGCACCAGGATACAAACTATGATGGAATAAAGGGAGAACCCAGTGCTGGAATCATGTTTCTTTAATTCGAGGTTAATATAGTATCAGGAACAAAAAAATGACTGAAGTGAGACTTCAAATATTTTTACACATTTTTTCATTCCTCACCTCCTCAGAAAAGTGAAAAGGATCTAAGAATGCAATATAAACTCTCTTCAAACGTTTTAAGAGCCCAAAAACTTGATTTTGATTGTTTAAAGTTGAAACACTTAAAATTATTTGAAGTTACCGCTCACTCCAACAACTCGCTAAGTAACAAGCTTTGTTAACGCTAATAAAAATCAAGTTGAGACCTTTTCAGCATACCGGCGAGCCAATGCGATAAAAGCGCTGCGAGCTAAAGCGGAATTGTTGCAAGTTCGCCGTTGAGCACGTACGCAACTTCAGAGCGAATTAAACTAAGCGCTGCGTAAGTGAGCTGCCAAGCATACTTACAAACAAATTCTAGTACAACCATATATACGTGTATAAGCGTAGTTATTTGTGCGGCAGGTGGGCATGGCTATTGCGCCTTAAGCAGCCCCCACCACGCGCCTGGTCCACGCGCATAAATATGTGCGATTTTTCATGGCTTTTTTAGTTTCAGCTCTTCGCTTGTTTACTTTGCACGTTTTTGCTCACCTTGCTACACTTAATTCGCTGTGCCGTTATTGCTGTCTTTTACGCCTTGTTTGGGGGCACTTCATGCTGCTCGCATGTTTTTATTTCATTTGGCTTAAGCGCGCGGCGTCAAGGCATATTTTTCATACTGCTACTCGGCCACTTGAAGCTGTTCACCTGACCCAACACACCCCTCGCTCGGCCGGAAACCACGCTGACTGACCGAATTTCATAGCATACCAGCACGCACACACGCGGATATACGCACACATTCATGCCAACCTACGCACTTCAACTCGAGCTCGACGCCAATTTACTCGTAAGCCCCGACAGCGCTCACATAATACGCTACGTGGCACCACTGGCGGCTGGGCTTGTGCTGGCGCTTTATCCTTGCGTCGCGGCGCGGCAGTTTAGTTGCGTGGCTGCGCTGTTGCGCGGTTTTTACAACCAAAACAAGGCGCTGTGGCATCCGCACATACACAAAGCTCATCCTTGCCACAAGCACACTGTGGCAAAGCAGCTTTAGCAGCTAGGTAATAAACGCGCACTCAGCTTTGTATGTCTGCCCACGCGCTTGCTTTGGCTCGGTTGGCTCGGTGACCCCGCCCGCCAACTAAATATACAATATTCGCGCGGTTTATCCGCCGTAATCTTGCGCCGCATTTCAGCGCGTTTCAGCATGGCTGTGTGTGTGTGTACGGTTTTATGCCTGCATGTGTGCGCGTTTTACTCTCGTGTGCCACATATCACGGCTGTGCGACATATGTGTGCCAATGTCAACGTTGTGATTTTCCACGCTGTTATTATACGGCATTTTTTGCTCATTTTTATCGTGACAGCGTTTTTAGTTAGCCATTTCATTTCAACAGCTCGCACAGCGTCCCCTTCGTGTCGTTTATCATTGTAGCGCTACAGCGTCGCATGTGGCATGTCCTTGCCGCGGCAGTAGTGTTGAAATTCCGCTGCTTGAAGAAACGCGCTTTCTCCAATATACACAAGCATATGTACACTACATTTATATGTATGTGTACGAGCGCATATCCGTTAGACTGCCTGACTGCCGGGCCGCTCAACGCCACGTCTGGCGTAATAATGCCTTACATTTTCCATTTTATTTATTTATGCGCGGTTTACATGTGTAAATAGTGAGGAGAAATACATATGAGTTATGTGGAACAGCACAAAAACAACAACAAAAACATTTTGAAATGATTTAAGAGATACGAGAAGAAGATGAATATATCTGAGTCGCTTTAAATTTCGAACTTTCGCCTTTGAAGTTTTGTTGGTGTAATGAAGTTTATGAATAAGGCTTTCAACGCAGTATTTCTTATATAATTTTTCATTCGTTCTTTTTTTCTCTCTTTCAAGGAAAATTTCGCGCTAAGGAATTCGAAGCTATTTTAAAACATTGTGTTATAATTTTCCTTTACTTTGACACTAAATTGTATTTGGAGATATCAGACATGGTCGATTCGCCACTTCTTTGCTCGCTATTTTTCAGCAGTACTCTCTTCGCACTAAGATTTGCATTTTAAAGCCACAACAAAGTTAGTTTGTTGAGAGTTTGAGAGTTCTGGTATACCTCATTGGTATAATTGCTTGCTATTCTAACGCTAAAAAATTGAGGCGTCTTTGGCCTCGGGATTATTAAAATAAAGCTCATAAAGACCTGTATGAGCGTCGTGGGTCAGTCACTCTACCTACTTAACGCAGCACTGATTTCAGAACATGTTTTCATATGCCTTCTAACCTTTTCCCACGTCACAACACCAATTGTTGCTTACAACTGTTCGTTTTTCTCTTCTTTGGATCTTCTCTCTTTTAGATATACTATATAACATATGTGGGAGAAGTATAACAATAGAAAATAGTTAATCCCTGATTTCCCTGGCTCTCTTTCTGTTTCTTTTGTAGTTGTCACGAAGTTCGTAATACCTAGAAGGAACCTAGGGTTTAAACCCATAAAGTATATTTATAAGTTATCAGCTTGTCGAGTAGAGACGACTTAGTCTTATATTCTATCAGTGTATACCCGAACTTGAACATAAATTTTTGAGATATGGGCTTGAAATTTTGCTCACGTCATTTTCTCTTTAAGAGGCTGCAAATTTTTTGTAATCGCTGATATCGAACAACTATAGTATATACAAACTGAACGTTTGGAATTGAGTGCTTCTATGAAAATCTTTTTTATTTGACGAGATATCTTGGCGAAATTTTGCAGTGATTATTGTCTAAGATAATGATATAATCTCTGAACAAATTGTTCAGATTGAACAAATATAGCATATAGCTGCCATACAAACTGAACGATTGGAATCGAGTGCTTCTAAGGAAAACTTTTTTATTTGACGAGATATCTTCACGAAATTTGGCATGAGTTATTTCATATTAGAATGGTGAAACATCCCGAGAAATTCTCTAGATCAGACTACTATAGTATATAGCTATCCTACAAACTCACCGATCAAAATAAAGTGCTTGTATAGAAAACTTTTTCATTTGGCAAGATATCTTCGCGAAATTTGGCAACAGTTGTTGCCTAGAACGAAGGTGTAATCTATGAAGAATCTATTCAGATCGAGTCACTATAGCATATAGCTGTTATACAAACTGGCCTATCAATATTAAATTGTTGTATGGCAAACTTTTTTATTTGTCGAGATGTCTTCACGAAATTTGGCATGGACTAATATCTAAGGCAATAATGCATATTTCGCAAAAATGGTACAGATCGAATTACTATAGCATATAGCTGCCATACAAACTCACCTATCAAAATCAAGTGCTTGTAAAGCATCTTTTTTGTTTGTGCAGGGTATTATTGTTTCGGTGCAGCCGAAGTTAACGTTTTTGTTGAGCGTTTTAAACCCTTAAATTTTTTTATAATAAATTATAGCTTCGCTCCAACAAATTCTTGATTCAAGCCACATAAGTGAATATGTGTTAAATAAATAAGCTTTTTCTGCAGGCAAATAAGCTTAACCGCAACGCAACAACGTAACCGCAAAATAGTCCTTTCACAGCATGTGCGCAATATCCGCAATTAAATGAAATTAGCTGCCTTTTTTCGCAAACAGTTTTCCTTGTATGCCACAAACACTAAACTTCACAGAAGAAAAACATTTTCATATTTTTCACACCGACAGTTTCCTGGTTGTGTTCATGTCGGTTTGTGTGTGTGTGCGCGCCTATTTAGCTGATTAAATGCTGTGGTTTTTTATAGTTGTTGTCTAAAATGCATGCCCTTACAGTTAGGCGCATATTTTGCGGTGTTGCACACACACACATGCAACCACGAAACTGTCAGTGATTTACAAATCATAAAAATATTTCAGAAAAACGCTTGAAAAATTGAAAAACGCAAACTGCTGTGAAGACAATCGTGTATGTGGCAACTGTGGTGTTAAATGAAAAGCGCGTTGGTTTGCACATAGATGCTGTGGCAAGTATTTCCAACAAAAAATTAAGCATAAAATTTAGCTTCCATTAAAGCTCAGCACTAACTACGCTTCAAAGCCAACCTCAGCCGCTGCAAGCTTTTTATTATTTGCTTTGTTGCTGCCGCGGCCCGCAACCCGCCTTTGTGTGGTGCCGTTACGTTATTAATATTAAAAATCACCGTTAGAAAATTGCATTTAAATCCTTTTTGTGTTTTTCATTCTGCAAAGCCAACATTTCATTTAATCGCGATGTTAAATGCGCCATAAATTAACCCAACAACAATGCTATTAGAAAGCCACAAGTATTTGGTGATATTTGCTGTTGTTGTTGACTTTGCTTTTTTCGGTGTTTTCGCGTGCAATTTTTTCCCCACTCGAGCGCGGCAAATGCATTCGCGCTTACCATGTGCGTTATAATTTCTGTGGCAAGCATTATCACTTACATTGTTTTTTGGCTCGGCATTTCGCGCATAGAAGTTCGTGCATTTTGTTATTGCATTGCGGTGCGAAATGAAATTTCGGTGGTAATGCATATTTTCGCACATGAATAAATTGAAAATTATTGCAAAAAATAATAATAATAATCAGCATTAAGCAGTGAATTCATGTGCACGCTGGCAACTCATAAACAAATGGCAGATTTTTCGGGATAAAATTATATAATAACTACATAAATTAGTATATAGCTAAACTATACTTGTATAATACCACTTTAATGCTGGCCTCGCTTATTAAAGTTCGCTTTATTGGCTGGATTATTAATTATTAGAAGTAAAATCTCTGTTGAATTTCGATTAAAGACCTTTAGAAAAGCGCACATAAGCGGTTCATTCAGCGGGAAAATTCTAGTAATTAAAATTAAAAATTTAGTTTTGGTTAAATTACAGTTATTTTAGATAAAGATTAGCTATTAAGTAAACGAGTAAATTTTCGAATGAAAAGAGCTCAAAATGGATTTTTTTTGTGTTTTAGAGGATTAGTAAGACTCAACTATCTACTACCCTAAGATACTACTTTTCCATAAGTATTGTACTAGAATAAGTGGATTGGATCAGATTAGCATGCTGAAACTCAGAACTATCGTACAAATAAAATGCAGTAGCAATTGCATGAAAAAAGCTACAGAAAAATGCAGAGCTTAACCCTTTTACATAGTTTCTGAAAGCCCCTTCGTAGTTTTCTCCCATTTTCTGCGCTTGTGTCGAAGCAAAATCAACGAAAAAGCTACTTTTTCAAAGCCAGAGGTTACGGTTATATGACAACAGCAATATTAACCAGTTTGGTGTATTTATTCAAAGTTTAGAGTAGACCATATTGAGCTAGGTTAGGTTAGGTTAATCTAGTAGGCCACTAAGCTACGCACAGACCAGTTTTGAAAAACGACTCAGCGCGTCACGCGGATCATTTATGATTTAAACAGTAAAATTCCTCACAACCGGACACCAAATATATTTTTAGAGCCAGACTCGAAACTAGATTTCTGTTGAACTAAAAATGCGAGCCAATAGCATGCAGGAGTGAATAAATCACAATTAGGTTAGGTTAATCCGGTAGTTCAATGATCCACGCAAAGAACAGTTTTGGTCCTTTGCTATACCAGATTGAGTTCAGTTGTTAGGTCCAAGAGAAGTAGTCGTCCTTTAGAATGCCTGCGCTTGAGTCGAACTTTAACAGACCCTGCGACAACGCTATCGATACCACCTCCAGCACTGTGGTGACCTGCTCTAGACATTTCTTCTCGAATTGTCAGCCCCATTAAGCGGGCTGGAGTCGCCACCAGACCGTGAAAAGTTAGTATTCCCATCATGTTCCTGCAGTCTCTTCTATCGAGTGCCACTAGAAATTTTGTGTACTTATGATCTACCGTATTGCAGATGAATTTTGCAGTTTTGCACCCCGGAAGCTCGTTCCATCGTGCTTTAATTGACCTTCTTTACCACGCTTCTGTCGAGATCGTCGAATAGACAGTGCATGGGTTTCTCTTTGCTGATCACGTTTTCGGATCTTAGCCGTACACCATTTTTGGCAATCTCGTCCATTATTTCATTGCCTTCTATGCCTTTGTAGCCTGGACCCAATAGAAGTGAAATTGCTTACTTTCAACACAGTGGCAACACTTTCCACTGCTTCCCTACTTTCCAAGGCACTTCTGATCGATATGTGAGGTTATTGCCTTCATGGCTGCTTGGTTGTCTACGTTGATGTTGACTCTGGAATTGCCGACAAGTGCATTAGTGCCAGCTCCGCGCCTTCCGTAATAACATAGACCTCATCTTGAAATATACTGCTGTATATTAAATGTACTTAAAAGGTTGCCTTTTGCCTAAATCTGGACAGTAGATTCCCGCACCAACTCCATCGTCCACTTTTCGAGCTAACAGTATAAATGTTTAGAGTGTTGCGGGAGCTAACATACCTTTGCGACGGCCATTTTTCTCTATCTTTACTTGGAACCTTCTTTGCGAGTGAAAAATGGGGTCACTTAGTCGGTATTTGCATAACCGCTATATTGGGCTAAGTATTCTTATTAAAAAAAGTTGAAACGCAGTCTCCTCAGATTCAGGGGTTTTTGAGAGCGAATTGCATTATAAGCAACGATTGTAATGCCTAGATGAGATCAGGTTAACTGTGCTGCGAGAGAGCATTGTGACATAAAAATAATGTATCATAGAAACAGCTTAAAGGCCCCAGCCAAAGCTTGAGAAATATTGCAAAAAAGTTGTATTTCAAAAAGCTCGCTAGTGTGACGTCAGAAAAGCGCTGTTTTTGGTGTTTTCGTCATTTTACAACTGGCATATACATAAATGTCACCCACGTGAGCTCTCCAAAATGACTATCAAAAACAGCTTTGAGCTAAAAAAAACTCGCTTTATATGTATGTATGTATGCTCTCCAACACTCGATTATACGAATTTTTATTGACTGTAATGAGTTTTCATATTTCTTTTTTCACATATCTCTCATATTAAATTAGCATTGTACTCCATAAGAACACTTCAATAATCACCACAAGATGCGTAGAAGAGGCCAATGCACTCTTCTTCACGCGCTCACCCGCATTACGCAATCAAATGAGGCACACACACACACCCTTCTCCTTCTAAACCGCACTTGGCGGCCTACGATGAAGTGTTTTTGATGGATTTATGTTTACGATTATTGTTTTTGTTGTACGAATTTGTATAATTTTCGAATTTCGATACGGCTCTATTTGTGCTGAGCGTGAGTTGAAGTTGAGTGCTCAACTCATGCAGCACAAGAGCACTTGAATGGCAGCACTCAAACACCAATTGGGAGTAACAAAGGAAAAAAGTGATAGGTGTGTAAACATAGCGGTATTAAAAGTCAGGTGAGGCGGCGAAGAAAGGTGGGGTAATATGCCTAACGGCTGGTAGGCTGGTAAGCTGCTCGGCTGCGCGAAAAGCGTGTGCTGGTAATAAATAGAGCACCCGAACTCCACACTGTTGTTGTTGGTGTGTGTTTGGAGTGGCAAACAAAGCGTTAAATACTCCCATAGATTTCGCTCAGAGTGTGTGTGTGCGTTTGAAGGAGATACCGTTTGAAATTGAAATTGAAACATTAACACTTGAGGGGCGATATACTTGTATGTATATATTTATATGAATAACAGTAACGACCGCGCACAATGGCACAAAACAAACTAAACGTTTAAATAACAAATAGTCTGGCTCGACAAAGGTCGTTCGAATTTCCGACTAAAATTTGTGTTGTAAAGTTTTCGAAAAGTTTTCACGCGGCTTCGGCAACGTGTGCCGCGCATTATTTGTAGTCATGTTCGGGTTGACTGGCGACACACACAGCTGGTTTGGTTTATTTTATTGTTGTTTTTGGGTGATTTTTTTTTTAATTCTGTTTCTTTTTGTGCGACTAACATCAACAAAAGTTCGAGTTGACAGCTTCGAAAGGCAAAGAAAAGAGTTCCATTTAAAATAGAAATTAATTAAGTGCCCTGAAAATTTTATGTCACAGCTTTTTAAGCTGAATGCTGAGTTTTTGTTGTTTTTTAACAAATTTTCACATATTGTTCCTTTTCTTTCTAACAAAATTAGTAAAAAATATTTTTCCAATTACAAAGAAATTAGCATTCATAATGTCTCAAAGGAAGAAATAAAATATAAGAACAAGCAACGAGGTGTTAAGTTTGAATATAACTGAACATTTCTTAAGCTTGCAACTTGCAAGGATTAAAGCCGGGATAATATCTTCAAATGGGTGAAGGCTGATCGACTTGGCCGGGGCCCGAAACATCTTTACTTGTACTAGATTCCACCACAGACAACTCGAAAAGCTATCAACCAGATCAATCATATTGTGGTAGACGGAAAATACGTCTCCAGTGTTTTTGAAGTGTGAAACACCGAAGTCCTAACATTGACTGGGGCCACTGTCTTGTTGCAGCAAAGATACACAAGGTCGGTTCGACATCGAGAAGCTGCAATCACCGCAGACAGTCGTACGATTTTAGAATCGATTTGCACTCCTGCTCTCTGAGAGCACTCATCAGCAGCTCGGTATTAGTGAAATGTACAGAACACTTCTCCAGCCTGCTGAATGGCAGTGAAAGCGTAATTCCAGGCAATGTCGAACGCGTTTTCTTAATCGATGACGATGGAACAGACGTTACACTGTCCGGCTAAGAGACAACCGGGACCGATGGATTGATGGCGGAGCTATTCAAATACGGCGACGAAGAACTGATCTCCTTATCATGCGTTAGGTTCTTTGTAGAATATGTAAGTTCGGACAAAAGCATGTCCGACGATTGGAATTCAAGTGTGCTCTGCCCAATCCTAATAGGGAGACGGACAGAAAATCAGTCACACGGATTTTAACTCGTCTCATCATACTAACCGCTTATACATGTATATACATATGTTAGGTGAGCAAAAATATTACGGCATACTTTCTAGCAACATGTTGCAAGTATATAAAAAAATGTGGCAAGGCGCTCAAATGAAAAAAAACTGCATTTTTTCTTATATTAAGCGCGTTTGCACATACAACTCTGCTTGCGATTCCAATAAATTCCCGGCGAAGTCACATTCATTACGCTTCATTCTCACACATACATATTTACATAATGCGATCACATGCTTACTTATGTATGAATGTATGTATGTACTAACACACATTAAGCGACACTTGCAACACTTGCCAGCGGAAAGTGTTGATTACTTTCGTGTGTAGCTCGCATTTGTCACCCGCATAACCCCGCACTTCCGCTGCCGAGCGCTTCCCCACACATCAAATCGTCAAATCGAAATTATATGAGCGTTTCCTATTTGCTGGCTTCGTTTTTATTGACTGTGCGGAAGGGCGAAGTACCAATAAATTGCTAAGAATATCGATTTGTGCCAACGCTTTTCGTTTATGGCATATTTATGCGTGAGTCGTTGCAAGCACAGGCACACAAACACAGTTACGTGCCTATATACGCTTAAATGAAAGTATATGCGCGTGTGTGTGCCTGCGTATGCGTATAATGACATTCGTCATTATGTTACACATTCGTTCCAACCCACTGCAGGCTATTGCTTGCTCTGTTGTTGTTGCGCGGTGCTGTTGCCATAACATGACTATGTGATTATGCGCTTAAATCAGATTAAATTTCGATTACATTCAATTACTTTGTTAGTAAATTTGCTGCGCGCGCACGATTTCTCCCCTTCCCCCTTGCCACATTAAATACTTATGTATATACATATGTGAAAATATAAAATTTTTTCGATTTTTCCCTACGCACGTCGCGCAACAGCCGCCGCTTGCTCGTGACAGCTCGCTCCACATTCGGAGAGTCTGAGATTTTGCCGCCACTTACTTCGCTGATTAGTAAAAAATTTCATTTTGTCGTTGGCATCTTCGTGCCTGGCAGGGGATTAGCTTGCATTCCTTCACTGGCTACACACACACGCATATAAGTATTTATGCTCACCACCCTTGAAGTACTCAAGTGCTTGAAAATGTTCTGTTGAGAGCGCCTCGGAAAATCTCATTTCTTATAAGTGCAAGCACTTTCCAATGCAAATGTGTATGCGAAGCGAGCGTCGCGCTGTTCGTCGAACACATCGGAAATTATGAATATTTCAGCATATTATAATTATTAGTCGGATTAAATTTCGTGTAATGTAAGTGCTCGTGCGTTGGAGTGCATGTTGCTGTTGCTGTGAGAAAACTTCGAAGAATTCGAAAATTTATTTACCCATGAAGCTGGAGGGATATCACTTAACAGGCGAACTCACTTCGAGTTTAGTGGAAATTCAATAAGCTGCGTGAAGAAAGTGTCGAGGGAGCGAGCTGCTGAAAGGCGCTGCGTGGGTTGTCAGTGACGTTTGCATACGAACATATATTTGGGGTTATATGTATATGTATGTGTATGTGAATGAGAGAGAATTGATTTCCAAAACATTAAGTTTTCAATTTTATTAATTTTATGACAAATTCGTGACAGCATGGGAACTCCAAGATACGAAGAATTCCAC
Organism: Bactrocera tryoni; assembly: GCF_016617805.1. NCBI lineage: Eukaryota > Metazoa > Arthropoda > Insecta > Diptera > Tephritidae > Bactrocera > Bactrocera tryoni. Next base: position 85,103,254 of record NC_052501.1, read on the forward strand.
TTTGAAGCAACTCAATCACAAGTTCACAAGCCGTAGCTTAAGATTGAAACCGACAGATTGCTAGCTAATACACAAATGCAGTACTAAAGATGCTAAATTACGACGAACGGAAATGCTTAAAAGCGTTTAACTTAGACGCTAAAAGTCCGTCAGCGGCTTGGCAGGGTTTCGAAATTATTTATAAGCCGTTTGAGAACTAGTAATTCTTAACCGCAGCGTATGAAAATTATTAGAAACGCGCAACAAACAAGGAATTATTAACAACTGATATTATAATACTTTTTTACTATGATATATAACCCCAAAATACGAATAAAATTTTTTTTTATAAGAAAATATGATTTTTTGCACTCACCTTCATCCGCCGTCGCTGGATGTTGCTCACCCTGTGTGGTATAACTGCCAATTATGGTCAGCACTAACAGCAGGAACGCTGCTGCTGCACGTTTTTTACACATTTTCCAACACTAATTTCACTTTTTACTCTCTCAAATATCACGAAAATGTATGTGCGCGTTTGTGTGCATTAATTTCACTTTTTCCACGCGCAACTTGGAGTCACTAGTTGAGTTAGATATTGAGTAACAAACTCACAGAACAGTGAAGTGTTGCAGTTTGAGTTTTAGCGTTATAAGAAGTTTCTGCAAAAAAGAAGGAGAAGCCGATTAAAAACATGATTTACTATAGATTTTTAAATCTAGAAAAAAAAAATTAAATATGTTTGGTGCTTTGATTGACTATTTGAGTAAATAATGAGTATATTTTATTAAGAGAAATCAATCAATAAATTATAATTATATGTAAGTGGCAATATTGAACTGGAAAATGTAAAATTTCATATATTGTATTGTGTGAGAGCTTAAATCATCAACAACTAAGCTTGCAACCTTTAGCAAAGTTTCACACCATTTATTTATTCTCGATATGTAGTCTACATGTAGTTCTATTTTATTTATGTATTTCCATTGAAAACATGTTTTTTATTTATTCAATTGAAAGGTCCACAGCCTTCCATAATAAAAGACATTTTTTGGCAAAATTCTTTTTTTATTCAACATAGTTCCCTTCAAGGGTGATGTACTGACTATAGCGACCCTCTACGATCAATACTCCGACCTCCGACGATACCATTTTACTAGTGCGATTGTCCTTTGCTTTAAAATAGGACCCAGTTTCGGCGTCCATCTCTTCACTCGACGAAAATTTCTTTTCAGCGAGCATTCTTTTAAGATCTGAGAACAGGAAAGAGTCGCTAGAGGTTAGATCTGGAGAGTACGGTGGATGCGAAAGCAATTCCAAGATCAGTTCATGGAATTTTGCTTCCGCTTTTACTGACTTGGAAACCAGTGCACTCTCTTGATGAAGCAGGCTTTCTGTTCCTACAAATCCGACCACTTTGCGACGGTTTCATCCTTTAAACAGTCCAATAACACAATGTAATAGTCTTTCTTATTGATGGTTCTTCCTTTTTCAAGGTAGTCAATAAACATTATTCCATGCACATAACCTTGTCAGCTCACTGTTGCGTTTTTTCACGCTTTGAAGCGGGTTCATCGCGTGCAGTCCGCTCGGATGATCATCGATTGAGCTTCGGAATGAAATTATGAAGCCGTGTTTCATCCATTGGCACTTATCGATACAAAAACTTGAGTTTATTACAATTGAACATCTCCAAAAACTGCTCCGGGTCATCAACTCATCGTTGTTTTCGACCGAAAGTGAACTCGCGCAGCACACACTTTGCACAGAGCTTTCTCATACTCAAATATTCATGAAAGATATTATATACTCATTCAGTTGACACCTTTAGAGTAACTGCTATCTCGAACAACTTCATATTACGGTCTTCCAAAATTATTTTGTGATGTTTTCGTCGGTAACAAGCTCTTTTGGGCGTCCTTTGCCTTCACCGTCTTCGGTGCTCATTTCACCACGTCTAAACTTAGCATACCTATCCTTGATGGTTAATTTAACTGGGTTAGTATAAAGAAACTCGTCATAAAGCCAAGTTTTTGCTTCAACTGTATTTTTCGCGTTCTAAAAGTAACATTTTTTCAACAGGCGGATTTCTTTTTCATCAATTTTTTTCACAATAATAAAAGTTCTTTCACTCAAAATGATAAAATTCATAAACTGATAATCTGACAGCTGACAAATTTATACACTTGACTTTTGAAGGTTAGGGCTAACTAAAATTCCAATTAAATAAATTATAATCCAATAAATTCAATTCTAGTAGCGTCATCTATATGTCAGGCCAGGAAGCTTTCAATTGACCACTTATTTAAGAACTAGATAGAATTGTTCCAGCCATTACAGTTAGCTGTGGAATTTTGCACAGTTTAGCACCAAACCTAATTGTAATGACAATAATACTTATTCCACATATTTTTTTGTGAATGGAAAAAGGAAAGGGTGCCATCTTTTTCCTTACACAAACTTTTTCGAAATTTTTAACGGCGTTTAACAAGCCAATTACGTTTGTAAACAAAGCCCTTAGCTGCAGCAGCTGTTTTCCTTGTGTCTTTGTAAAACCATAAAAACTTGTCTAAAAATTCATTAACCGTTATTTACACTCACAGACAGGCGTGAATAGCTCTGTATTTTGCTGTTTCTATGAGCGAGAGCATGCTACGATTTCAATTCAATTTCAACAATTTCGACAGCAACTTCAGTCTCAAGTCCCACTCAGCTGTGCAACACCCCGATTTAATGGCTGCTTGACTGTTTTTGTCCATATTCCAGCGACTGTCTGTCGACCCTGAACCCATTTGCGAAGTTATCCTCCTGTGCGCGCATATGTGACACTTGTGAAATCACCAAAGCGACTGTGTTAATGACACAGTTACAGTTAAAATATATTAACGACATGCGACACACACACACACATATACAAAAATATTTATAAACAAATTTGTATTCTTTTTGAAAGAACGCACATATGCGCGCACACATACAGTTACAAAAAGTACACAGCGCTGTATTTCCTCGACTGGCTACTTTGGCTTTGGCAGGGTTCGTGTCTCTTTGTACTATATATGTGTGTGAGTGCGCTGTGTGGGTGTCATTGACTCTGGGGATGTTTTACAAATGCACGCACATACAAACAAACATGAAATGGTCTTCAAAACCACACACACACACATATACAGTAGTAAACAGCAGAGTAATTTTTCTCTATTAGCTTGTACCACAAATGTCTCGTCGTCGTCCTGAACTTGACACGCTACTTATCAACACAAATTGTTTTTTCATGTTCTACACGAATCCTCAGCCACCAGCACCCCTCGTGTACATCCTGTCGGCGCTCGAACCATTTCAATATTGAATTAGTTAATTAATTTAAGTTGTCTGTATATTTGTATGAATGTGTGTGTGCGTATGGCAAGGAGTTGTTTCAGCAGAAGTGACAATTTGCGTGTGGGCGCTTTGAAATCACTTCTTAGCCGACATTACAGGCCATTAACTTGTTATTTTATGCCCCGACTACAAATGGGCGAGTCGCTGCCTAAGTTCTTCGCTGATTTTACAAACAAACATTTCATTTGCGTACAAAAATTAAATTGTACCGAGAAAGTAGAGTGGTAGAGTATTTATCATGTTGCCGTGATTTGAATAATTAAAGTTTTAAAGTTAAATATTTCAGCAGCAGCAGCATAATATTCGACCGAATAGATCACTTTCAGCACACAGTGAAGAGAATATAGCAGCCGAAGCTGAGAGTGTACACAAAGACCATTGAGAGGCCGTTCGCACCAACTCTGACTAACGTATGGAACGACTTGGCGTCTTTTACGTCGAGATCTTAAATTGAAAGAGTACTAAATACGGCTTGTGCAAGAACTGAAGCTTGCTCGGCCTTCTTAAGCGATATGGCTTCGCTCTATGGGCTCTTGAAAAGTTCCAAGAAAGTTCAACATTTTTTAGCCAAATTTTGTTCAGCGGTGAGGCCCATTTCTGGCTTAATGGGTATGCAAAATTAGCGCATTTGAGACGAAGAGCAAACTGAAGAGATTCAGGAGCTGTCACTTGATACAGAAAAAATAACGGTTTGATGCGGTTTATGGAAACATCGGTCCATATTTCTTCAAAACTGATGCCGATCAAAAAGTAACCGTCAATCGCGACCGCTATCACGCATACGTTTTTTTTCTATGTTTGCTTATTCAAAGTATACAATTCCCACGACAGCCGGTTCTACGCACCGGAATTGACTCGGATTTTATCCGACCAAGGGCTGTTTAAAAAAAAAATGCTATCGCGGCATGATAACCGACAACATGATGCCTGAAATTGAAGTTCGCGATCGCGGTAACATTTGGTTTCAGCAAGACCGGGATACTTCCCACACAACGAATCCACCAATGGATTTATGGAGAGAACACTTCGGTGAGCAGATAATTTCACGTTTTGAAACGGTCGATTGGTCACCAAGATCGTGCGATATCACACCGTTAGACTTTTTCCTGTAGGAATATGGTAAGCTCTAAAGTCTATGCGGACAATTCCGCTTCGATTCAGGCCTTGGAGCCAGTTACTAGTCGAAATGCACGAACGAGTCATCGAAAATTGGACACAACGGATGGACCATCTACGCTGTAGCCAAAGCCAATATAGGAAAGAGATAATTTTCAAAAAATGAATGCCAAAGAATGTTCTTTCGAATGATAATAAACATTACCCATTAAATTTGAAATATCTGTATTTTTTTCTAAAAAATATAGGAAACCTCGAATTGGACCACCCCTTATTTAAAAATTATTTGAAATAAGCAGCCAATTACTTATAGAAACGGAAGACATTTTTGACCTATTCTCTAAATATTTGGTCAATAATGCTAATACTCTGAAGATTCTAAAATAGGGAGAAAATACATTTTTAATGCCAAAATTAATCAAAAAACACAAAAAAAATCGAAAATATTAGCTTCTTCCTATTGGCACAACTTTTAAGAGTAGCGAATCGAACAAACTATACTAGCTGCTAAAAAGGCTGGTATCAAATTATATCATATATGTGTGTGGCAACTCTCAAAGTGTCCTTCGTCAACTTTCTTTATAGTAATCGCTTGAGAGCGGCGCCTACAGATGGCAGAGACGGCAGAAATGAGCGCAAGGGCGAATCGAACGGGACTATTCTTGCATTCATGTACACTTATTTTCTAATTAATTACAGGATTCGTGGACTCATGTCTAATCTAACTCATCCCAGTGTCCTGTCGTATATTTTAAACAAATAATAAATATCAAAATTATTTCTGTGTTTCAAGGGCTAATTCGTAAAGGTAATTCGACACCACTTTTTTCCAAAACACTTGAAATACCCCAAAATAACATACATCTATATATACTTATATATAGTATATACAGACAATATATACATATGTTTTTGTATAAGAAATGTGTATGAAGTGAAACCATAATTTTCTGGCGAAACGACATGCCTAGTCCCTGGAGAAAGACAAATAACCCGAAAAATAGACAGGCGGATAACCAAAAGTAGCTCGGTAGAATTCTTCATGTGTACTACGGGCACACACAAATACAAGCAGCCATTGGCAAAGAGTAAATATACCGATGACAACATATATTCAACTGGTAGACAACAATGATAACAACAAAAATAATGCTAATAATGTGACATCACTTCAGTGGCTGACTTTGCTGTATTGCAACATTATATACATATGTACTTATGTATATAAGTAAATTTGTATAAATTTGTGTAGATAAATGTGTGCGCTTGCATTTCGCAGACACTTGCATATTTATGCACTTTCTCCGCCATCAAATTGTTGTTGCGATTAGACACTTATTGCTCAACTTCAAGTCTTGCCAATAGTTTGCATCCAACCACAACAACAATAACGACAACGACAGTAAATGTGTATTCCCTTCAGATTAAGTTTCTGACATTTATTGCTTAGACTGACGCGGCTTGTACAAGGGTTATCTTGCGTCGCTTGAGCGCTTCCCTGCCATGTCTTCGCCCCATCCTGCCTTACAACACCTTGTGTCTGGCTAATACGCTTTCGATGTTCGATATGACTGGCTACATTTCCCTGCCAGCGCGTTGGGGGCGTAAAAGTTTAGACGCAAACGTATTTGACAGCCGACGAAAAAGGAAACGCAAACGCAAACGAAGACGAAGACGAAGTCGAAGAAGCAGCAGCGAGAAAAGTGTATGGAAAGTAAGAAAAACTTGGTTACCTACTTAAATTTCCTCAACGCCGTCGTAAAACAATGCGCATTGACGGCTAAGCTAATTTATGTGACATTTTAGATAAATGACAACATTCTAACGGAAGTATTTACTTACACTGCGAACGGTTGTTGCAACACTTGCCGTTAGTTTGGTAAACTAGGGAGTGTTGGTGGGTGTTGGGGCTGAGGAATTTTAGTTTTCCATTTGTTCGATTTGCTGCCAAGCTATGAATGTCGGTTTTAATGTTGAATTACAAAATAGTTTTGCTACTCGAATTTGAAATGGGTTAATGGAATTCGGATCAACATTCGCTTTTCGTTGGATTCTGCAGGAAATGGTAAATAGTGGTTGCTATTTGATGTGGAAAATCAAGCGAGTGGAAAGCGGAATGAAATGCGAATTAATGTGCTTGAGTAAACGATTTGACATAAAAGTGCTATTAAAGACGGTATCAGTGGAACTAATTCACTTTTGCTGAGTGAATTGTGAATATTTAAAGAATCGCGTTTTCAAACGAAAGTTATAAAGTAAATCTAGGTATATATGTATATATGTAAGTCCAACAAATAGGGGCTCCACTACAAACTGGAACACCTCTATATTATAACCAAACCGTTTGAATGAGAACAAAAAGCTTTCGAGAGTGAAAGCTTTTTTTGCTTCTCTCGAGATTTCACGGGAATAAGCTTTGTTTAAAGTTTTTCCAAAACTATTTCTCAAAACTATTTGAACAATTTTAAAAGCTTTCGAAAATGAAAACTATTTACTTTTGTTTTTCTCGAGTTTTTACACGTGAAATAGCTGCAACACATGGAATAACCTAACTATTATGAGCAAATCATTCAAATGAAAAAAAAAGCTTTTGAAGATGAAAACTGTACACTTGTGTTTTTCTCGGGCTTTCACAAATCGAAGTTTTATTTAAATTATTTAAAAACAATGTCGAACATTTTTTAAAGCTTTCGAAAATGTTTGCTATAGTTGCAACGGAATAGTAATAAGCTTTAAACGATGAAAGCTCTTCACTTGTGCTTTTTTAGAGCTTTAAAATAAAATTTTCAATTGAAATATTTTTAAGATCACTTAAAAAATTAATATACACTGTTTTTTAAAGTTTTCGAAAGTGTTTGCTGCAGCTGGAGCACATGGAATATCTAAAATTATAAAGCCAAACAAATTAAATTGAAAAAAAAGGTTTCGACAATGAAAGCTTTTCACTTGTGCTTTTTTAGAGCTTTACAAATGAAAGCTTTACTTAAAATTCCAAAAATTTCTTCAAAATTATTATTCAAATTTTTGAAAGCTTTCGAAAATGGTTGCTGCATGAATTATAAATACAAACTATTTAATTTGAAAATAAAAAACTTTCGACGATGAAAGCTCCAAACTTGTGCTTTCCTAGAGCTTTCACAAATGAAAGCTTTGTTTGAAATATTCCTAAAATTTCGAAAAAAAGTGTTTTTTAACTTTTTTTTAACTTTCAAAAGCTTTTACTACAACTGCCGGAGATGGAGTAACCTCGAATAATATAAGTACAGCATGCTTTTTTAGTACATACATTCAAATATTTTGATATAAGCACACATGATTCATTTGTCCTATAATTAGACACACACGGCTCATAAATAAATGGCTACTACATATATTTATTCGGACTATATGAATAATTATGTTGGAATTACACATACATGTAAATAAAGGAAGTAATTACAGTTAAGCATAAACATAGCTTTGCTTACCGCCCTTCCATTTCATACTAAAAGCGACCACTTACTCCACACCCGCGGTGCATTAATTTCGAGAACTAGGGGCGCCACCGCACGCTAATCGCCCAGCGCCGCCACCCACTGTGGCAGCAAACGTATTTTGACATATTGTAACTAGCTTCAAATAGACATAACGGTGAAAGTAACTAAGTACAACAACAGCGCGTTAGTTGGGGTATGAATGGTTGCCCGAGTTTTTTATGCGGAATGCGGCATATATTGTTTGCTTCGTTAGCACACCAGCTGAAATTAGTCCGGCTAGTAGTGTGGTTAGTGTTGCATGGTTATATGATTTAGCTCAGTCTAAGTGGTCTGGGGTTGTCACTGCAGGTGGGGGTCGCCACTACGTTCATTTATTTAAATGTGTGCATTCTACTGGTTGATGGCGGGGCGTTGCTTTTGTTGGCATATTAAACATGCAATTATTAAACTGAAAAATTGCATTACATTTATTAGAGTGTAAACAAGGCTGCGGTGGTAACTAGGTCCACAAGTGGGCACGCCGCAAGGCTCTTGAATATCAGATAGTAAAGGGATGGCGTTGCGTAACTACTCAGAGTTGGGGCTGGGGTGACAGCACAGAGGTGCATAGTGAGGAATTGTGACGGAAATCCCATAGAGACCTCACCTAATTTGTACACAATTATGGGGAGCTTGTTTATGGGTTGAATTTGTTATCCTTATTATGTTTCGAATTATTGAAAGCGAATATATCACGCCTAAAAACACCAGCGCATTCTTTTATCCTATCTCCAACTATAAATCATGGCTAATTATACGCAGCGCTTCAGTCTAACCGACTGACCCCAATCACTTACATCGTCTGTGACACTAAGCGCCACTAACAACTATCGCCGAGCCGTTACGACATCTAATCTCGCTCATCTACATAGTTTCTAATTAATAGAGAGGACAACAGCGCCCCCATTGCTCGTGTTAAAGTGTGGTTAAAGCAGATATTGGATGAATAATAGAAGAGATAGCAGGGTGGTTTAGAAGGAGTGGAAACCCCAAAGACAAAGCAAATTAAAGTGAAACCAATGTTGCGTTTGTAAGTGTTAGAGCAAACAAGAGCGCAAATTAAAAAGCGAAACAAAGTAGCAGAGGGGAAAAGGTGAAAATAATGATAGGCCAAAGGATAAACAACAAACGCGCACTAAAAGCACAACAAAGCGCAGGTAAAATGAAAGCAAAGGAAGTGACACAAACGTGTAAAAAATAAACAGCTCAAAAAAGTAGAAAAAACAAAGCAAAAAACGAAAACAATGCGAGCAAACACCAAACAGGATAACAACACGAGGTCAACGAGCAGTTAAAAGCCACAAAACCAGGAGCCAACTAAAGTGCTAACAAGCAACACAAAGCTAACTGGATTGCCGGCCAGGAGTACAACTACATACGAAACCACTTACACACATACACGAGCAGCTCCCGTAGAAGGTGCCTAGCGTAGGCGGCGGGTGTGTGGTAAACGTGACAATGTCGATGGTCAAATAGGATTAGAAAAAGGTAAGCTTAACGGAAATAAAACAATACACAGCAGGAAATGAGCGGTTGGGGCGATTGTGGCGCCTATTACGCCTATCTTCAAGCAACTAAAAGCTGATACGTATTACTGTAAGCAACGGAGAACGTGTAAAAAATGCGTAGGCAGCAGATTTAAGCGTTTTATGGGCTGCGAATCAGGTGTGTTTTTGAAAGGGAGCGCATGAAGGATAACAGGCTTAGTAACGGTAATACATAAGTTACGCAAAACTGCAACAAATTGTGTATTCTTAAAGCTGACGGTTAGGTTGAACGAGTTTTATAAAAAATATTGCAGCATAATCTCTTACTTTGAGTACAACAAAGAACTACCTACAAAGCGGTTGATATTAACTGTTATGAGAACATTTGCAACGCTTATACGAAAAGCACTTTCGACGCATACAATCGCATGGTAACCTTAAAGGTTTTTTGTATGAATTTTTATTCATTATTATATGAATTGTTATATAATATTATATGTAATAAGATGCCTTCATGCTTTATATACTTTGTTGGGTAGATAGGGAGAATGGCCATCTAACAGTGTTTCTAGGCCTTCAGAAGGCTCATTGTGATACCACCAGCACTAATAATACTGGCCTTCATTGTATCGTCTCTGAAACATCCTATTCTTCCCATGACGTTCATCAGTACGAAAGGTGTTATCTGGCAACATCTGAAACATATTGGATGATCTCGTTATTGCCAACAAAAATACGGGTCCTACCTCAAACCCCCAATTTCGAGGTCGGTTATTGAAGGAATGAAAAAAATCGGAACGGTAACCGAACAATCGGTTATCGAAGGAATGAATAAACATTTCCTGAATGAATTGATTTAAAATCTCTTTGGAATAAATATTCCTTTTTAAATCGACTGATCTAAAGCCTCTTTGAAATATATATTTCTTACGAATAGTAAGTCTTACATGATACAGCTAACTTTGAGGAAGTTTCCTGACAGAAAATCTTAATAAAAGAAGGTAACTATAGATCAAAAGTTTATACGAGAATATTCTCTTCAAGACAAAAATTACCTATGCATATAATATATGTTAAGCCGTTCTCAAAGATATCGTTTTATTTGATTTGTTACCAGAAAAATAAGTTCGAATTTGGAGAAGTACAGTGAATATTTTCGACTTAAGGACTCTCAAGAGAAATCTGATTCATAAATTCTAAATAAATATCTTCTTTCAAATTCACTCAACCAAGCTTTATGAATTTAATTTTTAGGTATTTTCCGTTCAATGTAGACCCGAAGGATTCATTCAAATTTAAAATATTTAAACGAGTTTAAATATGTTCCACCAATTCAAATAAAGATTCAGGGTCTTCTTTCAAAAAAGTTCAAAATAAAACATTTTTACATAAATCAAAAGCAAAGGGTTGGCTGAGGGCTTGGAAGAGTTGAAAGAAAAATAGCAAACGAAACAGATAGCAAGGAAAAGGCGGCTAAATCAAAGAAAATGCGAACATTATTTATGGCAAGTAGTTTTCGGAATAGCGAAAGATAAATTCAATGTCTAACAGAAAGTGGCAGAAAAAGAATTTAAAGAATACAAGATTTGAAAATATGAAATAAAAGACGAAAAATGCAAAAAATCGAAACTTTGCCAAAGAAGGAGGACATGAATTGAGGACGAAGAACAAACATATGTGAACCCTATATAAAGAGCACAAAGAGTTATGATTAAAAAAGGAATGAGGAAGTGAATTTATTATTTAATTTTGACTAGTAGAGTAACTGTAAAATGCATGAAATATTTAAGCGCACAAACAGCGTTCCCAAATAGACCCTGAACACCTATGTAGCATGCAACAGCTATGAGTTAATCCCGGTATGCAGGCGTACAAGGAGTAACAAAAGGCGCATAAATTTTAAATGGAAACCATGAACAAGGTGGCTGGTCAATTTATGGGCACGAAAGCATGAATGCATTAACCATGCCTGCATGTGTGTGTGTGAGCCGGAATTTATGTACGAGGGAGCCAAGCGGCAGGTACTCATTTATTAATACCATTACCGTGCAGCTAGCAAGCACACGGCCGCAACAACAACTGACATAACCGACAGGAGTCGAGTAACGGCAGCAGCAACAACGCACGAGGGTGCTAAAGAGTAAATAACAGGGGTGTTGAAAGCGATGGGCGGTGGGTGGTCGGTCAGTCGGAGCAGGAGTAGAAGCAGCAGGCAGTGACTAAAGCGCCGCACGTGAACTGACCGCAAAGCCAAAGCGAAGCGTTGGGCCACAGCACGGTTAAAAAAGGACAAAGCTGAAAAGCGGTCGCCCGAGCGCCAGTGTGAGAATGCATAACAAATGCGTGTCAGAACACAAACAGACTGAACGAACACACACATACGCAAATGGCGGTGTGTGAGTGGAGTGCATGTGCGTGTGTTGGTGGCGCTAACGAGCAAGTGCTGCGTGGCGGATGCGGTTGTGCAGCACGCCAACAACAAAAGCCTTGCAACGGTGGTTTCAGCAAAGTACGGCCGGCGATTGCATGTAAATAAAGTGCCGTTATGGTAGTGTGCGCGCGTGCGATTGGAAGTTAACGCATGCACAGCGTTGCCAGATGGGTGTGTATTTGCTTAACAAGCTCGCAGCCACTTTACCAGCGCAAGTGTCCACTATGTGTGACGGTAGTTGTGTCTGGTTGGTGCTTTATTTGTCATTATAACATAAATAATGCATGTCTGCTGTGCTTGCCAGCACAGAAACACATACTCTCATGGATGTATTTATAGAAATAAACTAAGTAAAAGACATTGGCGGCGATCAAAATAAGGCGACAGTTTTCGCCCCACGTTCCACATCGACCTAACGGTAGTGTGAGTAATGGGCGCAGCAGTGAAAGGACGGGACAAGCGCGCACACCGACAAGCGAACTTAGCCAAAATATTAATAATAACACGAAAGTGGGTTTAAGGCAGAGACAAGAACGCAGTCGCGAACTACAAGTAAAAGTGAGATTCTTGCTCTCTGATAACTTCATATGAACGCCTTTTCGAGGCGCCAGCGCGCAACAGACAATCGCTGTGTGCCACCGAAAAAGCAGCCACAGCTTATTTGCATGGCTTTGTGTGAAAATTATATATGCTGGCTCAAATGAAGGCATAAAGCACTCGCACACACACACTGGTGAAACTTACAAAGGATTTATGAAAATGTGTGAAAGGATAATGGCGTGCTGTATTCTTTTTCAGCTTATCGCTTTTGCTGCTTTATGGCACCATTTCTATTTGTTGTGTGTTTTTTTGCGCCACTGTGTGTGTGTCCATGTTAAGCAGGCCTAAAACGGGAGTGGGTAGACCCTTTTCCAATTTCCATTTTATGTGTTTTGGTTTTTGTTTTTTGCTTTAGCCATATTTCGCCTCCCTAACTACCCGCTGTCTTGCCTGTCTTTTTCGCCGGTGAGTGGCGCGTTTTTGTTTGTTGTCTCGTTAGCGCCATATTCACTTGCCACATTCTTCTTTTTTTGGGTTAATTTTCCGGCCTTGATGGTAGCGCGAAATTATTTATGAGCCTGCACTTTTTGCTGTATCACTTCATTTTTATATTCTACTTTTTTGTTATAACACACTAAAATGTATAAAAAGCGACTTTGGCGGATAGAAAAGTTGAAGTGAGGGATTTTGTGGCATGCTATTGATTTCATAAGTGGCTTAAAGAGTAAGTCAGTAGACTATTTGAAAGTCAGTTTGAACGAACTAAGCCCTATTCGGACTTTTGGAAATATAAAGCGAATACTTAGTTAAGAAGCCTTTAGTAGACTTCTTGGAGTATAGCAATTACATTCTTGTATCCTTTTAGAGACATGAGATAAGGTCGATTAATGCTAGGCAAGAAGTTGTCATTTAATTTGTTGGGCACTTGTGTAGCAAGTTTACTAACTGACTAAATAGAAGATTCAACAATATAGACATAAATTCATATTTTCGAACTGCTTCAAGACTCCCCATTGCTTTCAAAACAGAAACAAGATTACTAACAGACTAAATACAAGGTTCAACAATATAGACATAAATTCATATTTTCGAACTGCTTCCAGACTCCCCATTGCTTTCAAAACAGATCGTACTCTCACGACACTCAAATACGTAGTGTAGTCAGGTTTTTAGATATTATCTGGTTCACGGAGAAGAGCCACATTTCTTCGATTCAGAAAACCTTTAGCACTAAGTCTTTACAAAAGAAACTGCAATAGACTACTTTTATATATATTCATAATTATAATTCATATAAACATAAGCACAGTGAAGGTGCGACCACTTGCTTCTGCTTTAAGTTCCGATTGGACGTAAAAATTAGAAATAATGTTAACTTCGGCTACATGGAAGCTATAATAGCCTACACAGTATGTATGACAGCTATATGTTATAGTGGTCCGATCTAAACAAATTCTTCGGCGATCGTAGCGATGCTTTGAAAAATTAGGAGTGCCAAATTTCGTGAAGATACCTCGTGAAATGAAAAAGTTTTCATACAAGGACTTGATTTTGATCGATCGACTTGTATGTCAGCTATATGCTACGGTGCCCCGATCTGAACAATTTTTTCTCAAATCGCACTGTCTTCTTACACAATAATCCATGTCAAATTTCGTGAGAATATCTCTTAAACTGAGAAAAATATCCATGCAAGAACTTGATTTTGATCGTTCAGTTTGTATGGCAGCTATATGCTATAGTGGTACGATATCCACGGTTGCGACAAATGCGCAACGTCTTGGGTAGAAAATAGCTTGTGCAAAATTCTAGATCGATATGTTAAAAACTGAGGTCCGACAAGTGACCAGCTCCATGGGAAGAAGAAAAAATTTGAGATCCAAAACTCGAACACGGGGAGACTAGTTCGTGTATATATACACTGACAGACAGATGAACAGGATTACAAGGTCTCTAATGTGCCCTTTATCGCTATAACCACATAAGTATTGCCTATGTCTATAAAGAAGAAGAATCTACACTTTTACGTTACAAACTTCGTGGCACCCTGTTAGGGTATAATTAACCCGAAGAGTATTGAGTTCCACTATTAAAAATGAAAAAAAGGACAAATTAGTTTATTTGCACTAAACCTTAATGCATTTCTCGTTTATCTTGCTTACTGTGCCTCTTTAAACTAAGTCAAACTGGGCAAGACTAGGCGAGCTTGCTTTGACTTCTTTAACACCATACTACCTTCAGAATGTTCAAATATATACGAATTAAGTAAATCATCGCTTATACATTATGTAATGATGCCAATAAACTCCTTTTCTTTTCCAGGAATTTCGTGTTCAATTCCACTAAATTATCCTCACTGATCCTCATCCTCTACCGACAATTTAATTTCAGCCAAGAGCATTTCCTAAAACTTTAGCCTGCAAAGCTTCCTGGAAATTGTCGTGCAACACAGAATAAGCGCCTTTATAGAAATTGTATTTAATCCTTTAAGCCTACCTTGTCAATTTAACGCGCCAACTGTGGGTGTAAGCGCTTAGCGTGGTCTCAAGCACTTTTTCAGCGGAAATATTTATTATTTATAACCAGGAAATTTTTGGTTGGAAATTTTCGCGTTTCCGCTTGATTTAAATGTGTTGTTGTTGCATTGGAAATTTAATATTGTTATCTGCACTGTTACACTTTTCACTCGAAAACATTTTCAAACATTATTGCATTGGCATTAGAGCTCGGAATTCGCTGGTAATCCTGTTTCATCCTTTTAGACGCACATATCCAACGCCCGGGGAATAAGTTCGATTTGTTTTGTGAGTATGAGTGGGTGTAGGTGCATTTGTGCGCTAAGCTTTTGTATGTGTATATATGTGGGCGTGTGCTTGTGTTGCTGTTTGTATTTGTGCGCGGATATTTTGGCAATTTTAAAACGGTATACACACGGGCGCTAACTTTTTGGCGTTCGAAATTTTTTTATGCCTTTTATAAATTTTGTAAGTACGCGCTTACGCCTTAAAGTGCGCTTTGGAAATTTAATTTTTTATATTTTTAATGCTTTTAAAACACTTGAAGGTTTGCTGAGGACCCTGGCATACGCATTGGCACAATTTACATGCACGACTGTTGCGTGCCTGCTTGCCACAGACGCTGCGTGTTTGCATAAATCATTTCGAATTTCACCGGAAATCACTTTTTTCTGCAATTTTTTATTCGATTTCCAGCAAAAGCAAGCTGAGCACTTGTTGTATTTAATAAGTTGTTGTTGTTACACTAGCATTTGCCACACATTTTTCTGTTTGACATAATTTCGTTAGAAAAGTTCTGCTCGCAACTGCACAACACTCGGCTCAACTTGAACACCTTGTGAGTGTGTGTGTTTGTTGTAATGTTTGCGAATTTGCACACACTTGTTTGTTGCACTTAAATTTGCTGCGGCAACGCACACTAAGCAGCTTAGCTCGCAAATTCGTTTCGTGCCACAACCGGGTTAATATTCACGCACGCAACGACGACCGCTCCTTCGCCAAACGTCGCACGCCAAACGAACCTTTCATTGAAACCGCCGACCTATGCGTGTCACTGGGACTTTCACTCAAGCAACAACCACAAATGATCTATATATTAAACGTATTCGTGTGCTTTAAGTTTTGCTTGCTAGAATTTGGCTTCGTCACCGAAAGTAAAGAACGAAAAAAATATATCGCGTTTGTTTGCTGATTGTACCGTTGTACGTGTGACGCGTGCAACGAAAAACCCGTCAACGACACCAAATCGCTTCAATATCCCGGCAACACTGAATTTCGAATTTTACTATGAAATGCAGCCAACCAGCAGACGAACGAAGCGGTCGTCGCAATCGACCAGCGAGCCGAACGCGCTACGAACCAACGTGCGAGCGTAGAACATTGCAGTAAGCTAGCACACATCGCTACAAACCTACACTCGTACGCACGCACAAAAGTGTCTGTTCGTCCAATTCGAAGTGCTCCAGCGTTCGGCTGCACAATACGGCAACAAAGAGCGCAGATACTACAATAAATCCATGAGGCGTGTGTGTGCCGGTGTGCTGCTGTTAACTGAGCTGTTCGTTTACTTAGGTTGGTTGACTTTGTGGATTGTATGTAGTGCATGTAACCAGTTCGCTGAGAGCCTGCGGTTCGTTATACATTTCACACTTCGAAATGCATTAAGCAGCTAGTTTAGACTAGTGCAACGAATTGCATGCGCTCTCTTGAAGTTCGTAGTCGAGTACAATGTTTTCACGTATTATGTGGATTACTCTATATCACGCATTCGTTAAATTTTGGTGCAAAGAGGGTTAATAGTTCAGTGTGTGGATTGCTTTAACAGTGGTAGAGAGCTGCAGGCAGCAAGTGTTTTCGAAAACGCTACAGCGATATGCACTTATGGCTGAGAGGAGAATGTTAGTAAATAAAATATTGAATTTAAATATTTATTAGCGCTCTCTGCTCGGAGAGCGACCGTGTACGACTTTTCTCAGAGTTGTGGTATCGAATTTACCAACAGATTTGTGAAACTGTTAGCGGTTATCAGTGCAACATTCTCCTTCGAGACCCATCGCTTTACACACATTTTTCTATTAATTTCGGTAAATATATGCTTTTTTCGAAGAACAATACCAAAAACCAGCAAATCGGCAACATGTTGCAGGCATATTGAGAATCCATTACACTTTATTTGAAGATGTTTAAGTTCTTGTTACAAGTAATCTAGTTTTCCTTACATATTTATGTGTCCAGAAACAAGAACTTAACTTCGAATCTTATACTAAAGACCACTAAGTTAATTTTATAGCATGTATTCGACGTTAGCGCCTTGATGTTGCGCAACATGTAGCTGGGGAAAGCAAAATCCAGCGAGCAGATGAACTGTAAATAGCATAACAGCGGTGGTGAAAATAGGGTCCACACTTGTTGCCAAACAACGACAGCGCGCTGTTAACTCACCACTAACTAAAGAGAGCGAGAGAGTGAATAAACGGTGATTACAATTGTGTAATGCAGTTAATTGAAGGAAGAGCTAGTAACTCAAACTTCGGAATGTCGACTTTTTTATGTTCGTTATGTGTCTAATCTAATCAGATATTAATTGTTTTTGTGCTAAAAATTGACTTTAGAGTGTGGGTTAATTCAAAGTCAAGCATTTATTCGGAGTATTTTTCGGTTTGTTTTCTTCGAGAAAAAGGTACGCTTACACATTCAGACAAACAGAAAGTCTTGAAACGATGACTGATGTGCAAAGGTTTCGGAGCTGCAGTAACAGTCCTCCAAGGGTTATAATTGCGTTTTGAGGTAACAAGTTCTTTAAACTTTATATGGCATACTGATTTAGATAGGGTTATCGCATATATAGCGCAGATTAGGCGTCCGCCAGTCAGAGCCATAAATGAGACTTAAATGGCTTATCACTCCCACGAAGTATTACTTAATCAAGTGGTTCCGTGGTGGAGATATGAATTGGGAGTAGGTTAGGTTTAACGGTTTAAGGTTCTGCACTCCGGCTTTTGATGCTTCCCTCTACTATAAAAAAGATTTCGTTAGCATAACAGCATCCTCAAGCAACTGAATTATACTCAGATTATACTAACTACTTATTTATAGTACTCTTACTGAGAAGAAATTGATAATCATTCAACAAATACAGATTTTTTAGGTAAAGAACCGAGAGGTCATAATTTTTTGAACTCGCAGCCTATTTTCGGGTAGAGCTAACATGGTCTTACTTTACCACTTATTTTATTTCAAACCACTTACACTTACAGGTGGCCAATTTTACTCTCAGAATGAGCTGCTGATGGTTTTCTAAGAAACAGTGAAAAGAAAGAGTTAGGTTAGGTTAATCTGGTGGGCAAATAAGCCACGCATAGGCCAGTTTCGGTCCTTTCGTTCAGTTACTAGGTCCAAGTAGTCATCCTTTAGGATGCCTAAGCTTGACGCGAATTTTAACAGACTCTACAGTCTCACTATCGATAACTCCTACTGTGTACCATACCGTGGGAACCCCAGATGCTTAAGAGTTCGGCTCCGAATATAATAAATGAAATACATAAGTAATTCAATTTGGGTAACGTAGAAATGTTCCCCCGACTGGAAAGTTGAACTGCGTTTGTAAATTTCTGCGTATTCGCAAACTTATTTAATAGACAATTTGCCTCCGAAATCGCTATTTTTATGACGGATTCCCACGCTTAAGCAGCCCCGAAGGAATTTTCCATAAAGACAATCCGAGCTAATTGCCATTTAAATAGCCGAGCGTTCCTTTTGATCAAAACAACCGAACTCATTAAGTTTGCATCAGCTGCAGCATTGCTCATCCAACGGGTAAATGGTGTAAAAGGATTTCTTAAAGCATATTTAAATATCGCTTCATTAAAAACGGTATCAATTTGAGAAAAAAAGTCCACAACACAATTATCAAAGCAACCCAACAAAGCACAAAAAACACTAAAGTGGAAAAAGTTGTACTTCTACACACGTACAGTTGAATTTCTGGCATTATTGCATGCACCAAAGGCAACAACAACGCATAGAGCACCGGCCAGCAAAAGGGAAAATAATATGAATTTATTAAACATGAACAAACAGCAGCACGGCGAACGGGAAGTGAAAATAGACAAGCCAAACGGTAACGAAAAAATCCCAGCAGTGCGCAACAAATGCGAGCGCCAGCGCGAGAAACCCTTTTTTCAACGCCCTATTACCGAGCGCTGCCCGGCAAATGGACACACCAGCGCTGAACCCGGCAAAGCAGAGCAAATGGCGAGCAATGAATTGCAGCTGAGCGCGCGGCTACGGTTCAGTGGAGTGAGCTGGTGCAGGTCAGCCGGATGGCGAGCGTCCAGGTGGGATCAATGACGAGGCAAGCGAAGCGAGTGGACTCAGCGCGCCAGTATGGCGGTGCGACCGTGCGGCAAGGGGGTGTGTAGCAACTAAAACAGAAATTAGGAAAAATCGGGCGGTTATGCAATAAAAGTAACACAGGTGCGCACAACAACAGCAAATGATTACAACAACAATGAATTACAATAACCATGACAATTAAATTAGACAAAACCAACAACAACAAGAATAGTAGCAGCAGCGGTAAGCCACCGGCATAGGAAAACAAACAGCCAAGCAGCGGCGGTAAATAGGGGAGAGCGCAAAGGAATGGTAGAAAGAGACAGAGCGCAAACGAGCGAACGCAATGAGCGATGAAGCCAACGGTTTGTGTTCCATTTACTTGTGTTGGTATTTAGGTATTGCCGGTGCAAAAGGATTGATGAAGGGTCATAAAGTGGCACCAGCAGCCGCAGCAGCAGCAGCGTCGGCGGCAACCGACGGTAATTAGGCTAAAACAACGAAATCGAGGAAAATAATAACATGAACCGGTCGCTGGGCTGGGAACAAGTGAGTTCATTGATAGCGCAGCGGCAGGGCAAACATGCAGCGCGAACGAGCTGGGAAAACCCAAAAGGAAAGCAATGAAATGAAAATATTTGTCGAAGGAAATACCTTCAAAAACGCAAATAAAATTAAATAAAAATCGAAAATCTACCAAAAAAACAGTAAAGTAAAATTCTAGCCGAGAACACGTAAACACGAAGGGTGAGTGAAGCTGGAATTTGATTTTATGTGAGCGCGAACAGCAGGCAGCGACGCTAGCACACTTGAGTATGCGGATACTTGTGTGCACTCGAAGGGTCGTGTCATTGCGGGCGCGCAGCCTGCAGGTATGTGAACTGACATTAAACGCAACAATTTTATTTGATTTTCACCGAAATTAGTGAATCATAAAAATGTACTTTATGTTAATTAAATCATGCCACAGCCGATGGCCGTGGCTAAAACCAGCGACAGCACAGCGGTTGAGTGGGCATGCCACAGCGCTCGCGTTGGCATTTTGGGGATAAGG
Organism: Bactrocera tryoni; assembly: GCF_016617805.1. Lineage (NCBI taxonomy): Eukaryota > Metazoa > Arthropoda > Insecta > Diptera > Tephritidae > Bactrocera > Bactrocera tryoni. Next base: position 85,123,608 of record NC_052501.1, read on the forward strand.
CGGTCCATTGTTCTATTTTAATGAAGCTGTAGCATTTTTCTCCAGGCAACTGCATTGGTTGCGCCTCCCAGCTAAGTAAGTGTGGGGAAATTCAGTGCAGCACTTGCTAAAGCCGCATTTGCATGTCATGCAGTGGCAATGGCTGAGGATAACCGCGTAATTGTTGCAAGTCATGCATGTTGCATGTTGATCTAATGAGTTTAGAAGCATGAATATATACTTTTGCTTAGAATGTTATGTGAAAATAGGTCAATGTCCTGTCGCAAATGCATTTATACACATAAAAGGGTAGCATTTAATTACTTTTCAATCAGTGGCAACATACTTTGGCAGGAATTTGCTGTTGCAGGTAAGCTGTGGAGAAAATATAACATGGTTTAAATGAGGAAACCTCGATTAAAGCGGCATTTGTGGCATGTAATCTGAAGAATGTTGCAAGCAATTTCCATAATAAATTCAAAAATATACCAAAGAAGATTTTCTTTCTACTTGTAAGTATAAGATATTGTGGGAATCTTCATCGATAATTCGCTGTTGGTTATGAATTCACGTCTGTCCTTAAGGCTTAGACAACCTCACCTAAATAGCAGTTCCTTTCTATTATTTTACATTTCTCGTAACCAAACTTTAACCAAAAAGATTGCCTTCTAATGTCTGTAAGATCTCTTGGTTTTATTAGAAGTCCGAATTTGGAATGCAAAGTCTTGTCCGGCATCAGAAACCTTGAGAAAATATTAACAATATTAACTTCAGTATCCCTTAGAAGATGTTTTTAGAATGATTGTGTATTCATCTTGAACTCAATTACTAGGAGATCAACATGGAAACTTTGCTGTATCAGCTTCCATCCGTAACTTTCCTCTTTTATGTTCCATACTCGCACAAACCACTTTCATCTAGGTCAATCTTCAATAAATAAATTATTATTTACCACTGATATTTTGTTAACAGTCGGACGCTCAAGTATTTTGTTCCTGCCAAATCAGGGTTGGTTTTCGGTTGGAGGCGCTTGAGCGTCGGACCGCAGGCCGCTGCAATTAGGCCACTATTAGTCATTCCCACGACGGTCTCCGGTCCGGTTTGGGTCTCCGTAACCGGAACAGACCCGGATTTTTATCTGGCCAAAGACTGTCAACTCGGCAGAGGTCTGTCGTTGTGGTCCTAGCTGGTTACCAATTTGAGCAGCTCAGTAGAATTGGTAAAAAATTTGACTCTGATTTTACTCAGCTGCCAATGCATCTTCAGCTGGAGCATTGAAAGACGTGGAATATGTCCCTTCGCATCCGGCTGAAGGCTGGGCATTCGCAAAAACAATTTTCCAGCGTATCACCCTGCATTCAGCTCTGCATTCCGACGAATCCAATTGTTTTTGGAAGGTCAAGGTGGTAAAGAGTAGGTGCCCTGTGATAATACCTAAAATGTTACTTAGCTCGCATTTGTCCAGCAGTCTGTCCACCATCGAAACTACTCCAAAGTAGCTTGAAGGAGTTGAATGACATGGAACAGCTTATCGAAACTGTGCTTCCAGCTAGCCTGCTCGTCTGTCTGTTCATTTCCTTCTATTCCCATATGATCGGATCGATGATATCCAGATGTTATTAAACAAGTTCTCTACTAAAAGTCTAGCCATCGCATACCGCAATGATACTTGGTATTGGCGCTACGTATAGTCTCCGTTGCTGCTTAGTTATCCACTAGAATGTATATGGGCTCATCGAAGCCCGCTTGGCACCTTCGATTCCCGATTTCGGCTTGAAAGACTGCATTGTAGTCATTTGGTTTGAAGCTACCTTCTGGGTATGGATTATTACAGAAGAAGCCCGCTACGTTCCTGTTTCAGTCTTTGATACGTCTGTGAATATGAAGATTTCGCTGTTGGAACTGTGGATCACAAAACAATTGAAGAATGAAACGTTGTGGACGACGAATCAGTGAATAAGAAGATTCCGCCATTGGATATGTCAATTACGGATCCATAGTCAATATCCTAATTCCATTGATCTTTACCAAAAAATTGTCCTAACTCAAAGTACTTTCTTTCCAAAATTATATTCCAAAAATATTGGCTATTCTAGAAGATTTCACAGTCTTATAGTTATTGCATTGCCTACACAAACTGAAGTCACTCAACGACCAAACAAACACTGTCGGCTTGGAATTTTTTAATACGCTTATGCTATTCGTCTGCTTCAGCACTTAGCAGAGATTTGCATTTGAGTGCATTGGTGTGTATGTATTTTTGTGAGGATATTTTTTGGTCAAACAAATTCAAAGCAAAACTAAAATGTTTAAAATGAAAAGTATTTTTCTGGCGGCCAGCGGATTTCCTGCCAACGCGCGATCAATCTTGTGCCTGTTCGTATTGGGTGTGTGCATATTTGAGCGCTTATCAGTCTATCGGCAAATGTGTCCATTGTCACTTGAACGCTTCCACCTATACGCGCATTGTTTTTGCTTCAACGCTACCCACTCAAGCGCGCTCAGTGCAGCAAACTCTTTGTTTTGGCTAAAATAACTCCCTCCGTTTGTTTGTTTGTCTTTGCGAGAACTCAACTGTCCATTTCATGTCCTAATTGGTCCGTAAAACCCCAGCGAATGCGCTGGTATGCGCTCTAAGCGGATTAAGTCGGTTCGATTGTTTAATTTTTGTTTTGTTCTTCGCTTTTATTTTTCTTTCTGTTTAGTGGATTTTATTTCTTTTTTCCGTCGATTTTGTTACTTTCGACTTTTTCCGTGAGCGTTTCGATTTGCAACTGATGCAAAAATTGGAGTTTTTTTGTTTTTGCAATGTTTTTTCAATTGCTTGATTTGCTTGTTGTTGGCTCGTTTGTTCTTTTGTTTACTTGCGATAAAAATCAATTCGCCTGCGTCGCTGCGAAAGATTAAAATCGAACAAAAGTTTCATAGCAGCTTTCCCCCTTCGGATCTATAGGTGTTTGTGTTTTCTTGGAACTTGGCTCAGATAAAAATCGTTAAATGTATTTAAGCGGAATAAATTGGTAGGAAAATATGCTGATTGCATCAAAGGGATTTTCAGTCAACGCAAGACCTTAAGTAATCTAAAAGTAAATATAAAAAGGACATGAGTATCAATACGAAAAGCATAACAATCTAACAGGACTTATAGATTGTAAGTGGTTGGAGGAAAAGTTTTAAAGAAGTACCGTTTTTAACAGATCCAGATCTGCAAACTGGAAAAATTAAAGTTCCCAGAGAAGGACATTCCGAAATCCTCTCTGATTTCGACTGCATCACCAAGAACTTGGATCACTGCTTCCAAGAACTATATGTATTCAGCGACGTCGCTGGAGAAGAGACACCGTGAGCTTTTCCACAAATAGATCGAAGTTTAAGGGGAAGCTTGGAGAGTTAAAATTATGTTTGCAGCTCTCAAAGAACTTCCAGCCCACTATAGTGCCTTTCAAGTAGACGTGGCAGCCACCAAGGTAACAAGTTGTACTTCTTCAAAGTGCGGTTTCTCTCAGGGCGGTATGTATCTACTCCGTCAACAGAGCTGCTGTACAAACCTTGAGCTCGCTGACAGTGAGCTCAAATCTGGTCAAAGAGTGTATGATTTCACTAGCAGTAGCATCAAACTACTTCCATATTCAATTTGACTGGGTGCCTGATTACAGTGGAATCGTCGGATATTGTAAAGCCGATAAGCTTGCAAGAAAAGGCACCCATAACCAAATTCCATAAGAATCGGAACGAGCAGCGGTTCCCCTGACTTCGTGCATTCGGGTGCTGGCATTCAGCACTTAAGAGATTGCGAAAACCTTTTGGCCTCGTGTGGAACTAATAAATAGCCGAAGGAAATATGCTAGATCTAATGATACATTACTTAATGAATTAAGTCTATTTCGCTGTGTTTTGAGCTTTATTCGAATACTTTTGTTAGCAAACAGGAAGTAGTTCAAATGAGAATTTGAGGGGTGTGTTGTAGTCAATTAGGAGAAAAGAGAGCATATAAATCATGTTTCATTGTCGAAGATAAGATTGTTGTTACAAAATAAGTAAACAGTTCTTGGAATGCATCGGGTTGACATCAACGAGATGTAAGAAGATCTCAATATCTCTTATAGAACGCTGCAAAATATTTTGTTTATGTTCTGGCTATGATGCATGCCAATGCTGAACCCGAAGACCTGAAACTCTTGCGAAAACGAAGTCGATTAGAGGTCGCAAAAGAAATGCTTTTCAAAGTAGCTGAGAGCTCTGCATTCTTTAGACGTGATACTGCTGATGAGATGACGATTTATTAATATGACGTCGAAACTAAGCTACCGAATGGCGCTACAAAATTGCGACGAAACCGGAAAGACCAAAATTCGCCGTTGGCACTGAAGTCCATCCCAGTTCAGCGACGACATGCTTGTACTGGCCCTATGAAGGCGATAACAAATATTTGTTTCAAAGTATGTAAAAATGTAGTTCTTCTTTGTCTTTGACATGCCACGTTTTGAACGACCTTCAACTGATGATAATATTGAAAAAGTGAAGGATCGTCCGGATAAAGCTGAATTTTTTTTTAAAAGAGTACCGCAAACAAGTCTCTTTGGACATGCTTGATCGTGAGAATTCCGATCCCACATTCATGGAGAGCCTTATAACTGCCGATGAGACATGGGCTTATAAGTTCACTTGCAAACAAGTCAACAGTCATCGGAAGGAAGCGGGAAAACAAGACGAAACAAAAAAACCAACTCTAAAGCCGCCCAAAAATCAAGGTGATGCTCATTGTTTTTTCAATATACGTGGTATGGTGCATCTTGTATTTTTTTCCGGATGGATAAACGGTCAATGAGGGGTTCTATTTGGCCGTATTGAGGCGTTTGCTTGAGAATATCCGTTGAAAACCGCCGGAATTGTGGAAGAACAATTCATGGATTTTAAACGACAATAATGCATCATCGTGTAAGACCTCGCTTTTGACCGAATTTAAATCCAAAAACGCAATGAATACTTAATATAAAGACTTTCGAACTTCGGGGTGACTTTGCATCGCATTTATCGGTCACCATATGAGTTATCCCAATAGAAATAAGAGAGCGTATTTTACTCAAAATAGTCGATCTTTGTGCCTAAAATAGATACACTTGAGCAAAAACCCGATCAACCACCTTTTTCATCAGATTTGGTTCCATGTGATTTTCTCTTGTTCGCCAAACCGAAATTCACGCTCCGTGGAACTCGTTTTCAGTCGATTGAGAAAATAAAAGAAAGACGCTGATGGAACTGACGGCCATCCTAAAAGTGCTTATGAAAAGGGTTTCGAGAACTGGAAAAATCGTTGGCATAAGTGTATTACATCTGGTGGGGATTACTTTCAAGGCGACAAAATAAGTAATGATGATTATTTACAATTTCCGGTTTTTGTATTTTGAATATGATTCCCAAGAACCTTTTTTTCATAGTATCAGACGAAAACCTTTTTTGTTGAACCTCCCTAATATATTATTTTTTTTTTAATTTTTCTAACAACTTTAACTTACTTGAACACTTCTTCTTATTTTAATTTTCTTTTTAGTTGATCTTTCGCAGCTAACTGCACACAAATTATAAGCAAATTATCTAAACCAAACATTAGTATGTCTATCTAAGACATTTAGCTTAAATCATTTAATTAGCATGAAATTTTCAGCGCTCCAAACTATACAAAAGAGCGCCCATGCAAATGAGTTTGTTAATTAATTTATTTCCTAAACATTTTCATATTAATAATTTTTCGATTATCTGCACGCACTTTGCCGTCAAAATCTATAATCTCGAACTACAGGTTGACTAAGCGCGGCACTAACAATGCTGTTTGATTTAATTTGATTATCTCTCGTTTTCCAATTCAACGGCAATGCCTTCAGGGCGCCCTAACCTCACTTATGCCGAACGCGAGATTTAATAAAAATTCGAATTCAAATTCAATTTGGTAGCTGTCCACGAAGCTATAAAATGTCGTTAAGATAAGCGACACACCAACCCAATCATCATTATTCATTAGAAACAAATATTTTTATAAGCAATAAAGGAGACTTCAAATTAACTCTTCTGCGAAGGGCGCCGGCGTGTGTGGTCCGAGCAAATGTCGAGAAAAAATAAACAAGAAAAATATTAAAAAAGTGACAAAGACAGCAGAAACCCAATTAACCACGTAAATAAAGCAGGCAGCAATGTGAGGGCGAGGAAATGCTTAGAAGGCGAGCAGGTCTTCCGCCGGAGAGGCAGCGCCGCGACCACAAATTTCCGTCGAATAAAAAATGCGTTAACTAATAAAAGTGACTTCATTTCGAACTGGCTACACGCTTTTTCCGCTCGCTCCTATTATGTTTTATTGCTGTATTTATGCCATTTCTTGATGTGGTTGTTGTTGTTGTCGTGCGGCTTATACTTAAGTTATTGTGCTTGTTGTTGCTGGTCAAGCGACAAGCTACATTTCAATTAAGTGCCAACGCCAACGACAATCACATGCCCAACAACAACAACATGTTATTATGTATTTTTGGAATACAAATGATTTGGCCACACAATAAAAGGAGTTATTTGCGCCAACAACAACACGCTTGCTGCACGTAAAACACAAAGCGCGGCCAGCGCCGGGGTGTGTGGATGCAATAAATGTGATCAATTCGGCAATAATTCAACGCGCGAACAAAAGGCACTGCCACACACACGCACACATACATAAATATATTGAAGCACATTAAACAACTTGTTGTTGTTGTTGCCGTTTTGGCGCTTACAATAGCGCTGCGGTGTGAATGCGGGTCGCTTGCATGTCGATATGGCTCTTTTTCTTGGATCGGTGACAACCCGCTGTCAAGCAAACGCACACACTCACTCACCCCTGCCTTGCGCTCAGGGGCAACAACACAATCGAAGGAATTATGCTTTGAATAAATATAAATGAATTCGTGGCAGAAAGTAAAAACATGAAAAATATTCAAAAGTAATTGTTTGTGAACGGCAAAAGATAAATATGCGATAGCAACGGGGCATGCCCCACAGTCGGGGCAGTAAGTGTTCGAAATTTTCGGCTGCCAGGTATTGGCGCTCGCTGGCGGCCACTAAAAACATTGTTCAACTAAATTCAGGCTCAGGTGTGTATGTGTGTGTGTGTGGATGTGGTGGCTTGTCATTTAAGTTGAAAATCTCAAACTGTGTGATAATTAATGTTAAATGGCTATCCGATTTCGGTGCCGCGGGCGGTGCACATACCAGAAACTCGAAAAAATAATTGCAGCGCGATAACATGTGGCCGAATTTATCGGCGTTGCCGTGTCGTGTTTACTGCTGTTTATGGATATACATATGCGATTTGTAAAACTTGATAAATTTGCTAAATAAATAAACAATAAAATATGAAAAAAAACAAAAAAATTATAGAATTGTAAAAATTAAAAAAAAAAAATCCAAACACACATTTTTAGGAATCTGGCATTAACCAGTGCAACTGCCACGCCTTCATGCAACCAGCTGGTAGCCATCCATGCGAACTACATTACATTCGGATATATTCCTGATTCTTGGAGGCAGGTTAGGGTTGCGTTCGTTCCGAAGGCCGGAAAGAGATCGCATGTGTCGGCCAAGCATTTCAGAACCAAAAGCCTCTCCTCTTTCTTATTGAAAACCTTAGAGAGACTGATTGATCAGCACATACGGCTTTTAAAGGCACAGCTTGTCTATTGAAAAGGTAGGACAGTTTACACTGCCTTGACCTCTCCTGTCTCCTGGCTCGAGAAGACTATAAGGAACAATCAGCTTTTAGTGAGGACCTTCATCGATATCGAGGTAGCATTCAACAACTTACTGCCGGAACCGTTTATTAGAGCTTTGAATAGGTTTGAGATTGAATCGAACCTCAAGCACCTCATCCTCGAACTTCTCTGCGATAGAACGATCGTGGCGGAATTATGAAATAACGAAATGTGAGCTGGAGCATCTGGAACTATCTGGATCCAGGTTGTCAGTGATCTTCTGAAAAAGCAGGAGGAAAACGTCTGCCGGGTGATTACCTACGCGGTCGATCTAGCGCTTATGGTTGTGTTCAAATTTCTGAATACCATGTACGAGCTAACTCAAAGGAACCTTGAAACCTGCTGGAAGCAGGTTCCACATAAAACTATCACGACCGAATTGTTTTTACTCACTAGAAGTACTAGGAAGTACAAAATACCGAAGGCGCATCTACCATCAATTGGATGAACGTGTGTTCGACCTGATGACAGAGTTAAGTATCCCGTACTCATAGGGAGTTCTCCTGAAAACCCAACTTCGAGGAGAGGACAGGGAAGGCATCGGTTTCCCTGTACTGCTATCGCGGAGTAATAAGCAAAAGGTGGGGGCTGCCATCAAAGGTAGCCCTTTGCTTATAGAAACCATAGTTAAGCGTGTAATCTCCTAAGATATTTTTCTTTGGTGGAATGTGCTAGAAAAACCAAACTCGCGAAAACTTTGGCTGGTGCTCAAAGAGTTGCTCTGATCAGCATTTGTGCTCAATTACAAACCAAACCAACTATAGCACTAAATGTCTTGCTACATTTAGCACCAGCAAAAGTGTATGCCCGCAAAAGCTGCCCTCAGATTCAGAGAGTCTGGGTACTTAAATGACTGCGAGCCTAGGAACTCTGGAATTCTCGCACACTTTGATTTCATACCATTACCAAGTCGCTGAATCGAGCACTAGCTGTCTCTGGTCTGCTTACATATTATACCATCGAGGAATGATACCTCTCGTGAGCTCGCTGATTTTGTGAGTAGAAGGACGTTTAGCTGTTTTTCGGATGGATCAAATTTTGCAAGAAGGCCGCGCTGGTATTGAAGGTTGAAAGGCTGATGAACTTTCCAAGAAAGCACTTCAGTCTCAATAACTGTGGAATTCGCACAGATAAGAGCTACTTTGGCTTCCAGCGCCTCATTACTGAACTGTTGGTCCTCAGGCCAAATCAGCGAGCGGCGGTCGACTACCAGCAGCTGTGTGAAGTCTTTCTGGCCCAGAATAAATCGCAGCATGTTCAGGAAACTCGTCACTCCAACTTTCAATGGTCATAGGAGTTCCGACTGAACACTGTCCGCTCGGGATTCATGTTATAAGATTGAATATCTTTCCGAGAACATAACTGAAACGCACGCGGATTTAACTGCATACATAAAATTATCTAGGGAATCTTTCCTAGCGACAAATTCTCTTGTATACATATGTATATACACATATATAGTGACAGCTAACTACCAACAATGAAAATATATTCACGTAAGTTTTTCGTCAAACGCATCGCCGCCTTTACATGCCTAACACCTGCGCACTTGCTTGCCACCCTTTCTACACCGTTTGGACGTGCCACACCCGCATACACGCACATAGTAACACGCCAAGCGTGAAATATGTTTCCAGTAGCTTTTTAACCACTTCGATTTGCTATTTATGGGTTCGACGTTTACTACAATACGCATTCCTTCCATAATTGGAAATACCACAAATAACGAACAAATACGAGCAAATTGGTATGTGATCGCTGCTATTGATCTGTTGCTACGTGACCTTTGAACTCAACACTAAATTATCAGCTATGAGTATGCAATACGCACAACACTTGTGGCATGCAACAAGTCGCGCGACTTCTGCCGCTTACCGCTCACTGCATATTCCCATTGTTGCTGTATTTAAAATTCCAAAGAAGTTTCGCTTCACCGATCGCTGCGCTGCGATTAGCGCTGTCCACACTGACTGCCAACTGAACGCGCTCTCTCTCTCCCTCTCTCTCGCTAACATGTACGCATGTTTGCACGTTGTGGCCTGGACTCCGTTCAGGTAATCCGTTTGGCCGCTGCGATCGCAGGATCAGATTAGGCGCGTTGACAACGTGTCGAAAACAATGCGTTTGTTGTGTTTCTCGCTGTGTTTTTGTGTTTCCAACGTTGTTTGTTACAAAATACTTTAATGCCTTGGCATTGCTGGGCCGCCATTAATCATTCCGCTGGTGTCATTAAGTGGCCATTAGGCTTGTTGCTGATCTCCAAATGAATTATGATCGTAGTAAAATTTTCATTAAATTTTTCTCCGAAATTTTCATTGCTTCTGGGGGAAGCAGGGTTTATGCGAAATTAGTGGAAAAGGCATGAGGATAATAGAGCATAGTGAGATAAGATGGATGGAATAAGGTGGATGCTGCGTTTTCCTGTTAGTAAGCGTTCTATACTTTTCTATAATAGAATGATTAATTATTGTGGAAGATTCTAGCTGATATTATGTGAGATTGCTGCTTCTAAAATATGGCTTCGAAATTCGAGTTGTCGGTATTAATTACAACTTTGGAATAAAATTGTTAAATTGGAGTTGAGTGGTTGAAGTTTTTCTACGGGGTTTTAAAAGAACTTACTTTTCAAAAGTGGACGATATTATTTTCAGTTTGTGTCACCATAATTTTTTTAAAACTTATCTAATTTACTGATTTAAACGACATGTCTACAAGCATTCAGCAAAGTCTAACCCCGACATATGTGCAGTACATTCGTTTCGGATATAAATCTCTTGATCTCCTATCACTCCCACGGTGAGATTATTTGATGATACCAAATAAACAACAACACTCCAACTCTGAAAGTATTCGACACAGTACCCGCCGGGAGAAGCAGAAGAAGAGGAGGACCTCCACTCCGTTGGAAAGACCAGGTGGAGAAGGTCAGGGCTACGCTTGGAATCTCTAATGGGCGCCACCTTGAGAAAAGAGGAAACAATTGGCGCGGTGTTGTTAACTCGGCTATAACCGCGTAAGTGCTGAAGAATGGACATCTATTCCAACTAGGTCGGGCTCGAGGAGGACTGAAGCCCTCTGCCGTGCTGTGAGTCCGACACTTGGCCGGAGTGCGACTATTGAACTGAATTTTCAATTCTACCTGCCTTTAGGTTCAAGCCACAGCCACCACGAATCTCCCAAAGTGCCAAACCCAACTAGCAGATTGGAGCGAACTGCAAGATCTAACTACTCCCCCGTTCCCACGACAGTTGAGTCTACGTAACCGGAACGGAACTTCATTTTTATCCGGCTAAGGACCGTCAACTTGGCATAGTTCAGCAGCTACTACAACAACAACAAAATCTAACTGTTCCCCGTGGTACCAGTTTAAGTCTCCGGACAGAACTTGTAGCTTTTGCTATTACCAGTTGACCCATCAAACTCAATGACTGGTGACTTTTGTCGCTTGAACTTCAAATCTCTTTTCATTAGAAGGAATCGCATTCAAACTCTTTAATATCAGTCCAGCGGAGTAAGATAGCACTATTTCCGAACAGACTATGCTGATATTTTGAGGCAAGCCAAACAAAGTGCTTATTGGATTTTAGTCGCCTTCTTTTACGACAAGGTAAGCTATGACTACGGCCAAATTCTACCTCCTGCCCGCTGGGCGAATGATACAACTAATGTCGGAAACCTTCGGTTTTTAGGCCAAGCGGTTCGGCGAAAACTTTCACCGTTTGCCAGGCACGTTTTTTGTTAAATTTGTTGATCCTCATGGTTTTTAACATAAAACCGGCAGAAATAAAAATAGTGCCTTGAAAATTAGTCCAAAAATTTGTGTAGACACATAGCTCAAACAGCATGAGAACTGTGACAACGTTGAATATCGGACGATTTCGTACGACGTGACACATTTTGAATATTCGTGTGTCGTACGAAAACGTGTGACATGGCAGCCAAGGTGTTGAGAGTACTTTTTGGAGTGCGGTTGTTAGACAGAGAGCCGCTTAGTCAAATTTTGGTTACAAATAATCGCTTACAGTCTTTAACAACTCCAAGGTTTTTGGACAGTGTAAGACCGTAACACTTATGAAAGACAACTAGGTCTTATGGCAAAGTAAAAAAGTGACGAACTTTAATATTTTTTGGGTTATAATGGTCCGTGATAGGAATCAGCTTCGCCGAGCAGCTTTACAACAACATTTCTTGTATAACTGATACAGTCGTTGGTTACACTGTAAACATAATGTACCGGTCATGGATTATGGCTTAAAACCCTGAAGAAGGAATACTCGTCATATATTAAATATGGCCTTAAACTCCTCTAGATTTCTTAGAGATAAACTGCCGTAAAGTAAATCTTACAAAGCAAAGAAATAATAAAGAACAGTATTATTTTCAATGGAACTTTGGTTAACAACTTTGAAAGCTCTGATTTCATATGCAAGCTGGGATCAATGACTGACTAAGCCATTATTATTTCAGCTCATAAAAATTTTCATAATTTTAATGACAAAACATTTCATCCAAAATTATTAAGTCATTCAGAGTACTGTTACATGGAAGATACGAACTCACTTAGCACCTCTGACATATGCACACACATATAAAGGAATTATATATTACAATACCACACACATATGTATGTATGTAAATCACCGCAAAGCTGCATCTCTCCACCGACTTGCCACACCAAGTTCAAATATTTAATTAACCACTTATCTAACATTGCAGCTGAGGCGACACTAACAAATTAACACATCAGCAATTAAAATGGAAAACGCGCTGACAAATGTGCGTGTGTGCGTAAGTGAGGCACGACACATATACAAACATAATACATACATACATAAAGAAATACACAAGAAATATGTTGGCTTATGCAATCTTAATTGCATAGCGGCAGGGGCAGGTCAAAAGGTCAAGATTAATGAATAACCAGATTAACGCAGCGCACAGACAAAGGTGGTAGCCAAAGAGAAAAGAAGCAATCAAAAAATAAATAAAAATACAAACAATATCACAGACGCCAAAAGCCGTTGAAATATGGGGAAATAAGTATGCGCAATTGAGACAAGCTAATTCAGACAAGGCAACGGGAAAATTCAAGGCGCTAATCTCCGCGCGGCGCGATCGTACAGCAAATGAAGTGTTTAAGCTGCCAATAAAAATCTTATCAATCTTCGATTAAGTACATAAAAGCGGGTTAGGTAGAACCAGGCGCATCCAGGTACATCTGCTTCTTCAAGAGATGAAAAAGAGAACAAGCGTTATGAAGATGAGCAACGGCGCAGACTTGAAAGTGAGTTGTAAAAGTGGCATTAAGCAGATAAAGGTTGGAAGTGGGCAGCGTTGAGGTTTCGGGAGTTAAGCTTGAACCGAAGCATGTTAGCGGGACGAATGACGAATAAGCGCTGAGTTGCTGAGTTTCAAAGTTTTCTGGGTTGAGCAACTTTTTTCTTAATATTTTTTATAGTGTTATTGTAAAAATATCTTGCCACTAGTTTTTATGTATCTTCTTCAATCTAAAGATTTGTTAATTTCCTTTGATTTCCTGCCATGCTCTCTGCAGCTCCAGCGACCTCCATGCCTGCGACACGCAGTCCAACTTCAATATTGCCGCCCGCTTTGTGCTTGTAACTTTTTAAGTGGATTTTTATTAAAATTACTTTTCTACGCTTGTAATTCTCTTCGCTTTTGTCTAAGTTATGGGATTGCCTCGTGAAAAGTCTGCTTCGGCGATTGTCTGCCACCAGCTGCAAGCCACAGCGCACGACATAAGAGAGTGGAGCGGCGCAAAATTGATTCCAAAATGTATAACAACAACAATAACAATACAAACAACGCACAGAATGAATCCAAAACGTACAACAACAACAAATTTGATTCCAAAATATACAACAACAACACAAGCAATGCACAGAAAAATGAATAATAATAACGCCTGCGTAGAACACTTAAAGGCTTTTAGACTCCACGCATCAAATTGACAAAGTCACCAAATCGACAACAAAAGCCGAAGGAGTTCGAGTGCCAGTCAAATGCAAGTCGGTCGTGTGAGCGGCTGACTGACCGATGATGCACGTAAAACGTATTGAATTAAAAAAAAGTGGCAGTAATAGGTGTGTGTGTGACCCAGTAGGAAATTTGAATACTTTTTTCCAGAAACCGGCCATTAAGGCAGTTGGTGCATACCGATACAATAATAGCTCTTTTTGATGAGCAAACGGTACTCTCAAGACAACAGAGCAGAAACGAGCAGAGAAATGGCGAATCGAAGACAGCTATTGAAAGGATAATTAGCGAGAATTAAAGAGAGAAAGAGAGAGAGAAACTGTCATAACAAACTTTCAAGTTCTGCTACTCACTTCCCAGCCACCAACATTTCCTGCATGACATATAGCATGCAGCGAAGTCAGCAGAGCTGCAATCGTTGGTCGCTGTTCCACAACTTCACACACTCAGCCTGAAAACCGCCTTGCAACGCCACGCTTATGTGCCTCTTTGCGGCTTGGAAACAACGCGCAGTCGCAGCTCACCTCAACGGATTTTCGCTGCGCTGAGTGTATATCTGTACAGATATATCCGTATGCGAGTTAGACTGCCTGCTCCACCATCCTTACCCAACAATCATTTATGCATCCGCTTAACAGCCACTTAAGTTCGATAAGCGTGTGTCAGAAGCGTTTACGGAAAGGTTAAAAACGTAGTACTCCATTCTTTCCACATTTCAGGTATTCGCTGCTGCCGGCACACACGCCGAAGTCGTTGCAGGGGCTGGGTGCGGTAATGAAATGCCGCTGCGTTTAAGATAAGGCGGTGAGTTGCCGCATCGAAGCCTGCTTTGTGGAGGCTACCGAATGTTGTATATCGCAATGTTGTTGCTATTGTTGGTGGCTTGCGTGTGTGTGCCACACTTAAAACGAGAAGCTGACTGTTTGCTGTTGGCGCTGCTGGTTAAAGCGCAGCCGAAATGCGATAAGCGGAATGCGTTCGGCAATTTGTGCGGCCGCAAAGCGCCCCAATTTAGGTAGCGGTGCTTGGGAGATGCAAAAAGTAATAGGGAATAATATGTGGAAAAGCCGTCTGTATTGGAAACGATAAATAATTAGATATTATAAACCAACTAATACTTATTGAAAATTGAAAAAAAATATTGGAAATTTTCTTTTTTTAATTCTGAATTCCTCATTTCTTTTAAATTCTTAAATTTTTTGGAATGATTTTCGAAAATATTTCCTGCAAAAGAATTTTTTAAGCCCGTCATGTATTTTTTTTCAAATTTCCCACACCTTCGTTTTTGCCTGTAAATAATTATCTCTTCCTCAAAGGTGTTAACTTACGAGAGCATTGCTGTCCACTGATACAAATCTCTCATTTCATGCCTCCTTAAGCCCATATTTCTGCTTTTTTTTAGTAAAAAATTTAATTAACTCCTTTTATTGAGCGATCAACTGCGTACGCTGCGTTAATATGCGCGTAATGAAGGTGTTTTGCCGAGTCCTGATAACAAATCAAGCCAAGCGCAGGAATGTCTGGCAGGCAGAGAGAGCCAACAGCTGATTAAAATGTGTAATGATGGATTAAAGGGTAAATTGAGTTTATTTTATTTCCATTTTTGAAGAACTGATAAAATGTGGGGTTAATTGAAATTTTTACTGCCAAACGTGTGGAGATGTTGGGGTGTAGATTGTCTGTGAAGCGATGCAGAGACCTGGTTAAGCCGAGATGCTGTTTCGATATAAGGTTTTTGCTAAAGCATTGAAGGTTTTAAAATGTATGGTTTGGCAATTTCAAGAAAATTTAATGCAGACTCTACTGTTGTGCTGGAAATAATGATGCTCAACAGCTTAGCTCAAGTTTGGAGGCTGTACTTTCGCGGTAGAATGGAAGGTTTTTCCATAATCTATGATATACATATTTTGTATGCCCTGAACAATTTAATTTAGTTTGCCAAGATGTTTGCTACACCCAGAAGGAAACGTCGGATGTCCCATCAAGTTTATATATGTATAAAGGCTCAGTGTGTTGAGCTGAGTTGATTTAGCCTGTAAATCTGTCTTTATACCAACAATTCCTATCGATCTTCAGCTATCGATTCGAAATTTTGCGCACGTCCTTTTATCACCAAGAAGCTGCTTATATGTCGGAGCCGCCGATGTAGCACCACTATAGCATATAGCTGCCATGTAAACTGAACGATCGGAATCAAGTTCTTGTATGGAAAACTTTCACATTTGACAAGGTATCTTTACCAAATTTGGTATTGATAATTTTCTAAGGCAACAATGTAATATCCGAAGAAATTGTTCAGATCGGTTAACTTTAGCATATAGATACCATACAAACTGTACGATCAGAATCAAGTTCTTGTATGAAATTTTTTTTTATGTGACGAGATATCCTCACGAA
Source organism: Bactrocera tryoni (assembly GCF_016617805.1). Lineage (NCBI taxonomy): Eukaryota > Metazoa > Arthropoda > Insecta > Diptera > Tephritidae > Bactrocera > Bactrocera tryoni. The sequence continues at coordinate 85,139,753 of NC_052501.1, forward strand.
ATTTAGCACGGATTATTGTTAAATGCAAGGCTTTAATCTCCAAAGAAATTGTTAAGATCGGACAACTATAACTTATAGCTGCCATACAAAATGAACGAGCGAAATCAAGTATTTGTATGGAAAACTCTTTCATTTGACGAGATATCTCCAAGAAATTTAGCATGCATTATTGCCCAAAGCAACTATGAAATTTCTGAAGAAATTGTTCAGATCGACTCACTAGAACATATACATAGCTGCCATACAAACCGAGCGAACGAAATCAATTTTTTGTATAATGTTTTTTTGTATTTGCGTATTTGTTGTATTCTAGTTAATGTTTTTTCTACTTTTTAGTTTAAAAATTGGTTTTGTGCGACTTCTAATTTATCTAATTTATCCGTCATACCATCCAAAAATATATACTTGTATTTCCAGTCACACGCCTATTTGAAAATCCATTTCTTTAGTCCCTCATTTGCGTATTTGCAGACACAACTACTTAAAAACCATATAAAGCAATTATTCAGCGTAGCAACCACTTCCCTTGCCACCTTTTTCTTTTCGTTGTTTTGTTTTTGCCAGCAAAAAGTTCTCAAGAAGTGCTCACACATTGCGATTTCGAATTTTCTACAAAAGAATTCCGCGTAAGACCACTTCAAATTGCTTATTTTTGCACGCTACAAATTCATTTGGTGTTGTTTTTGCCAAACTAACGCTTGTTTTTATTCATAACAAAGTTTTATTTGCAGTTTTTTTTCGCCTCCTCCGACGGCTTGTTCATGCAACTTTTTATTGCTGCACGCTTATTATTACAAACACAAATATTTATTTATTTTGTTTGGCTCGCTTGTTATGGTGTATGAAAATATTTTGCAGTTGCTTGCAACATTTGCATGTGGCGCACTTTTTATGTGCCTCGCATAGTTCTGCGCTCCGATTTTTTTCTCGCGCGCGTAACCCGAAAAGGCATTTTTTCTTCGAGAAATACAGCTCATAAATAATTCAAGTGGCTGCGCAACTTTGTGTGCAACATGCTACGCGCGGTGCGGCAAGCAACAACAGGGCGCCCGGATCACGCGCCTAAAAGCAAGCCAAGCAGCTGGGAGACGACTGAAAGCCCCCGGGAGGGGTTGCAAGTAGCCGTGCTGCCATGATATCCGGCAGCGTCGCTCCTGGGCTCGGTGGCGGCGCGTTTGCTCAGCCGGTCGCGTCGTCGTGCGTCCACCATAAACTCGTCAACTTGTTGCAGTTTTCGTTGTGCTTTCGACAGCAGCGCTTATTTATTTATTTAATTTTGCCTTCCATAATATGAATGACATCTTTTAGTTGGAAAAACTAGAAATGTTGTCGCATAAAAATTTCATAAAACGCCGCGACAAATTGTCGCATTTTATAACTGTACGCGCGCTTGCCTGCCGCTTGCCTGTGAGTGGCGACCATTTCGCAATTTCGGTGAAAAATGGCGTTTTTTGTTTTGAGTTTTGTGCAGCGCAAATTGTCATGTTTCCATTTCATGCTTCTCATGAGCGGCATGCAACATTTTTGTGTATCACTTTAATGTTCTTTATTCGTGTTGTTAATTTGTTGTCTTTTCTCATTTTTCTCCATTGCTCCGCGTTAGATTTGCCGCTTCTTTCTCGACGTTAGTTCGGTTTTCCGTTGGCCGCCTGTGAGGATCTGCTTCAATTGTTGTTGTGGCTATTTCCGCATAGATTGGTTTGGTTTGGAAATCACTGCAGTGATATGCTGCCACAAAAACAACAATAAGACACACAATTGGTTTGTGGAAGTGCAAATTCGTGTTTTATTTGCTTTTCGTTGAAAAGTAGAGAGAAGAGAGCAGCGACGAAATTTTCTTGCTAAAGCAAAGCACTTTGTTCTATGGACACAGAGGGTGACCTCATTAGTGGTTCCAATATTCCGATATACTGGGTGGCAAAAATTGGTTAAGAAACCAGTGAAGTTTGTATAAATTTATGACTCTCTGCACACTTCTCCTTCCTAACTAATTTTCATCCGCAAATCTACAGCTTAAGTTTTCAATATTTAGTGGTATCATACTCTATATAAAGATCTTACATTCAAAGATCTCGACTCCTTTTCTCCGATATTTTACTAATTCGAACTATCTATATTAGATATGATTCTTGATGACCCATACTAATATTACAATAATAAAAAGAAAATATGCCCTTACTGCCCTTTAAAGGATTCCAAAGATATAAAAGCGCCACCTGGAAATATCTAGTAGATAAGATCGATACCAAACTGCGCTGAAAAAAAATCGCTTATTAGACGTGCAAGAGAATTATCAGCAAAAACTGACCCGAATTTAATCATGTGGATGAATGCATTATCATTGGACTAATTCTTACATATGAAGCTAAGGTCTGGTGGCCAGCAATGAGAGAAAGAATATATGGTAATATCCGAAAATTAAGTAGAATACAGGGGGCAGCTTGCTATAACAATCAAGAAGATAGGAAGTTGGAACATGAAAAGTTACGGACATAGCGATGTCCTGAACCAGCTCGAAATATATCTGAATAGATCAGACTATATGCTCCCAAGGTTGAATACCTTGAATACCAATACTGATTTCAGGTGAGAATATCCTTTAACCGTGAATTAAGAAGAGGTTTAATAAAGGAGAAGAATACTACCTCAATATATACCGACGGGTTCAAAACGAACTGCAGAGAAGGGCCGGGAGTATACCCCGAGTATCTTAATATCGCGCTCTCTTTCCGTTTACCAAACTCAGCTAGCATCTTCCAGGAAAAGGTCCTTAACGCCTTACGCCGCACCAACAGGATTGTCGTCGAAACAGCACCTAGCAGCAGCAGGAGCCCCTCTTGACTTGAAAAGGAAGTAAATACGCAATTTAAACTAATAGTCTCTGATCAGATTGAATTCGAAAACCAAATGCAAGATAGCGAAACTGATATGACCTAAAAATGACAAGATAGGAACCAAGGACTTACTAATTATGTTCAGGAATGATATATACAAGTATATAGACTTACAGCTACCATCATCCCAAATCGGAACATTGGCCGTTTGGAGAACCATCGTTAAACATAAATACATCTAATAAGAGAACTTTCTGTTGCTGCATACTTGAGGAGAGTAAGAAAACGGTTCTATACTTCCTCTGCGAGTGCTCAGTTCCAACACAATCCCGATATAGAAAGTTTGGAATTCATCATACATCAAATCTTGAGTGTTTTTCTTCAAAAGGCACAACGAAGAAAAGTAGTTCCATTGAGGGCAACATATGGTTTGAACATAACAGTAACGCTTTCCACGTAACCAGAACAAACCCGAATTTTTATCTGGTCTAGGACTGTGAATTCGGCAGATTTCTGCCGCTACAAAAACAACAGCAACACACCAATCAACCGAGTTAACAATATTTAAAGGCCTTAGAAGTAGTGTATGAAAATGTCGCAGTTAGTGCTAACTGAAGTTATTAACCCCTTATTTCGTGGGAAAAATTAGACAATATATTAAAATGGGAGCGAGTAGTAGACCATGAAGGATGTGAACTATAACTGACAAGCAACTTGAGGTGAATAATATATTACACCTACTATAGAAGACCTTAGTAGGGTCAGGCTGCTAAAAATAGCATGCTTAAATTGATTTTCGACCAATATTCTTCGGGTTCACCAGAATTCGTTGCTCAATCACAGAAGACGGCACAAATCTCACGCTTTAAATACCTTACAACGAAATAGGGGCATATCACAGGCAATTCAGCTCCAAGTGCGTATATACCGGGACGCATCTCTACCTGGCTGCTTGCTCGGAGAAACAATCTGTGGTACATATGTCGGTCAATTTAGGCTGAGAATAGAGAATTGCGGAATTGGACGCGCATGTTGCACAAAACTGTGCCCAGCAACACATTTAGGCGCACACAACACACACACGTTTGCCCTTCCAAACTCGCAAACGGCGCAACGGTCGCACACTTAATTGGATTTTTGCTGGACGTCAAGCGCGCTGACCAGGACTGCGGCGCCTGCCGCTGAGCGTAGCTGCCTGCCAAATGCAGACACATTTGTTGCACATTTGCACACGCCGCTGTTGTTGCTATTGCAATTATGGTGCTTGGTGTTGCTGGAAAAGTCGGCCTCAAACAATGTGGAAAATGGTAGCAAAACAGAAGACGAAAATCAGCACAAAAAATTGCAAAAAACGCAGCGAGCAAAGTTCTCCACACACGTGTGTGTATTTGAGAGTGTGTGCGTGGCGATAACCCGTTGTTGTGGCACATAAAGTGAAATTGTGCGTTAAATTCGTGGCTCACGATTAGCCAGCTCTGGCGGCCAGCTCGCACGGTACGCGCTGCCGCCTCATTGCACGCTCTTTGCTGGCCTCTGACAGCTCCCCACCCCACAATGTATGAGTTGCTATTTGCCGCTTGTGCGCCTCTACGTCTGTGAAAGCACTCATATCTCGCCGGCCATTGTATCTATTTGTTGCGAATTGCAATAACGGTTTGCTTTTTTGCTCCTCACGGCTGCCGGCCCGGTGTGCGTGTGCATATTCGGTGCTAATCTCTTGTGTGGCTTGCACTTTTCAGCACATTTGTTGAGCATAATGCGAGCGGACGTGTTTAGTTGGTGTGGCGGCAAGCGGTGCGGCGGCACAGCAGGAGGGCAGAAATGGCAACACATTGCTGACCTTTTGTGTTTGTGCGTTTACTGCTGCTTTGTTGTTGTTGTTTTTTCTTCGTGTTCTTTCACTTTTCTGTGTCAATTGATAATGTCAGCCAGAATGTTGAACGCACGTCCGATTTGTGCATGGAAAGCGACCTAATGATGCAACGATAAACGATGAAATGGCGAGGAAATGCAATGCAATTATGTTGCAAGTACCATAGTGTGGCAAAAAAAAGATATAAAATTTAGTGATTAATGGAGAATAAATTGTAAGTAGTGAAAAAGTTGACACCTTCGGGATACGGAATCTCTGAGATGGTGGAAAAAGTATATGTGACCTGGTCTACGAAAAGGGGGCTAACGTGCGAAAACTAGTTTTCTGGGAAAAGCTGTTAAAAATAATCGTCAGTTTCTCGTTATCTCATTAATTGTTCTCTGTTTTTTGATACCTAAGCCCCCTTTTCGTAGACCAGGTCACATATAGAGAGAGCAGATAAGTACGCACTTCCCTAATTATCGTGGGAATGAAAGGCATGACGATTGCAAGAACAAAATAAGCAGCAGCCGAGGATAAAGACCTGGTTCGCGAACTGGACTTTGTAAAAGGTCACTTTTCAGGTTTGAGTAGACAAAACGTTAACTGGATTGCACAATCCATCGAATGTCAATGCCTTATACGGAAGAGTACCTGGATGAATCAATAATTTGCAATTGAAATTTTCCTTTTAAATAAATATAGAGTGGGATCCATTTCGAGGTTCCTTACTTTTTTAAAGAAAAAACACGGAAACTTCAAACTTAATGTTGTTATGTTAAAGGAAATGTTTACTATCATTCGAAAGAACATTTTTGGCATTTATTTTTTTAAGATTATCTCCTTCAAATGTTGGCCGCGGCGTCGTCTCGGATGGCCCATTCGTTGAGTCCACTTTTTGATGACTCATTTGATCATTTCGACCGGGAACCTGGTGAATGACACCCGTGATGTTTTGCTCCAAAGCCTGAATCGAAGCAGAATTGTCCGCATTTACATATCGCCACAGGAAAAAATCTAACGGTGCGATATCACACGATATTGGTGGCCAATCGACCAATCCAAACCATGAAATTATCTGCTTACCGAAGTATTTTCCCAATAAATCTTTTAATTGATACGATATGTGGGAAGTGGACCCGTCTTGTTGAAACTAAATGTCGCCAAGATTACGAGCTTCAATTTCAGGCCTCAAATAGTAGGATATCATGGCGCGATAACGATCGCCATTGACAGTTACGTTCTCGACGGCATAATTTTTGAAGTAATATGAACCGATGATTCCAGTGATCCGCAAACTACACTAAATCCTTTTTTTCTGATTGAAATTGCAGCTCTTGAATCTCTTCAGTTTGCTCTTCGTCCCAAATGCGGTAATTTTGCTTGTTCAGAATTGGGTTTCATTGCTGAGTCAGAAATGGGTCTCATTGCTGAACAAAATTTGGCTCGAAACCGTCAAATCTTCTGGGAACTTTTTAAGAGCTCTTAGATCAAAGCGAGGTCGTTGGGAGGACGAGCAGCTTCCGTTCTTGCGCAAGCTGCATTTGATACGCTTTCAATTCAAGATCTCGACGTAAAATGCGCAAAGTCGTTCCATACGTCAGTCCGAGTTGCTGCGAATGGCGCCGAATCGTATCTCTTTGTGACGACGGCTGCTATATTTTTTTCATTGTTTGCTGGACGTAGTCTATTCGGTCGAATATTATTCAATTATGAATGCCCGATCTCAAGATGGGTGATGATGTTGCGAATAATAGTGACTATAAGTTGAGTGACGTAACGTTTACAGAACGTGTATTTTCGTGATAAAGTTGAATGACTTGTATACTCGGTTTAGGCGTAAGTCTTTCCATGATGAAATGCCAAACAGTACAGAACAGAAGTAACTTGCCCGCTTGACATGTCTCATGCGTGATCTGCCAAATAAAGGCTATTGAAAAAATGTGCATGCATTTTCACGCTTTTCTAAACAACTTTCACGATGAAAGCTTGTTGTCATATGGCTTTCATGATTTATTAAAGCTTTATTTGAGCTTTCACTGGCCACTATTTGCAATAATATTTTCCTCCGAAAAAAAAAATAGAATTTCAACTCTCATCTCTCTTTCTCTCTCTCAGGCAGTAAATCACGCTCATTAGAGCATAATCTGAAATTTTATTTTATGCTTAAAATGTTAAAAAAATGAAAGCTTGTAAAAAACTGTATGGATTCATAAATAAATTGTGTAACTAAGGCAAACAGGCAGTGCTCGTTGGAATGTAAGCATTCGTTTCGCAGTCACAAAGTCACAAATTAAAGCTTACAGTTTCATATTTATTTATTATTATTATACATATGTATGTATATCCACACATATATATATGTAATATGCATAATACATAAACATGGATTCACACACACACACAATTCCACATTAACACTTTTTTGTCAACTTATTTATGATTACTTTACGCTTCTGTAAGTTTTTATGTAATTTGCATGCAGAAATTACTCCGCTTTTAAGTTATTATTTTCCTTTCTTTTCTTTTTTCGTACCCTCATTTGCACTTACAAACCTTCATAAATGTACTTTTTATGTTTTACATTTTCGGTTGCAGGCTTTCATGTGTTTCTACCCTTAAAGTATATATGTACATATGTATGTAAAAGTGACAGAACAATAAAATGGAGTTGAAAATGAGGCCACATATAGGAAATTGAGTGCTGAGTGGCTTAGGCAGGGAGCGCGGGCGAGAAAAAAATACGAATGAATTGTGCGAATCGTGCAAAATAGCCTATTTGTTTAATGTGCTCAACGAAGTGTGTGGAATATTATTTTTTGTTGGGCTAAATATGTGTGTGAAAGTGGACTCTTTAGTTCAGGAGTTGACTACGGTATTTTTGAGAATTTATAGGTTGTGGCACCGATTTTGAGACATGAACAATAATACTTAATAGCTGCGAGTGGCTCTGGAGCAGCTTTGGCCTACTATATTATACATAAGCAAGACTTTTTTAAGACCTTTATCCCGAGAGTTTTTTTTGGTTTATTTCAGCTTAGCGGCCTTAATTGTCATGGCCCGAAAAAAACTGGCCATTCCGTGATTGTATAAAATGTTTTGCTTTCATCACTCAGTCATATGGTGATCGACATTTGAAGGTTTTATCCAAGTGAAGAGCCATTTTTATGTTGACTAAAACTTTTCTACATTCTAATTTGAGTTCATGTTTAATGTAGTGTTTCGAAACATCAGCCAACCTCTTATTCCATGAATATGTCGCGGCATCTTTCCGCAGCATTCTTATGAGGAGAGTTTTAAAGCCCGTCCGAGACTTTAACTTTCTGACCTTACCAGATCCAATTTTCGAGAAGAACTGCTTGTGCCTTCCTTTGCAACTAAGATAATCCTGTCTTCTTGGTCTCCCTCAATTTTGGGGAAGAATTCTCAATAATGTCAATAGTCAATCAATCAATCAATACTGAATCCTCATTTGAAGATATAAGAATAAGATCAGAATCCGATAATTGAGAGCGCTAACTGTGTATCCAACTTGTTTACAGAACCACCAGAGCGCAGTCAATCATTTGCCATATTCGAATCGATGTTTCCAACTATATGGTTTGACACTCTCAAGATATTTTTTTCTCAAAATCGAAAAGAAATTTGTGTTCAAAACAGAAAAGAATATAATACGAGGAATTTGGACCACCATTTAATTTCTAACTTATCCAGGGACTAGGTGTTATATGTGACCGCTTGACTATATAACGAATGAACTGCCAAAAGAAAATGTATACTGCCGATAGGCAACCTTGAATGAGGTCTCCTTGTTTGTAAAGCAATAGATTTATAGAAAAAAACTTTGACACTTACTCAATAAGCTTATCAATCATCTTGTAATTTATTTTAAGATCTTCTCTTTTGCCTTTTTTCTATCATGGTGGGAGTAAAATTAATCTGAAGCTTTCATCTCAAAGCATTTGCTACATTCTTAACTGTATACTATATACATATATATTAGGGTGGGTCAAGAAAAAACTATATATTTTTCTCTCTCCGTATTCTGAAAATAGTCTATATAATTTTTCGATTATGTTAGGATAACTTCGTCTTACTTGGAACCAGCATGAACTTCTTGATGGAGGATGGGATCGTGTGTGAAAGTTCACGCAAGTGAGGAAAGTTATCTGATCGCCATTCACTTAGGCTATGGCTCAAGCAACTCAAGACATCGGTTTGAAGGAGAACCATCCCTCCCCAGGGTTGAGCGCTGCGTTTGGGACTCGCCACGTAAAAAACGGCCCCAATGAAAACAAAACCAGACTCAACACCAACAACAATATCAGCCTTGAAATCCAACGCAGAATCACTCTTGCCAACAGGTGCTTTTAGACTGAGTAGAGAAGTAAAGTCCTCTCTCGACGAACATAAACTAAACTCTATAAGTCACTCATTATTCCCGGTGCAGAGGCTTAGACGATGATAAGAAGTGTAAGTTTTCCGGATGATTTATGGTCCTTTGCGCATTGGCAACGGCGGGTACCGCAGTCGATGGAACGATGAGCTGTGCGAGATATTCGGCGACATTGACATCGTTCTGCGAATCAAGCATGTTCATGGCTGCGCTGGCTAGATCATATTGTCCGGAAGGAAGGGAAAACTCCAACTTTGAAGATTTTCAACTCAGTACCCGCCGAAAGCAGAGGACCTCCACTCCTTTGAAGAAATCTAGTGAAGAAGGCCTCTTGTAATCTCCAATTGGCGCCACACAGTAAAAAGGGCGCACAGTTGTTAACTTGGCTGTCTAGTAAAGAAGAAGAAGAAGAAGTTGGTTGATATTTGTTCAAAATACCAAACGAATAAAAATTAATTATTTTTTTTGAGCCTCCCTAATATATAAATTACATATATGTATGTATGCATATATTTATATTTTTCTCATTTTTTGCTCCCACATCTTGCTGTTTTACTCATTGCTGACCACCCAGCTGGCGAATCGGTAGGTCGTTATTCAATTCAGCAAACACTTAGCATACAAACAAAAAAAACATACATACATATAGTGTGTTCATACGCATATGTGAGTGTGTGTAGACGCAGTTGGGTATTTCAAAAGTCATTTTGGCGAATGAAAACAATAAAAGTGAAATCTGTAAAATATTTCCATTGCCATTTGCAATTCTTCATGCCATTACAACGTGCTCGACTTCCTTTGGAACACTTTTGCAACGCACACACACACCCACACACACGCAAATAAATATATAAGCAAGTCAAAGAATATACTTTTGCATATGTGCGCATGTGTGTAGTAAAGCCATGCGACCTCTTATATCTGAAGTGATGTTGCGAGCGTCGGCTACACATGCGAGCAGAAGCGAATTTATGCATTGCCAGCATGTGTATGTGTCTTGCGTGTGTGTGCGTGCGTGTCCTTTGCGTCTATGCGTTTTTTATTTTATTATTTTTGGGCAATATTTTTTCTGATTTTAACAGCTTTTCAGAGTTACTTTGTTTGCAGTTACTTATTTCGCATTTTATTTCACATTTGTGACGCTGTTGGTGGGGGGCGCGCCGTAGCGTTATGCCCTTGCCAGGCTTTTAGGCTGCCAGACCGCTATTTTGCATTTTATTATTGCTGTTTTGCGCTCCTTCTCCTCTCTTTCCTTCTTACTCGTTCGGTTTTTTGTTCTTTGCATGTAAATACATTTTTTCCGTTTTTTGGTTATTTTATGTGACCGTTAAAAGCATTAAAATGTATTTACAACCAAAACAATACGCGCGCACACCCACACTGGCACACATGCGAGTGCGGCGACAACGCCGACTGTAAGTGTACGGGGCATAAAATGCTTGAGTACAACTGTGGGAGCAGAATTTTTGACATTTCGTCTCGAAAGGCCGCGCGGCAGCACAAGTGGTTTCGGGCAGCGACGCGCTGTGCCGCACAAGGCACTGCTTTGGGCCTGCGGACGCCCGCTTTGTTTGAGTCAAACGGATTTTTTAAAAGCGACTTTGGTGTGAGTTGCCTTTGAGAATGCTGCCTCCGCGCTTTGCGGCGCTTTGTTTTCGTTTTCGTTCGTTGTTTCGTTCGCTTTGTGTTCATTTACTCGTGTTTTCTCAACATTTTTTTGTTTGCTAATATTTTTTGTGAAGCTTGCTGTGTGCAGCATTTGGCCCCAGTGTCCGCTGCTGTCGCTGAGCTATTTGCCACACTCAAGTGTAAGCGTGCAACAGCTGCTGTTCCTGCCAAAGTTTCCTTTGTGTTGTTGTAGCGCTCTCTGGTTTCGCAAATTTCGGCATAGCCCTTAGCGCCAGCTTCCATAAATCTCTCACATTTCCGTGTTTGTATTTATTTGCGATTTATTTTAATACGCAAATATCTTAACGGTATTTATATTGGTTTTCTTGTAGATATTTTACATAGTCTTATGGAGGTTTTAGCACAAATTTGTGTGTGCTTCCCACTTTCCAATAACAGCAACTTTAGATCTTTGAACCCGTAGTAAATCATCCATATGTGCTTCAATTGCCAAGGTCGACAACTTAGAACGAAAAAAATATTTTGCTCGAGACATTTACTTTATATACAATTAAAACCTCGTAGTTTGGTTGTAAAATCTCTTTCCCTGATGATCGTCATAATCTCACCTGCTCTATTCTCTATTCGTATAAAGCGGGCCTTGCTGTATAAAAGTCTGAGCTTTGGAAGACCAAACTGGTTTCTTGGCGAGTCTTCTGAGAAAGCGTGGAGCGCTGTCATGAGTCCTATGTCTTTATTCGTAAGGAGATAAGGCTGGAACTGGACTGTGAGTAGTGAGGAGTCGCTACATCTACGCCTAGACGCTCATTCTCCGCTATACCTATCTAGAGATGAAGTAAAACTTGAATAGTTTCAAGAAGGCTATATAGCCTTTTCATACCTTCAGAACGGGTCTCGCTTCAAGTTGACTATGAAATCTTTGAAACCGTTTAAGTCTCCCGGATCAGACTGCATTATACCTGCATTGCTTCATGACTCATGGACTTGCAAATTAGGAGTCGAATTATAAGGAATGAGATGTTATGTGCTCAACATGGCTGGAGGCAAGGCATTTGGGTCGACGCTGCCTTGCACTCGGTCGTGTCATGGCTGGTGGGACCCTTTATACAGAAAAAGTATGCTGTGAATGCCTTCCGTGATATCTAGGGAGCTTCAACAACATAATGCCGAATGCGGTTATTGGAAGTCTCACTAAGTGTGAGGTCGAAGCATATCATCTATAGTCTCTTATGCGACAGGACGGTTGTGATGCGGTGGGAAAGTGCACGAACATTTCGGAAAGTAAATAAGTGCATATCGCAAAGTAGTGTCCTTTCCTCATCGCTCCGTACTTAGTGCTGAAGGAACTTTCGAAAGGACTTGATGAATGAAGCTGTCCGGTGGTTACCTACGAAGAGGTGGGGCTTCTTACCAAGAGTGGTCTTCTAGGTCTATTAAACCGTAGTTAAGCCGATAATGTGTTACGCCGTTGTCTAGAGGAGGCTGGTGGGAAAAATTATACTAGTAAAACTAGAACATGTTCAAAGAGCAATCCTCAATGACGACTGCTAATTGCTTAGCGGCGATAACTACTATTAGACTTTGGTAAGATGGGTTTGTGAGGTGCGGAATCGCCGGAACCTGCAAAGCAGGTGATCTTGATAGGGAGGGTAGGAGGATCCTCCTTACCTCAGTTTCATCTGATTAAAAGCAATTCATTTGCCAGATATCCTCTTGGGCTTCAGCGTTGGACTTATGGACTTCCAATGAGCTTGACAGGTGCTGGTTGGTAACCAGAACTTGTTCGAATGCAGGATTTTTCTGGCCTAAAGTCAATCGTAAGAGATCCTTCAAACTACTTCCACTTAGAAAGTTCAATTTCGCAAGTATTTTAGTTGTTCTGATTGGACACTGTCCATTAACTGCGACACGACTAAATATTCGAACGCACTTTGCCAATGATGTGTGGAGAAAGGCGAAGAGAACTCGTCTTGCCACTTTTTCCTCAGAATGTAATTGAAATATCTCGATAGACATACCGTTGGAGAACCAGGAGAAGCGGTCATTACTGATATTAATGACCTTAATAAATTTATGGTAAGCTCAAAATGCTTCGTCGAGCTATGAGCTGATGGACTTTAAGGAGTTTTTGGGTAACACAAGGAACAAATATTTTTCCAAGTGAGATCTATCGATTTATGGAGCAACCCTATGACTTAAGCTAAACTAACCTATCAGCAGATGGTTAAATTTGAATGGATTCTGCTTAGCGTCATTGAGAGAGAGAGGGAGTCTTAGAGTCGTATGGAGTATTTTTATTCCACAGATGAAGTCATCTCGACAAAAGGGTTGAATAAAATGAGCGGGGCTATCCTTCGAACATTTGTTGGATATTCTAAAAATATAGATTATTTGTCTCCTGGCTTCAAATTCGGAACCAATTATTCGTTTCATAATAATATCAAGGTTCTTCTTGCTCTTGTTCCGTGCTCAGTTCGGAAGGTTTCATTGGCTCGGGAGACAAATCAATTCAACACTCATCTCCACAGCTTTTAGGTATGAATATCCGAATTTCATGCCCATATACATATAAGAAATAAAAAACAACAACATTTAGTTAATATTCGCAGACGCATAAATACAAAAACGTGCAATAAATAAATATTGCTCAAATGATCCTTTTTAAATTGACAAATGAAATATTGCCAAATAAATTTTATAAATTCAAAGCGTACAACCTTAAAAAATGGCAAAATCGAAAAAACATAATTTCGCCTCAAAACAGAAAACCAACAGAATTCCAATTAAGCGACCCAACAACAAATCTTTAGTTGTTTTTGTTGTTGCTTTTCAATTGGCAGTTAATCGCTTTCAGCATCGATTTGGGTACAACCAGCGATGGATTAGCAGCAGCAAAGCAATTAATTGCTTTCTCCTCTGTCTTCTCTGCTCGCTTCCTTTTCTATTTTTTAACATTTTCTTCGGTTTTTATTTCATTTTGCTGTTTTCGGTTGTCGAATATATTGAAATTCAGTCAGCGTAACGTCAGCCGCATAATTATGTATACCCTGTAATTACTCAATATTAGATGTTAACCAGGGGAAAAATTAATTAAAATAACCCAATAAGCTTATCAGCAGATTACAAGAGAATGAAGGAAACAAGTAATTAGAATCGAATGACTAGAGTACAGTGCTTTACATGCCGGACTCATAACCTCAAATTTATAGTATACATTTTGATACGATCTTTCCTTTATAAAGCCTTAATGACAACTGAAGTTTCCTGATGAGCCAAACTATAGTTTGTTCCTTATGGTTGGTTGGTTGGCTGAAAAGGGAGGCGTATAGGCAGATCGCAGGCGGCCGAATTTAGGTCTTTATGAAGCCCATTGTGCTCCCGGGAGGTAAACAAATTAAGTATTTTCTGTGGATTATGTGTAAGGCTTGATAATGTGTCTTAAGTTTGAATAACGGAAAGCGTTGAATATATCCGGACTCTTACGGCTGAAGGCTTTTCCTTCAGATAATGTTTTATCGTCTCACCATCTTCCGACCCTGCTCTTCTTTCTGCCGACACTTTTCGCATTTTTGAAAGTGGGACCTTAAGGCTAGGAGCCATGGGATGAGCCCTAAAATTTTACTAAGCGTCCTTTTGCCTAGAAGTTGGAGCTTTCTAGTCTGTCCATCATCAAAACAACACCAAAGTAACTTTTTGCCTATTCAGACTTTCTGCGTGAGCGTCATTTCACGTCGTCTAAGAGCTCTTTTAAACCGTTTAAGTATCCCGGATCAGACAGAATTATACCCGCACTGCTTCCTGTATCATGTGTCAGTTTCCGATGGCCAGAGACAGAGACCTGTATATTAGGGGTCGAATTTCAAAAACCGGGTTCTTATGTGCTTAACATGTCTATACCAAAGGCAGATCGGTCGACGCTGCCTTGCACTCGGTAATGTCATGGCTGGCGGGGGCTGTTATACAGAAAAACTTTGGTCTTGGTACCATCCTTTATACCTAGGGGCCTTCAGAAGCATTGAGCTTTTTAGTCTTTCCATCATCAAAACTACACCAAAGTAACATTTTGGTATGCCCCGTATTCCTCTAGTGTTTGTTCTTTATATTGACTAGCAGTATTTTCTAAAGTAATGTCGCGCTAAATTCTGTACTTTTTAGGTTAATCGGTGCAGTAAAGAACTGGACGTATCATCCTACATATAAGAGTCAGGCAGTTATTGAGTTTTTGTTGCGCCAGAGGGAAAACGAGACTTCAGCATTCTAGATGTTCTATTTTAGGCGAGACCGTAGCCGAACTTCCGATAGGTTGCCAAATTAGTTAGTTAAGTTTTTGATGCGCCAGGAGCAAGGCAAGACTTCGGTAGTTTTTAGAGAGACTAGTGGAATTGTCAGGTCATCGAATGATGCATTTCGAAGGAACGTAATCACAGATCGTGCCTCTATGTTGTTGTTGAGTAGGATGTGCGGTAGCCACATAAGATGACAAAAGATCGTCAGAATATGTTTGTTTAGTTCCATGCTTCATATATTCCAAGCGATCAAAAGATCCGGCGGTGAGCCTATGAGTATTCTAAGGCGGAACGTATTAGTTAGAAGAGACTGAGATTTCAGCGCCGAGGTCAAGGCTTCAGGGGTTTTAAGGTTTAAAATCGTATTTTCAAAAGACCTGTTAAGCTTAAAGCCAAAGCTCCTGGGCTGCAGCTTTTCATTTAAGTCAAAGTTTCATTGCGAAAATTAGTCTACAAACGAAATTACATTGACATTTGGCTAACCAAAGTGTTTCGTGTGGCACACACTCATCCATACGCTCCAAAAGTTCTAAACAAAACACACATTCAACATAACTACCGTTAACAATTCTAATGTATGCTGCCGAATTTAATTTCCGTGGAAATTTCGTAATACAAAATTGAAATTAATCAAAGTTCAAACAATTCCAGCTAAACAAATTTCCAAATCAAAAGTAAACTCACGTTTGCACACCATTAGCCGCACCATTCAATTCACATCAATCGAATTCAATCCAGTTCAACTCAATTGTCTAACCGTCTAACAAACCGAACCAACGCAGCGGCAGAGAACGTACGCCCGCGCGCAACCAACCAGCAGGACGGACAGCAAGCGGCGGCCTCAGCAGTTCTTCCCTTCCCATACTCACGCGACGTCGCTAAAACTATGAAATACTGACGCTCGAAGCACCGCAGCGAGTCTCACTTGTAGGGCAATGAATTAGTGTGACAACTCATTGGCGTTCTGGGGATGGCCTCAGCGGCCAACGTACGATATGTCAACAGAAGCAGCGAGTCGAGCACCGATGCGAACGTGGCAGCGCTGTGTGGCTATGCGGTCAAGCAGCGACGAAGGTGTCTATGCGCTGCCAATGCGAAAGCAAGAGCAAAAACCTCAAAAAAAAAAAACCGAAAACAAAAAACAAAAAAGACCGAAAAGACAGCCAGGCTGTGCCCCAACACGTACTCGTGCCACCGAATTTCCATGCCAACAAACGCATTGGATTGTCATCGACCGTTGGGTAAATATGCTCGCAGCGCTGGACGCTGACTAGATTTTAGATTTTCAAGCTGCTATCGAGGCAATTGGCTGTGGACGGTGCGGTCCGCATATTGTGGCGCGCACTTGTAGCTGTTGTTGGTGTTGCATTGTTGGCGTGACGCAGCGCTGTCAGCGTTTTTGTTGGGTTGGCGGTTGACGTTAAGCGACGACAAAATCAATTTCAAATAAATCACATATGCGACATTCCCAACGGCCCATGGCTACAACAACAACAACAACGGCAGCAGCACTGCCAAAGCAATAGAACAACAAAGGAATATTTTCGGACTCAATTAATGCAAACAAGTTGTGTTGCAGGTGGGGTGGCGCTGGCAGTGCCGGTGGTGGGGGACGAAACCAATTGATTTGTTGCCATATCCAAAGTGTCAAATAGTGTTGCTCTGAAAGCGAGCGCAGCACATGAATGGAAATTCGATTGCAAAAGCTGGAAAACCCACTGCTATGGTGAGTATATAAATTAGTTCAACTATACCGTTAGCAGGTATGTAGTTTGTTGCAATGTTTGTGTGAATTTATAGTTGCTTTCTTTTTACAGAGACAGAAGAAAATCAAAGGCTTTTGGGGCTAATATGATTCTGATTTTATATTTTCAACGAGGAAAGTTGATTGAAAATGGCATAAAAGTAGAGAGTAAACTAAAGGCCACAAAGCTCCAGGTCTGGTCTTTAGACTTAGAAAATTCGTACTTAGTAAGTACGCAAATACTAAATCTTTGGAAACAACATAGCTTTTCCATAAATTCTTGCCTCTAGTATCACATTTATGACGCTTTTTGATTTCTGAGCTCTTATAATTTCCCGTCAGGTTCGTGGTCCAATTTGTATTAAGTACAATTCTTCACTGTTGGTCGCCTTGCGAAGGGACTCAAGTAATAGTAATGGGCGCATCCCAATCCCAAATGGGAATGCACATTACTTTTACTAGCTAAGAGGGATGCCTCATAGTTGACACAATAATCCCTCGATCTAACGCCAACCCCCAATTGTAGGAAGTGTGAGGATACACGCACCAACATCATCCTGAGCCAAGGTGTTGAGGCACCCGTGTTGATGGCTGAATAGTTAGTGGGTGGAAATTAAATAGCTGCTCGCGAACGGTACGCTCCGATCACTATAATGGAATCCGATGAGGGCAACTTTCTCGCCTCCAGTCAGGAGAGAGTAAAAACTACTACCGTTTGTATCATCCATACTCAGTAGGAACAGCATTAAAAACAGAGCATTCCAGCCAGAGTACCCAAGGCATAAATATAGAACCATTCACCTCCAAGGCAGCCATAAGTACCAACCAAACTACACAACTGAGGAAAAGCCGGCATCAGAGGGTAGTTTTCGGTCTCGGGAAAATAGTTAAAGAGCAGACTGCTGGCACCTCGGTTGATCTCGAAGAGATAAAGCGGCTAACACAAATAGTATTATAGAACAGTATGAAAGCTTCCTGAAAAGAGAGCCATCGCAACCTGCCGCAGAAACCATCAAACAATCCATTTAAGGGATGGAAGTTTCACCTTCTCACTTTAGCTCGCCTTTAAACGGTTGTTCTCAGTCTACCCAGAGGACTCTTGGTCTATAATCGGAAGTCGTGAGCTGTTTGCGCCATATGCAAAATAATCGTTTCTGGCCACTGAATTTCTATACACGGCTCCATCCTCCATCTTTATGTAGCTCAAGAACAAGTAAAACTTTCTTATATGTCAGATATCTCAAAGTCATTACAGAGCGCTTAGTTTGCCAAAAAAGGCATATATCTTTTCAGTTTGAACTTCACATTAACGGGACATAGGTCATTTAGAGAGTGGAAAAAGTTAGCTTGAAAAAGTAAACTTTTTCCCCTTGCCAGTTCTAGACAGACATCGCGATTTAGCTAAGTAAAGTTGCAGAAAGCTACCTCATATTAAGCAGGGATTTCAGTCTTCGGCTTGGTAGCATGTAAGTTATAATTTTAAGGAAATTTTAATATTAACAGAAGCCATCAATAAACTCCACATTAGAGCCTTCAAGTGAGCCTATCATTTTTGGTAAGAAGACATTCTCAAATGACAATCAAAGGAAGCGCAATTTTTCACGCAACAGCAAACATTTAGGTTAACCTCTGTTAGTGGCATGGGTACTGGCGACCCCCTTCACGTGTCAGACATTTGAGTGTGTGAAAAATGCTGAAATAAATAATGTCATCACATTTATGACACAACATGCATATGCGTGACCTCCAACCATACAAACAACCGAGCCTCACTTTTCAGCACAGCGTAACTTGCCACTTTCGACAAACACCCCAAATTTCGACACTTTTCCTGGTGAATAAAAACAACAAATACAAATAGATTGTCTTCGCCGCAACTTTGGGCTTTATTAAATTTCTTGTGGTGGAAAAAGCCTAAGAATTATGACACTTTGGCGCCAATATGAGCAATTGACATGCAAATCTAATAAATGCATGACGGCAAAGAGCCAGAGAGCATGTCGCTGACAGTTGGATAAAGGAGTGTGCGGCGGGTGCTGAGAATCTTATGTGTTTCTGATGTCTCTGAGTGTCAAAGGCGATTGTGTGTGTTTTGAGTTATGATACCTCTGTCTATTATTAAGCAATCAGCGTGCGGCGACACAAAATAACAACACAACAATAGCAACAACAAGTCGATATCTTTCCGATGGCATTTCAAAAGACTTGCCGACATCAAAATTGATTTCAGCTTTCAGTCTTTACAATGAGCTTAAAGCCATTAAGCATGTATTTATTAATTCAGTACATGTGTATGTATGAGTGTGTGTGTGTGTGTGTGCGCTCATGTCGTGCTCCATATTGTTGCATGAAAATCAAGGGTGCGGCAGTGTGTATTTGTTTTTGTCCAATATAAAAGCAATTAAATGTGAAAATACAAAAAATCAAGCACCATAAAAGCAAACACTTTATTTAATTACGATTGGACAATAACAAAAACAATACAACAACAGCGTGTTTATGTGTGTGTTTGTGTGCGGGCACAAATTGCCGTCAAAATCAATTACCAGCAATAATGCAATAGGCATTTTTATGGCGTAATGATTATTATTGAAGCGCACCGCATGATGAATGGCCGCGATTCACCTTTTTTGTTGTTGTTGTGCGGGGAAATTTAAGTGCGGTTTAAAGCAAAAATAATATTATGGCAAATTGCAAAGGTCATAAAGTGATGTTTCCAGCAATTTGTGCCTTGTGCTTGAAAAAATGCGCAAATGTTTGCAATGTGGCGTAAAGGATATCTGATTTTCTGCGGAATTCAGCTGGAATGTGCAGTTTACTTTTGCCTCTTTTTTTGTGCGCTTCGAACACTTTTCTCCTTAACCAACTAACCTACTTATTGTTTAATGCCTGCTGTTGAGTCCATTGCAGCGCAAGCTTAAGCTGAGAACATAGTGGAGCGAGGAAGAGCGCTTAACGGAATGAAACCCTACAAAAAAATTTCTTTATTTATATTTATGAACTTCTTGCCTCTCATCTTCTATACATTTCTATACATTCGCAACATGTTGCTACAGTGAAGAATAGTTTCGTTCACCTAACGGCTGTTTGTATCATCTAAAAATAAACGAGTTAGATATAGAGCTAGGTTAGGTTAGGTTAATCTGGTAGGCCAATAAGCCACGCATCGACCAGTTTTGGTCCTTTGCGATGCCAGATTGAGTTCAGTTGCTAGGTGCAAGAGGAGTAGCCAAACTTAAGAATACCCGCGCTTGACGCGAATTTCAACAGATTCTGCGGCTTCATTATCAACACCTCCTCCAGTGTATCATACCGTTGAAAGCGCAGATGCTTACAGCGTAGTCTTGCCAATGCGGAACTAGTGCACAAGCGAAGATCCATTCTTTCCCTGGTGCCTTGCTCTAGACATTTTCAGTAGTCTTCTCGATATGTCAGCCTCCACCCGCGGTCGTGTGTCGCCACCAGACAGTGACCAGTTAGTATTATCTTCATGTTCCCACAGTCTCTTCTATTAAGTGCCAGTAGGAGTTTTGTGTACTTCTGATCTACCGTTTTCCACATGACTTGGGCAGTTTTGCAGTCATGTAGCTCGTTCCATCTGGTTTTGATTTTCTTTACCAAGCTTCTGTCAAGATCGGCGTATAGACAAAGTATGGGTTTAGCCGTACACCATTCTTGACAATCTCGTCCGCTATTTCATTGCCCTCGTTTCCTTTGTGGCCTGGCACCAAGTAGAAGTGAAATCTCTTGTTTATGACGACACTCGCCATTACTGCCCTGCTTCCTAAGACACTTCTGATCGAAATGCGATACGAGGTTACTGCCTTGATTGCTGCTTGGCTGTCTACATAGATGTTGACTCTGGAACTGCCGGCAAATGCATTAAAGGACAGCTCCACGGCTTTCGCAATAGCAAAGACCTGAGCTTGAAATATACTGCAGTGGTCCGGCAACTTAAAAGGCTTCCTTATGCTTAACTCTGGATATTATATTCCCGCCTCAACCCTTTCTTCTAATTTCGAGCCATCCGCATAGATGTTTAGAGTGTTGTGCTTAGCTAACATACTTTTAAGCCGGCCATATTTTTATATGTTTACTTTGAACCTTCTCTCCCAGTTGAAAAGTGGGGTCATGTAGTCGGTGTTTGCCCAACCGCCCTTACCCACCGAGCTATGCCCGAAGGTTCGATATGTAAATTTTCCTGCAGCCTTTAGTCGTTCCGCCGATTTTGCTGCGCAGTTTTCAATGAAGAGTTCTATAGGTAACAGGTTTAGTTGTTCCCAAAGATCTCATTATGCACAGCGTAGAGAGCCTTTGAACACTTCTCATTTGCTTCCGGTAGGTGGATTTCCGTATGCCTGTTCACCATACTACTTCACCGTAGAACAAAATTGGTCTAATAATATCTGTGTAGCACCAGTGTATGAGAGAGGGAGAGAGCCCCCAGGTTGCGCCGACCATCTGCCTGCACGCATATAAAGCTTGGCTTTCCTTACTCTTTCTTCCACAGTAGTTTGTTCTCCAAGAATGGCAAACTAGACTTTTCTTCACCAATATGCCTAATCTCACCTTGTTAAATGCGCTCGGGGTATATTTTGAGTAGTTTTGTCACTTCAGCCCAGTGTCCACGTATCCCCACGCATTCCATGGTTCCTGGAAGCAATGTATAGTAATAAAACTCTGTACGAATAGTGCGTTTAAAGTAGGCCAGTTTATAGTATAACCAAAAATTGTCCAAATCTTACCAAAGCCATTTAAGTTCCTACACACCGAATATGTGTATCAAAATTTCAACCTCGAACTTTTTATCGAAAATGTCAGTTAATCTGTGAGATATATTCTAGACATTCGTAGAGACCGCATTTAGCTACAAGCCATATGAACCCAAGAGCACTACACCAGCTTTCATCCTTACCAGTTGTCAGTTACACTCCAACTTAGCTCTGCCTTACTTGCTATAACTTATAATCGCTTTGCCGTCCGCTTCACTGTGTGCACAGCCTTACATTTTTTTCCTCCGTTTTAAGGAATCCTATATTTGTTTCTTTCACAGCTGAGAAACTGTGTTTGCAACAACAAAACAGCAGCGGTCCTCCATAGAATGGTATGAAAACCAAGTGATCTCCTGTAATTGCAGGCAGTTGACAGCAGCTTTTGCGTGTAATCACGAGCGAAACGTCAAACAACACGAATTGTCAACACTGACAGCAGATGAGCGAGAAACAACAAAAATAAATAAAATAAAATCAACAAAGGAAGACACGGCACATTGAACCAAGTGAAAACAGAGAAGCCTGAGCTGGCACGCTAAAAACTAAAAAGTAAATGAAAGTGCTGCGAATGTTGCAAGAAAAATAATTGAGAAAAAACTTGAGAAAGAAGTGACAAAAAACAGAAAATTAACAAAAAATTCGCCGAAGTGGACGAAAGTATAAAATAAATACCAAAAAGTAGCAACAAATCAAACGGAGAAAGCTGCAATGAAGCACAAACGTAGAAGCAAACAGAGATGGCGACAGAAAACGGAACACAAAGTCAGCAAAAATAGAATTCACCGAAAGAAGCACAACATTTCCACCTGAATTTTACACGCCAAACAATTAAAGTCGAACTTTAAAACCAGCGCCTCACTTGTGCCCGAAAGAAAAACATAGTCTTAATAAAAGACGGTGGTAAAGAAATATAATTGTTTAAGCATGGACCAAGTCAATATTGTTACAGCGACAATAAAGTCAACAATGCCAAAAATAACCAAAATAACAATAAAATGTTGCGTTAGCCCAAAATTTACTTTGCAGGTAAACAGAGTTCAGCTTTTCTTTTGGGGGAACACGCAGCAGCTGCAACGCACATACTAAGTGGCACAAGATAAATTTCATTTGAGTCCACAAAGCAAATAGTGCCAACAACAGAGGGTACAGTGGTGGCAGTCGCATATAGCAGTTAATAGGTACTTCCTGTCCGGAGAAGCAGAATTTGTGAGGGGAATTTGTTAGGAGTAATATATATAAGAGAAAAAGTAAGGTAAAAGGTAAGAGAAAGATTTTAGTTAGAGGTTTTAGAGATTGTAGAAGTTAAAAGGATCAATGGGATTCTGAGCCTAAGTGAAGTTATAGCGGACCAGGTTATGGCAAGCTTTCGAGACAGCCGCTAGTTTCACAGCAAAAGCTTTTTAAACTCTTATTTTGGTTTTGCGGCAGATTATATCCGTGTGGGTAGGTTGTGTTAAATACACGACTAATCCTTCTTGGACCGCTAGAGACGCTTGTTCGTTGTAATGCTCAGAACTCTTTGGTATGGATCAAAAAGAGCCCCAGAACTCCTAGGGATGGATCGAATAGAACGTCGCATATCGACAAAACGCTTAGAGCCTGTCACAAAGTTACTGAGTCGGCTAATATAAATTCCAACGGCCAATTAGCAGGGTTCATAAAAAGTATGGTAACCGAGGGGCTTTAACCTTAGCCTGACGAAAGCGGTACAATGAGGAGCAAGTTTCTGGATGTTTCCACCTCATATTCCTCATTGCGACCTTGATAAGACCTTTTACGATACACTTAGAACCAGAAGCTTTCTATGTAAATAAGCGCCACAAAGTGATTAAAGGAGGTTTCACGGCGTTATAAAGAAGATTAACTATACAAAGAACTTTATAAATTACTCTCGGTAGTAAGGCGGAGTGGAATGACTCCACGCTCGAAGTAGCAGAGGGGCAGCACTATTCAATGGTACACTGACGGCTCGAAGGCATTGGAGCAGGCATTGCGGGATCGCATACCAAACTTTCATTATCAATGGGACGTTTTCCGAGCATCTTTCAAGCAAAAGTCTTTGCTATAAATCAGTGCGCAGAACTCAATCTCCACCGCAACTATCGCAATCAGCATATCGCCATACTTCGCGACTGTCAAAGCGGCACTAAATGCGAGCTTAGTGTATGAAGTTAAATCGCTTTTAGAGGAGGAATGTATAGGAAGGATGAACCGCCTATCAATGTGCAACCGGATACATCTCCTCTGAATGCCGGGCCATAGAGCGATAGCCGACAATGAGCTGACCGACGAACTAGCCCGCTCTGCGGTAGCGAGCACGATGATAGGGCCAGAACCATGAATTGCAGTGGGGTCTCAAAATTTTAAGGAGCTGCTCCGCACAGAGAAGAGTGTGGAGAGAGAACAGAATTGGTAGCAGTAATGCGCCATGCCAAGCTGACGGTTCTACAACAAGGAACAGTGAACCCAATAACTCCTGATTCTGGATTTCCCAGCAATTTGGAAAAGCAGGCTCAAGACCCTAGGTTCCATCCACGTGGACAGGGATCACATCACCTCAGTCGCGAACAGCAGGCTTCTGGAATTGTCCAGGATGCTGGACCTAGGTTACCATGTGTGATATAGGGGAGGGCACAATAGACCAATTCTCTATAAAGAGTATGATGCGTTCATGATTTAGAGCCAAATTCTTTTGCAGATTCCACCTTAAATCAAAGCCAGTGGCATTAGCTAGGAGAGGAATTTACTTTATCAAAATATTATGCGGAGCACATTCATAGCTGAAGTTTCCTTGTAAGACCCTAGGAGTGTTTTCAAAGTAGTGTTCTGGAACAGATTGAATTCTCAGCTAAACGAACTGACATACTCAAAGTATTCTCGGCATACACTCACCCATCAACCATTTTACGTTCCAGTAATCCCCCGGTTATGAATTTCATAAACACAAAATTTGTCTCTAACAAGCGACAAAGCAGTGACACCAGGACGTCTTACTCATACACCGTTTTTCGTGCAGCACTACAAACTCTCCCAGCTTTATTCTTTGAATAAAAAAAAAACATTTTTAATCTCCAACAATCTCACGAAAATTACATACAGTTACCGTAAGTATTCTCTAATGAATTGTCAAAATTTCATATAAGACATAGATGCCAACTTGAAGCATGCACCGCTTCGTGCTCTCCTACTTTGCCAGCGCGCCCACAACTCACCAGCATTTTCACACAATCCAACTACAGCCTTGGCAGTCGCGTTCGTGGCTGCACTGAGGGCTACATTGGTTAACGATTACAATCAAATTAATGATAATTATTGTTGATACAGAAAAAACACATTACAGCCAAGAATAAACAATAAACACTTGACAAATATCGTAGTTATGCAAATAGACAGCCGTTTATCAGTACAGTGGAAATAAATCAGCTGTCTCGAAGACTTTATTTAACCCAATTTGAATACGAAATGCCAAGAAAGCACACGCACACAGTCGCAGCGCACTTGAACGCTCCCCAAATACCCCAGGGAGGTTGGTGTAGGAAGTGCGCGCTTTGTTCGGCTCCTTTCCTATTCAAGTGCCACACAACAACAAAGGCGTATGTCTGCGCTGCTTTTCTTTTTTCGTAAATTAGTTACACACAAAGCGAGGTAAATGGAAAAACCAAAAAAAATATATACACATATAAATCAAATAAATATTATTGCAACAACAGCGACCGAAAGTCACACACACGTACACATGTCAAGCAGCGCGCGAGCAAGTAGCGTAAATAAACAATGTTAACATGTTAACATGGTAAACTTGGTAAACAGCGCTAAGGTTAAGATGCAACATTGTTGGCAACGCCACGCTGAACAATCGCCGATACACACCGATATACAGATTGAATGTGCGCAGCGTCGCGATATGAGCGCGAAGCAGACACAGCGGATATCAAGTGCGCGCTGAAGAGCTCAGTGACCAGCGCTTAGCTGCAGCGGCAACGAGACAATGTGGTGCGCAGCAACAACAAAAAACGGTTGCAAGCGCACTTAACGCTACGGGCCGCTACTTGGTACTTGGTGCGCGCTGGCTGGCGGCTACCAGCCTACGCAATTATGATTAATCGCCGTTGCTGTGACTGGGAAGCCGCGGCTGCGCGCCGGTAGTCCGTGTGGTGAAAGGCGTCCGCCAAGTAATGCATCATTTACGTAGGTGCAACAATCTTGAATGTTTTGTAAATAGTTGGATGCATACTTTTTGGGCACTCAAGTGCATTCGCTTTGAATTATCGTGCCACAGCAGGTTTGTGGGTAAGTCACCGAAAGACAGTGTGCTGTTCGCAGTAAGGACAATGGGCTCATGCGCAATCGTCACTTTTTTGGCGATAAATTAACGCCGATTTAGTTGTGGTTTCGGCTGGCTTTGGTTATGAGCGTGAAGTGGGTTTGTGCATTTAAATAAATGAGTGAGATAAGTAATGAGGTGAAAGCGCAGTGAATTATTCGATATTACGAATGAAATGAAGAAAGACAGATCAGAATTATTAAGTTCAGTGATTTGCACTGCTTGTCCTTTATGATTCTTCGTTTTCGTTTCCTTAAACCAAAAATTTTATATAACACTGAGTTTAACTTCTCCTTTATTGAAGGCTGAATGTGTTGACATATGCGCCGCTCTCTTAAAACACTCAGTTCTGCCCCTTAAAGAAGGAGTCTGCTGCAGGAATTCAAAGATTGACAATTGAGTCTCTACAGAATATTGTCCTAAGGTTACCAAAATTTGATATCCCTGCGAAACTCAAAAGGCTCTGGAGAATGACGTTGAACACAATTAAAAGCTCCATTAAAATCAAGAAGAACCTCATCGAGCCGTCCGATACCGAACGCAGTGGCACAGTCTACCCTAAACGAACAATACCATTGGATGCATTAGACTTAACAAACCAGCCACCACCCCTCCGGGCTGTCCGATACCGAACTATCTTTGAGGCTGGATTATTCCCTCTCGTGCATCTTTTTCACTATAACGCCGAACAAGGTATACCTGTCGCTAATCTGAACCGCAGTGGAACAGTCTACTTTAAACGAACATTTCTATTGAGGGTTATAAGCCCGGACAACAGAGCCACCAGCCTTTGCAAGCCTTGAAAAAGAAACGAAAGTGGTTGGTCCCTAGGGGAACGAAGGTCAAAGTACTTAGAACTTAGACAAAAGCATTCCTCGCGTTTTGTGAACAACGTTACTGTCGTCAGCTTAAATAAATACCAAAACTTGGAGCCTGGAGATCATGCACAAATTCTTGCCAGCAGGTGCTACTTTGGGATCGGATCGCACCAGATCCCTCTCTCGTCGTACAAAAATTAGGCTTTTACGATGACGACCCGAGATGAAAAAGTACTTGGAGCACTCGAGAGTCGTCCGCCTTGACGATGAATATCGAAGAAGATAGATCCACGAACCGCATTAGCTCCACGGTGTCATTAATATAGTTGAGCGCATAAAAATCCAACGCTAATTAAGCCATTTCGTTCGCATAGCCACTCACGGATCCAATGGAAGCACCAACTGCACAGCGATCTGTCTTTACTTATGATGTGCAACTATCTTGACTTCGCAAGTGATTAAGGCAACTGGCCAAGTTTCGGATTCTCGGCCCAGACGGACTCACTTTTGTATTGCCAAAGAATAAAAAGAGTGTTATCCTAGGGGAAAAAATAATAAAATGCTCTACAGACTTTGACCTACTTGGCAGGTTTGATGTTCCTACTGTATCCTATTGGAGAAGATACCTGTCTAAAAGTCACGTGTAGCTCCCATTTTTGTTCAAAGCTTTCATTCTTTTGTCTTTTTGTATTACTGTAACGAGAAGTTTGAGTTGTGAATCTATCGAATAATTGTATTTAATATACTGGAGACGTACTAGCCCTGAAACGTTCTTATTTTCTAAGAATTTCTTTGCCAATTTAACTTTACATTTCTCATCATTCTCTATTTGACATTTTATCAGACACATTTCCCAGTAACCAAAATCACAGTAAAAGCTTTCAAGATACGTAACCATATGACATGTGACATAATATTTAACAGTTTCTCGCTAAACCATTGTAACCGCAGTAATACGAACATTATAGCTCAGACATCTCGCATGGCAAGTGAAAGACATTAGAGACGCTGACAAGCAAGACGCCGAAATCTATGGCATATACCTCATATTCTGCGAAAAGAGAGCTATGTAAGAAAATGCGAAATGTTTTCGTGTGACAGTTTCTAATTTGTCAAATGTCAAATGGCAAATGGCATCAGCGCTGAGTGATGGAGCGGCAAAAAGCGGTCACAGTTGCGACCACAACCTTGTAGATTAATAAAATACGTACGAAAATGTGCACGAGTAAGGGACAAATGAGAGCGAATGACAGCTGAGTGAGGGTGTATGAGCTGCTGAATACAACCCTGTCTACGCTGTCATTTAATGAGTGCCGTTGTACGGTAAACGCCTACCAAACGCCTACGAAAATTAAATGTCCAGCATATTTTTGCATTAAATTGACCTCAAGTCAAATGCCGAACCGCACATAACGGCTAGAGAAGTGAGGTGAAGAGAATAGTAGTTAAAATGGAAAAAGTTTGAGTGCAAAATCAATACGCAGGTATAGTACATATAGGTCATAATAGATAGGTGCGGTAGGAGTGCAAATTATGTTGACAACAATGATTTTTTTGATCTTGTCTATTAGGTCAAGGTTAAATGAAGTGTTCTTGTAATGCTTTAATGGAATCGACGTGTACTTATTTATGAGCGCAAAGCGAGTGCAATGAGTATAATGTGCTGAACATTAATTTTTTCACATCATTGCCTCGGTAACTTGGAAGACGGGGAGTGGAAATAAGTAGATTACATATGCAAGCGAATGTGAGAATTTATTGGAAGAGATATTGATATTTTACTAACTGCATACATTTCTGATTTTCAATGAGTGCTGGAATTACACGAGGAAATAGTTAGAGATCATTCCCACTGGAAAAATATCACTTATCAGTGCAGTAGCAAAAAAAGATTTCCACCGACTGTGGGTCTTAAGTCCAGCTGCCCAAGTAAAGCCGTCGTTCTGGGTAAGGTTCTGTAAAAAAGTTGTTTGTCTAGTCATGTCTAGTTTTCATGAAAGGAGTTATCTGGTTCAATTTCTTGATTAAAACATTCTGGAAAAAAGTAAGTCGATTGTCCTAGTAAGTCCGGCTGGACCCCATTTTTACTGCCAGACATAACTGGTCAACTGAAAAGTCTCCATCTTGTTACATAGACTGCGCTACTAGATTTTTAGTTAGACCTAACCTTCATTAGTTTAAGAATTATATAATTTTCAGTGGAGTAGCTTTGGTTATTGTCAAAAAAATTGATAAAAATGAGTTTCACATATTGTTAATTTATTGCTTTTTGAAGAGAAAAATTATAGTTGAAGCTACGCCTTTGGCTTGATAACGAGTTTCTGAACACTCTTCCAAGAAAGTCAACCATCAAGGATTGGTAACCTAAGCTTAGAGGTGATGATATGAGTAACGAAAACGGTGAACGCAGTGGACTCCCAAAAGTGGTTGTTACCGACGAGAACATCAAAAAAGTCCACAAAATAATTTGGGATGGCCGTTAAATGAAGTTGTTTGAGCTAGGAGTCGTTCTTACGATATTAACTGAAGGTGCACATCACATCATTCACGAATATTTGGCTATGAGCAAGCTCTGTGCCAAGTGCGTGCCTCGTGAGCTCACTTTTGACCAAAAACAACGACGAATTGATGATTCGATACAGTGTTTGGAGATGTTCAAGTGTAATAAAACGGAATTTTTTCGTCGATAAGTCACAATGGATGAAATATGGTTCATGATTCAGCCCGAATACCAATCGACAGTCATTCAAGTGGATTACACACGATAAACCCGTTCCAAAGCTAGGAAAAGCGCAACAGTCTGCTGGCAAGGTTATGACGTCTGTATTTAGGGATGCATATGGAATTATTTTTATTGGAAAAAGGAAGAAAGGAAAATCAACAGCGACTTTCAATTAGCGCCACTGAATCGTAAGAAAGATCAAATCGCCGAAGAACGTCCGCATTTGAAGAAAAAGAAAGTTCTGTTTCACCAAGCCAATGCACCGTGTCACAAGTCAGTGAAAACGATGGCGAAAAACCATGAATTGGGCTTCGGACCGCTTCCACATCCATCGTATTCTCCAGATCTGGCTTTCAGCGACTGTTTCCTGTACTCAGATCTCAAAAGAACATTCGCTGTGAAGAGATTTTTGCCGAATGTTGAAGTGATCACCGAAACTGAGGGCCATATTAAAGGAATGGCAAAATCGTACTACAAAAATGGTATCGAAAATTTGGCAAATAGCTGAAATCAGTGAAATATGTTGAATAAAAAAAAATAATTTTGACAAAAAGGTGTGTTTTAATATGGTTGGCCGGGAACTTTTCATGTGGCCTGTTATTCAACTTATT
This sequence comes from Bactrocera tryoni, assembly GCF_016617805.1. Lineage (NCBI taxonomy): Eukaryota > Metazoa > Arthropoda > Insecta > Diptera > Tephritidae > Bactrocera > Bactrocera tryoni. The sequence goes on from NC_052501.1 coordinate 85,169,741, forward strand.
AATTCTAAACCTCTTCACATTCAAATTGACCCGAGTGGATAATAATAATATTCACGAAAAATCGAAAAGTTGCGGCATGGTTTTCATCTCAACACTTTTCCTGACACCCTGTACCAGAACTTTGTATGTGTTTTTTTTGTTATTCCGGCGGAGTACTTCCGAGCAGTTATTAAGCGAACAGATAGCTGGCTGACAACGAAAAAGTATTAACCTATGACAACAGCAACAACAGAAAATGCCAAATGCAGGCAATGATGAATGGACACATACTCGCACAAACACAACAGTAACAACAACAACTTCAACATAATCATGCAATAAGTGCTCGTAATAATAATAAACAACGAACGACACTTACCGGGAAGACATCAATTTCGATCCACGGCGCTTGCCATACTTGCCAAGCAGTGAGCAGTCTGATACAACAACCATTGATGGAAGCGAGCGACGGACGCAGGCGACGTTGACGACATTGACAAATGACGAAGTGGACAGTCGAGCGCCAGCACGCCCTACCAACAAATGCACGGCCGAGTAGGGCGGACATACAATATTTTCCACTCTGACTACCAAATTGCTATGCCATTTTCCCCGCGCTTTGTTATTGTAATAGCGTCACAACGAGTAGCTACGGCGACACGACGACACAATTTATTCTATTATTTATTTACTTATTTTCGTTTTTTGCCACTTTTTGTTTGCATTTTTGCGTTTGCCACACGCCAAATGCCAGTTGCCACTTTGCCACTTGATGGTTGGCTGTTGCCACTTTGCCACATGCCACTTGGCGCTTGCCGCTTGCCGTGGATGAGACGGCTACCCGAGAAGGTTAGCTGCGGCGGTGGCTTTCGCGCGTCTCGTCTCGCTCGCCTCGCCGGCTGCTCGGTTTAATTTAGTATGCAATTTTTTAGTGTCCAACGACATAACTGCCAGTGGCGACGCGGGTGTCGCAGCGTGCGGCAAGACGCCACTCACAAGCTGTTCAAGTTGCCAATTCAAATTGCCATTCACCGGCGCTCGCCGCTATCAATGAGCGATTTGAGGCGGAAAAAATTGCAGCAAAAAGCAAACATCAGTTGTTGCTGTGTTGCTGTTGTTTTGTTTTCTTTTTCCTGCTGCCATTGTCTTTTTCCGCCGTCTCGTTGTAATTCTAACGACACGCGGTCGGCGGCCAAGCAGCGCTGCGCGGCGTTTCTCGGAAGCGCCAGTGTCCGTGTCTGCGCTGAAAGCAAATAAATTATGTTGTTAACAAGTTGTCAGCGCGTGTCATCGATAGCTGGTGTGCAGCAACTACCACAACAAAAACAACAAAAACTAGTACTTGCAACATTCGCTGCACGGGTAAAGTGTTATTCGCTGCGCTGCGCTATGAAGTCATTAGCGACCAGCGAAAACTGAAAAAAACAAACAAAAGTGGTGGGCGTTGCACACACCCACACATACGTACATACACACATGCAGCATATATTGATTGTTATTAGCTGTGGCCACTTTTGTCCATAACAAATGTGACATTTCGACGACAAATTTGTCCGTGTTGGCGCGTACAATTTTCTAATGGTTACAACTTAATGGCCAGCACTTTATTTGCTCGAAAAATTGTTGCCGTCGAGTGTTGCAAGAAGCTCGTAAATATTTGTTATGACCGCTCGAAGTGTATGTTAAGTTAATCTGATGGACTGTTTACTTTAGTAATTCTCAAAATTGATAAAGAAAATCTAAATTAATTGGAACTGAGAGAGTGAGAGGGAGGGAGATATATAATATACTCTGGTGTATATAATGGTTTGTCAAAAAAGTCAGGCCTTCCGGAGCGTGGCGCATCTTCGACCACCTCTACACCAGAACGAAAACGTTGAAACCATCGGTGTGCGGTGGAAATGGAAACTGTGTCGGGTCCATAAACTGCACAAATTTTATTGGCGGCTTGAGATGCATTTTTGCCTTCATCGTAGTAGTGCTGTAAAATATGCCGTATTTTCTCTTTATTTTGCTCTATGTTTGCGACGCTATAACTCACGAACGACTTAAAAGAAACGACAATCAATCAAACACGTGTTAGCGCTTGAAATGAGCTTTCCAAAAAGGCATAACGTGACCCGATGCGACGAATAAAACTAGAACTACGCGCTTTCAGCGCAAAACTGGCGAAAATACCGCAAGACTTTTTTGACAACCTGTTATATCCATATGTATGTCCTTTTTAAGGAAGTCCATGATCTCCGACTTCGATTAAATTCACCATATCATCGACAAACACTAGTCTGTGATGGATTTTCGGCTGAAGCTGAACATTATAAGTTACTGTAAACGACGCAAATAGCGCTCGTATGTCCAGACACACAAACTCAGATGTATAATTACAAAATTTTCAAACTTTAGGTTAAAACTGTGAGTTTCCAGATTGCAGCACTAAAGTTGTCAAATCCCGAAATATTACGAACTGAAGCCAAAAATCTCATGGAACTCTCATGATGTTGAAATCATAGCCAATTACAATCCTGCATTGCGGATGCAATATACAAAATCTCGCAAAAAAAATCGTCTAATTATGAGGAATTTATAACGGCTTCGGTACGCAAGATCGAGTAAACTTCGCTGATTAAGTTAACCCACCTGAATCCGCCTATAGAAAGTTTCTGACATATTTCCGCCTAAACTTTGAAGATCTACTACCATTATTATTACTAAAAAATATATTTCAATCCCTTATTTGACGGACCGAACCCCAAAGGTGCTACTCACCTGCTGGTGGTACTACAACTAGCTTACTCTGTAGGAAGATGCACTGAAAACTTCGGAATACACTCTACAAAACTAGTACAGCTTCCTTAAAGTAACTACAGCTTCGTAGACTTTACTGTTAAACAAACGATCAGAAAATATACGAACTGTATAATAGGCTTCCCGACCACTGCAGCGTCTTCAAAGCGCGAATGGCTGTTATAAAAGTAGCAATGCTTCTTCTGCTCCGGAATGCTATCTCCTGCGGCGTAGTGACTGTCCACTGCGATAACAGGGAAGGATATTATTCAAGCTGAACGACGCTCAAGACCAAAAGACTAGTGAAAGGATGTCTAGACTGCTCATCTCTGACTTCTAGTTACTACTTGATTTGGTTGCCTGGGCACAGCGTTATAACAGGAAAGCAGAGCTGACTAGGTCAGGTATTTTAGTTACGCTAACCGCAGATTGGGAACGGCTAAGAGCTCTGTTGTGCTCTTGCGGTTCACTACTGGGTGGTTGGGCTTTATTCCAGCTCAGGAAGCGTGGGCCAGCAACTAGTAACTTTAACGTCGGTAGGTCCTCCTTAGAGGTCTAATGAGCTTTTCGGTCACCTTTAAACGGTTGTAGGAGTTATAATTGAAACTTATTCTGAAAGATTGACCATTTTAGTGATTGCTAACTGAAATTGAAAAAGCTGCTTAAAAAGAGATGAAATAGATTATACTCAACTCTTCCTGCTCGTATGTGCCGCCTGTACCAGATCAAAGATGCAACACCTCGCATCTTATACTTTTTGACATTCAACGTACATTATAAGTCCTCCGCCTTCTTATAGAATCAATAATCTAACCTGCACTAACGTAGTGATATCGCTAACCTGACTAGGTAAGGCTACAAAAAAATTAATTGTGTGATCACTATTTATTAAACCGGATCGATTTTTTTATAGAAAAAATTGCGGGAAATGTTCTACAGACCAACTTACAATCTTACAATTCGATTGCTTTGCTTGCTGCTCATTACGCTTCGGTTTGTGTCATTGCTAACGCGTTGCGTTACGTTGGTTTGGTTTATGTCCACACTATTTAAGGTTAAATGTGTACTTTATTTTATTTTTTTTGAACATCTTTTCCTAAGAGAATATGGGTCTAAAACCGGTTTCGAGCCAGTGCTTTTATTGTCAAGTGTAAAAAATCTGAATAATAATTCGCCGATCTGGGCGATTCCGAGAAAATAGGAATAGGATATCAAAGTTCACCTAAGTATTAAATTACATTTCGGGTTTACAGTATTCGACACTTTACCCGCCGAGAGAAGCCGAGGAAAAGGAAGACCTTCACTTCGTCGGAAAGATCAGGTGGACGAGATCTGGCTACACTTGGAATCTCCAATTGGCGCTGAACAGTGAAAAGGAAGAACAACTGGCTGAACCGCTGAAGCGGTGTTTACGGTAATAAATCAGAAGAATCAATTTTGCCTTAATATCGCTGGTTCGAAGGCGTTTTTAGACCCAAAGTCTCTTAGGCAAATTTGTTCAGAATAATCCTTAGCACATATCGTTTAAGTTTAGCAGCTTTATTAAGTTTGAAGAGGTCCTTAATATATACATAAGTATAGAGCCCTAAGATATAAAATATGTAAATTTTTTTTCCTATGATATGAAATGAATTAATTTCTGTTGGCGACCAACATTCATTACTCCATACAGTCACCATTAAACTCAATATGTCGATCGCCAGAATTAGTGTTCCTTTCTGCTCAAGAATGCCGCATTTCCATCGGCTCATATCCACTAGCTCTTTCACCAACTCCATCACTCACTTGCTTCAATTGGCTGCAGTTAATAGAAAGTTTTATTATAGAATGCTTAATTCACTTAAGTGCGTAAGTATTATTTATGCGCGTACTTAGATAAATCCACAATACAATTCCTTGGCTCATTTGCTTGCAATTAACAGTTAAGCGAGCAATGTTAAATTAATGAAAACGGGGCGCCACGCAGCTCTGTGCTGCGGCGAGGAACGCGAACTCAACATTTTAATTGTTGGACAGCGTACAAGAATACCAACAACAATAGCGGCGCGAGGGCGAATATCTAATACCTCATAAATTTCCGCATCACTTGAGCTCTACTCCGAGGCGCGTAGCTGGCATTACCAGCAACCAATGCGACCAGTATGTGAGGGACGTAATTAAAAAGTATGCATTTGTAGATAAAAACGACACACACACGCACGCGCATAGCAATAACACGGCATAAGCCGCATAAGACAGCTCGCGCGCTATCGGTAACTGCGAGTGTTTGTGTGACTGTATTACGAAGTGCTTGTGCGCGTTGGCGTTTACATTGTCTTAAAGATAGCGCGATACACAGGCTTAATCGGCGAGTTTGTGTGTTGGTTGTTGTTGTTATTGTTAGCTTAGTAGTAGTAAGGCCATGCCGCGCTATGCACGCATAGTTCCGCCGCCGCCGCCATCAAAGGGTGGCAGTGACAAGAGACTCTAGAAAAGCTTTGTGCGCCACACACACACACACGCGCGCATGTATGTGAAGTCTACGCTAACAATGGCGGCATTGACAAGCGAAAAAATGCTGTCAATGCAATTTGACATAAGCACATTTTAATCTTGTCAATGAATCTGAATATCAAAATATGTTAAATGGCCACCCGTACGTAAGCGCTGAGCCACAGCGAAGGCCAGCCAAGGCGAGCGCATGTGGGAGTGTGTGCGTGTGTGCGCGTCCATGGGTACTCGCTTGACTATGACGATGATGAATAATTACGAGTGCAAAGGCAACAAACAACACCACAAGTACACTTGTGCGTATGCGCACACAACGAACAACAACAACACCAAAAGCAAAGGCGCATAGAGCAATGGCTGACAAAGGCGAATGCTGCGGCAGCGAAATGTGGCATAAAGGCTACAGATAGTGCTTAAGCAGCGCGCCGCTAAGCTATCTATGCTATGGTAGTAATAACAAGAGACAACAACAAAACCAACCAAAAACAACATGCATGCACTCCAATAGTTCACCAGTGCAAGCACAGGCAACGAGCGCATAAATTAATTGGGCAAGTTCAACGACTTCGCATGGTGGGGGAAGGCGCAACAAAGCTTAGTGCTTTGAGCACTCGCTTAAGCGCCGCGACCGCTAAACGCTAACAGCAAAGCAAACACAAATCCTGCCGAATCGATTGCGTGGAAATTGATCGGAGTTGACAGCTTCACTCTTCAACTCTCAAGTTGATTGATTTGGCTTTAGCACAAGCTTGCATAGACAATTTGTTTCTGGGCGCTCAGTAGTATAGTTTGCACTAGTTGATGTTTAGCTTAATAGGTGTGCATACTTGAGTCGTGGCAAACGTTAGGCATCAGAAATTTAGTTGAAGTACTGCAGGTCTCGAGCTTACGAGGTAAGGAATTCATTTAGAGTCGTACTCTCTATATCTGATTGCCAGCCGCCATCTGCCAGTTAAGTTTTGGTTAAAAAAGGTTATTTACCGAAAGAAAGAGTCTTGGCTAAGTCTTGGTTAAGTTAACCAGGTTAACGGACAGAATATATTTGAACGTACACCCTGCGATGGTAACGATAATAGAAGCTTTCGCTCAGAAAAGCCACCGCACGAACACCAGATCTGACAGATGGCTGCTAAATGGCTGGCTAATGCTAACGGAGTTCCATAAACAGAGTTTACTCTGTTCTATTATATTCCGTTCGAGTTTTTGCGTCATAATCTTATAATAATTTACCTTAGCAAGCCCTACGGGATTTTAGCCTCACGTAATAATCCTTTCCAGGCGTCTCTGCTATCGTCTGCTCCAGTCTTGGTACATCAAATTGCATCACTGCTTTTTCTGTTATCCTATGGAGACACGATTGTTGTTGTTCCAACGGTAGTAAACATTCTTGACGTTATTTCAAAGAATGAAATCCGGATCCGTTTCGGTTACTCTGACCCGACTGTCATGTGAACGGAATAATTTGACCCCATTGCCGTGAAAACGGATGGAGACACGGTCTACCTCCACCTCTTTTCCCATCGATTTTCTCAACGAACCCTTTATTTGCTGGACTGCTGTTCAGTTTATTCATGCTGGAGCTAGATATTTATTTGCTTAGTCGTGATACAGCTTATACAGCTCGTCGTTCGTCCAGGTACGATAGTTGTTATAGTACACACAAGGGGCCAAAAATCTAGCGAAGGTCTTTTCTCTCGAACATTCCAATCGCCGACTCATTACTTTTCGAAGTCGTCCATGCTTCTGTACCAATAAGAAGCAGGGATTCTTTGAGCGACTTGCAATCTGTTAATTTTATCTGTTACAGCAGCGATTCGCAAATATTATATTAGATCTCTAGGATAGCATCATTATAACTCTTGATGCCGATGCCCAGATAAGCGAAATCATTTACTGGCACCAAGCCTTTTTGGAGGGCGGGGAAGAGGTCGCTGATGAAGACCGTGCAATGAGCAAATCCAAAGTGAAAACGATGCTCATTGTCTATTTTGGCATCAAAGGCATCGTCCACCATGAATTTATTCCTCCTAGACATATCGTCAACGCCAAGTGAAAGTTCTCAAGAGACTCAAACGAAGGGTCAATCGGGTCCGACAAGACATCCCAGCCGATTGGAAGTTGCACCACAACAACACCCTGGCTCACACCGTCTTTCTTGTGAACAGTACCTACATCCCAGATGCATTTTGAGACGATAGAGGGGATCCAAGCAGCATGCACCTCGGCTCTCAAGGCTATTCCAGAGAATGCCTTCCGTGACGCCTTCAATGCTTGGAAATCGCACCGGCTGCACTGCTTCGACGCAGAAGGAGCTTATTTTGAATGTTTCTAAAGAATTGTAACGATTGGTTCAATAAATTTTTTTCTCTCGGCACAGTCAGAGTCTCTTGCTTCGGATATATACATACAAGTATATAAGGAGATAGGTATGAATTGGTGACTTTGGAAAAAAACTAGGGTATACTATAAGTATTTGGGTGCAGTGTTTTTGGGTTAGACCACATGGAATCGTTTAACTCGCCCTTAGCAAGGAACAAAGAGAAAAGAACACCTTCGGAAACTAAATTGTTGCCACAAATTTAATAGAGATGAAGTCGCTTAGTAAGTTTTAAAGCTATAAAATGCTAGAAGAGATTTTACGAGGTTAACAAAATTTAAATATATTTACTTTTTTTTTGCCTTGCAATTAATTATTATTTATTAATGACAAGCCAACTTCATTTAGCGCATATTTTCCGGAAATTTTCATTGAATTCGCCAACTAATTGAGTTTATTGTCCAATTAACAATATATAGGAATCTGCATAAAAATCTGGCGCTCGCACAAACACACACACATACAACTGCATACACACATACATTCGAACTTTTTACAATCCCATGTAAGCAGAGAAGCCATAACAACAACAAAAACTCGCTGCCACGACTTCACCATGGCGACAGAGACAGCGAGTGGTGACAATCGATGAAAAGAACTTTTGATGGCGAAATGCTTGCACACGCAGCACTCCGAACTGAGCTGGATTGTATGCCAATGGCATCGTTAATTAATTTGCAAGGAATTTCAATAAAAAGCGATCAAGCGAGCGGTGTGAGTTAGGAGAATTGCGCTGGCAATGAAACACCAGCAAAGAAAAATGAGAAAAAAAAAACAGACGACGATTTAATTTCTTGTGTGTGAAGCTTAAATGTTTGCTTGTGTGTGTGAGTGTGTATCCATAATTTATTTTTTTGTGTTTTGCTACACCTTTTGATGTTGCTTGCCTACTAATTACGCGGAATTATATTAATTGAGCGCATCAAATACGCAAATCACGTGCAACACACGCACGCAAAGACGCCTACATGTTTGTAGAGAGGTTTGTGTAGAGGAATGAGTAATTTAGGGAGACCTATTGATGGGCGTTTTTGTTAATAAAGTGATGACTATTGGTAAATAACGTGTGTTAGCAGGTGAAAATGGTGGATGGAAGCAAAATCAGTCGTTATTGTAGGACATGTCGACAACTCGCCAGTCGTTTCGACACCGCAAAGGATGAGGGAGCCTGAGAAGCTGCTGTTATACCCTTAACAAAATATATTACGCTTACCACGAGGTTTACAATAGCCAGCAGGAAGCGGTGAAGACACTGTAAGGTATAAGCCGGTATGAATGATCAACATGGCGAGCTGAGCTAATTCAGCCATGTCCCTCGATCTATCCGTATATCCTCTAAATAGTCCCTCAGTTTTTGAGATATCGACCTGAAATTTCGCAAACGTCACTTTCTCTCCAAAATACTGCTCATTCGGCAGAATCGTCGATATCGGTCCACTATAGCATATAGCTGCCATACGAACTGAACAATAGGAATAATGGGCTTGTATGGAAAACTTCTATATTTGGCAAGATATATTTCCGAAATTTGGCATGTATTATTGCCCAATGCGACGCTACAATATTCGAAGAAATTGCTCAGATCGATGAAGTATAGCTTATAGCTGTCATACAAACTAAGCGACCAAAATAAAGTCATTATATGGAAAACTGTTTTATTTTTCGAGATATCTGCAAGAAATTTTGCACAGAATATTTCTCAAGACAAAGCTATATTTTACGAATGTATTGTTAAGATCGAATTACTATAGCATATAGCTACCATATAAACTGTATGAACAAAACAAGTTCTTATATGGAAAACTTTTTTAGTTTACGAGATATCTCCACGAAATTTTGCAAAATTTATTACTTAAGACAACGCTATAATCGCTATGAAAATTGTTCAGATCGGAAAACTATAGCATATAGCTGCCATACAAATTGAACGAACAAAATCAAGTTTTTGTATGGAAAAATTTTTCAGTTTACGAGATATCTTCATGAAATTTTGTATAGATTATTGCATATGGCAACACTATAATCTCCGAGAAAATTGTTCAGATCGCGTTAATATAGCATACACCCTGTACTGCCCTACAAACTTAAATTCAATACAAAGAACTTTTATTATTATAGCTGTTAAGGGTATTAAAGCTTCGGTGCATCAGACGATGTTGAGTTTGAATTTTATTGCGAGCCGTTCCTCTTAACATTTGAATAAGCAATACAATTGAGCATTTTACTATTTCTTTGCAATATCTTGCAATTTTATTTCCTTAATATTTTTCTCTCTTTAAACGCCAAACCACAAGCTAAGAGAATTAAGTAAAAACTATGCGTAGCTTTCAAGTTCAGCTAAGGATCAAAGAATCAAGAGGCATTTAATAAACAATTAGCTTACTGCCTGCCTCAACAAACCGCAGCTGACAGCAACTATTCTCGTGCCGGGCAGTCAATCAAAGCCACAGACTTTCTCACACACACACAGCTGAATATGTAACGTCCACAAACGGATATGCAAATTAATTCGCACTAAAACTGATGCGTACAGTTGCACACACACACTCACTCACATACTCACACAGCTATATACATTCGTTTAATATTCATTTGGCAATGAGTCAGTGTATCATTGCGAAACCACAAACAAACCATCGGTTGTGGCAAGATCAATTTCATACGTCCCCGTACGACGAACGCTTGACAGGTAGGTCGCGCCACAACCGCTCCCCACCACACACAATCGCAAACAAACAGCACGTTAATGAGCCAACTGAAGCAAAGAAGGCACTCCGGCTAATAGCCGACATTGAAGTGGCAAGGTAAGCTGCAAAAAAAATATTGGCCAAACAATGCAACAAAAGAGCGACCAAAGCGAGCGTGTGGCATGAAACAATGCGACTTCGCATATCGAAATGCCATTGGAGGTGCTTCCCTACAAATACTTTGTAATATCAGTTGCAAGCAGCAGACCAACTGAAATAGGAGAAATCCCAGCAATGCTGAAGTGTATATAACGCATATAAAGCGCGCAGCCGGCAGTGGAAATGCGATATTGGCAGCGCACAGTGGTCAGCAGAAGTATGTGTACGAAGCGGTGATTGAATAAAATGCAAAATTTGCATGGAAATGATCGCCGTTCAGCAGCGAGTGCAATGAAATCGAAAGCCGAAGCCGAAGCCTCATTTGTCGTTGCCGTTGATCGTGTGTGACGAGCGGAAGTGCGAAGGGCAGCCTGTCAAGTCAACTTAAGTCAAGTCAAATCAAGTCAGTCGAAATCAATCGCAGTGCTAGTTGACTAATATGGTTTCCAGCCAAACACACAAGGCACCGACAATGTCTTTACTAGCTTGGAGAGGCATAAACAAATTTGAACTGCCATTTGGTAATATCATACAGCGTGACGCATACTGAAAAAGGCTTGCAAACAAATACAATAATGCCTTAAAGAATTATAGAATTACAATAGTTATAAGAAATGCTCGCAAAATTATGGTTGGTACTAAATATTTATGTTTTATATATAATATATACTTATTTAGACCTTCCCAACGCCCTTCACGTGCTTCTAATTCTGTTGCGCGCCTCATGATCAACACTTGTCCATAAAGTGCTCGTATTTCAAGTCTACGTGGCAAGGTTGGCTGCTTTTGTTAACTAAGTTGGACAACGAGTTACTTAGTCATACGCCGATGCCCCTCAGTACTAAGGAAGTAACCTCAAATGCTTAGCTGAATATAGAGTTCAAAATACTGTAGTTTGCTTGTGATAGCATCTATTATGGAAGGCCTTGTGAAGAACAAGCACCATTTTAGTTAACTTATATACCCTGAGCGGAGCATATTTAATTTCTGGCGAAGTTTGTAACGCCCATAAGGAAACATCGGAAACCCTACAAGGCTATAAGTAAAGAGAGAGTCATTGACCTCATAAAATATAAACAAACGGGTCTTTGACACCATAAAATGTAAAAATAAAAGGTTTTGGACGTCGCTAAATGTAACCAAAAATGGCATTGCCCTGACAAAACGTAAACAAAGTGGTCAATAACCTCAAAAAAAGTGTAAACAAAACGGTCGTTGACCTCGAAATGTAAACAAAAAGTTTACTAACCTCATAAAATATAAAGACAGTGGTTTTTGATCTCGGAAAAATGTAAACCAAGTTGCAGAGGTTCTGTTTTCCAAGAAACTATTAATTACTTAGAGCCGTCGATATCAGAATACTCTAAGATATAGCTACCATGCAAAGTGATCGGTCAAAATCAAGCTATTGTTTGTATTTTCTTAGGGATTTTCTTCCATACTTGTTTATAAATACCGTTATCTTGCCTTTAGATATCTGTAATATTACCTTGCGGCTTTTAATTGCCAATAAATTCATCGAGCCAATTTCTGATACCCTTTACTGATTTGAATCGTATTCAAATGGTAGTTAGAAGGGGGAAAGACTGAGCTATCAGGGAGGTGAGGAAAATCTTCCCAGCTGCGGTATAATGTATAGTAAACGACTTTGTTTCATAGCGTTCAAGCAACAATACTGACATACAAAATCATCTTTCAATCACTGTTGGGTTCAATTCATAATTCATTTATCAACTTCAAACTTTTTTGGTCGCCCAGGACATCTCAATACTTCTTAATCGTGCAAAGCACTTCTCCCTTTTTATCGAACCGACTCTTCAGCTGATGTCATTCATAGAAGAAATTATCTATGACTTCAAAGTTATGACTAACAACATTGTCATGACAGCAGATATTTCGTCTCGCCCTCGTCAACTACCAGACCCATTTGCTTCGCTTCCTCATCCAGTCTGAAGAAAGCAGAACTAACTGCGCGGTTGTTGTCGCCTATGATATCAAATATAGTTGTGGGCTCAATATATGTTCATGAATTTTCTAGTAAATCGGAACAACTTGACTAAAGGGAGCCTATTTTGCAACTAGTTCCACAGAAAATCGATAGAAATCTAGCTAAGGATCCCACTTCCTTAGAATACACTTCACTTTTCTTTTGGCTATGTAAAACAGATCTTCGAGAACCGCTTCCTTAGGAGACATGCCTATTCTATTGGCTCTATAAAGCAGATTTTTGAAAAGCTTCAAGTAATAGTCATAAGTGTTTTTGGATTAACCATCGCTTTAAAACGAAAAGAAAATGGAAATAAATGACTTCGAGTATCATAAACATAATTACACACTTGAGCGGATCATGATAGCATCGCGCCTGCTTGTAAGTACATGGATATGCCTTTAAAATTTTACAACCCATAGCGAATCCCCGCAACATGACAAACCCCATGCAAAGTACGCGTGCGCGCTTAGAGACGCGTGTGTGTGTGTGTGTGTGTGTAAGCACATTATGCGTTCAACTGGTTATGATAATTAACCGCATAAATAATGAAATTTGAACTTCGGTTGTCAGAAATGGTAATTGATTTATGGATTCTAATAAAATATGATAACTCTACTCCACGGCGCGGCGCGACTCGAATGCGCTCAGCTTCGCTGCTGGGACGCTGCGGCGCGGCTCAGAGCGCAGTGACGTAAAATGCGAAAATAATATTTAATAAAAGCGAAAAATGTATGTGCTAAAGTAAATGAACAAAGCAAATCTACATATGTGGCATGTGTGTGTGGCGCGTGTGTTGGTGTTTGTTTGTTGCAACAAGCAGCCGTAGTTTACAAATAAGCGACACCAAGCGAACGAGGTGGCAGTTGGCCGCTAGGGCTTTATGAGCAACAGCAATAATAACAACAACAACGAGCATATTTACATGCGAACAACAACAACAACGAACATATTTCCATGCCAACAACAACAACGCATACTAGCCCCATAAAATAAACGCAATAAAGCATTTTTATGAGCGTAATGTGGCAAACAAAATATAAAGTCACACACACACACACAAAAGACAGCAGAAAGTGAAGGGAAGTCACGGCAGCGCATAAAATGCCACACTGCTGCCGGCAGCTTGCAACGCACACACACATACGTGCAATATGTTGTGGATTACGCGCACATAGATCATCTAGTAGAGCAAGCGCTCTTGTCCAACAACGTTCGCTTATGCACGCACACCGGACCTTGCCACGCCGCGTCCGCATCTCAGCGCCCCGGCGCAGCCTTCAATTAATGTTAAAATAAACGCCGAAACATAAATGATGACACTTTTGCATTTGCGCTAATTTTCCTGCTAATAAAGCGTGAAAGCAACCGGCCGAGCGCCGCACAAAGCACTCCGCATAACAGCATAAGTAAGTGAGCGGACAACCAACGGCAACAATGTGCGCGCGGACGTGAGGTTGGCTGGATCCGGCCGGTTGACCAGTGTAACACGCGCGCCGAAGGGACTACACACACACATACGTAGGTAAATGTGTTGTTGTAGGGGAGGCAGCAGATACGCTGCCACAACATATGGTGGCGTGGACGCTTGGTGTGGCAAATGGACATTGCTGGTCAAGCTGAGTGAGGGCCGGCCAGCCAGCGCTCAGGGACTCATTCGCGGCAACATGTTCCAGGAAAATTTTACAACGGCACAACATAGTAAATAAATAAAAATATATCAATTGTTGTTGCTTTGCTTGTTACACGTATACTTGCAGCATGCGTTGGTCGCAGGGTTAGCATAAAATTATAATTTATGTAGCTACGCAGCCGCTGTGGATGCACTCAAACGCGGGGATACAAATCACCAAGTGGTAGCCACATAGTCAATTGATGGAACGAGTTGTGGGCACGCTTGTTCGGGTACAGGCAGAAAAACGCTCTGGATTGAGGAATAACGCGTAGCCAATTTAATTATACGGAGGGAGTATTGAGGGTGTTAAGCGTTACAGCGGCTTAGCTAAGTTCTAGTAAAAAGATATCTGTCATTTTTCCTATATATGACTTTTTACTAGATCTTATATGAAGTTAGAAACTCTGAATTACTGTTATAAGCTTTGACATATATATTGTAAAATCAGGTGTGTAAAAATCTTTCATCTGTCAAATACGTGAATTGATATATAAAAAGATCAAGAAGTCTCACTAGAGAGAGCAGATCTCCAAAGAAAGATCGAACTGCTCAAAAGTAAAAGAATCTGCTGAGGATCTGTTCACAACTCAAATGGTATTCGAGATCCAATATTCCAGCTGCATGTACCGCGAAAGAAAAATATAGTAAAACTATCCTATACTCTTACTATGTCTTAAGTGATCGCGACGACGACTTAAAACAATACGCCGACCGAGTTTCGGAAGTAACAAACTTCAGACATGCACTGACCGCTATTCACAGTGAAGTCATTAACACCTTCACAGACTCCCACTCAGTGAATGGCGTACTTGGAGTCAAACCCCCATCCATTGCAGACGAAGAGCTCGAGTTGGCGCGAGAATCCAGAGTGACCCTTGCACAGTTTCGTTTTGGATACTGTAGCAGGTTAAACTCTAAACTTAGCCAGAAGAGATCCTGACATATCAGACGTACCTATGTCCAGCGTGAAATGAGTTTCCGCATGATACTACCCACCTCTTTTCATGCCCTGCTAACCGTACACATCTGACACCCTTCTTCTTTTGGTCCGACCCAGTCGAAACGGCACATTTCCAATGCTTACCGTTGGATGACGTCGATGACTACTTATTTAATCCTTACCATCCTAAAGGGGATTAGATACTCATTACAACAACAATAACAGATCAAGTCAATCGACCGCCTTGACACTACCTCAGAAAAATCAACCATCCGAACGTCAGTAAATTCGATGAAAAAAATCCACGAATTGAGTTTCGAATTACTTCTGCATCCACCGTGGTTTCCAGATGTGGCCTCTAGTGGCTATTTCCTGTTCTCTGATCACAAAATATCGCTTGCTGGGAAGAAATGTTCCTCGACTGAAGAGGTGATCGCTGAAGTTGAGGCCTATTTTCAAAAAGTGACTACAAATCGTACCTCAAATATACATATATGGAAAAGTTGGAGGACCACCATTATGAGTGCATCACCGTAGATATACTCGTATAGATTTTTCAACTGACCTGTTATATCTATGTAATCTTGCTTTGTCTTAAGGGGTCATTATCGGTGCTTCATTCATGGGTTGACTTGAACTTAATATAAAATTGCACATATTTCTTGTTTCAAAGCAATAGATTGTGATATCAGAAACGGATGGAGCAATCTCATAATAAAACCCTCACAGACCGACGAACAGGGTTGCATAGAGATTAGTTTTGTCTTAACAAATTGACTTCATTCTTTAAATTTCTGCCAACTTCATACTCAGAGCTTTGGAAACATAATTATTTAACACCAAAAGAATTCCACCAATACTTCATCCAGTCAACGCAAAATTACTTTCTCGTTTTTGTCAGTGTCGCGCGGATCTCGCACCGTCTACCAGCTGAGGATCTCGTACCCTTTACTGCAACACTTTTATCAGCAAACTGTGATCTCGATACGGACAAAGAATCGCAGATTTGCTTAAATGACTGAGCAGTTGGCTGCAACGAAGCGCAGAGGGTGCGTAGATAATGGATAATGGGGCAGGAAGGCCAGCCGACACATACACACACACAAACAAAGAAGAAGTAGCAGAAGGCGCGCATTTGCTGCGTGAAACAGAGGCACAAAGTAGGCGGAGAGCAGGCTTGGACGCGACTGACGTTTGTTAATAATAATAAGCGCAGCAACAACAACATATTGACGGCACACGAATTTGTGAAATTCGCGAAAATATCGAAGTCTGCTGGAAACTGGAATGAGTTGCAAGAACTCAAGCGCACACTGCTAGCTGCAGCCTCGGTTGCGGTAGGCGCTAACCAGTTCACCGCAACGACAGCAACAAAGCAAGCTCAAATAGGAAGGCAAGCGCAACAAGAGCAACAATGCAGAGTGGAGAGTTAATAAATAGGCCTGCAAATTCAAAGAAGTTCCACTCGATTGCACTGTTATCTGCCGCTACAAGCCGCAACACAGGCACACACATAAGCACACACATAAGCACGCCCGGTGACAGTTGGACAATAATGGGACAGCAATGGCGGAAAGAACAAGCATGACGACAGCACAGAAACAAATGAGCTGCAACAACATTGAGTTGTTGCACACTTGGCTGTGCAAGCTTTGCAAGCCGCGGATTTGTTTGTTGTTTTTGCCACCATTGCTGATATCTGCTTGTTTTTGCAGTTATTGTTGTTGTAGTTGTAGTTTTTTGTTTTTTTTTGTTGTCATTGTGCCTACTTAAGCACCGACTGCCACTCTGCGCGCCAGCAATGATTTCCAGGAATGATCAACACTTTTCGCTCGCGCTCGCACCTCCGCCTGCTGCGCCGCCGCTGTCGCCTTGTCCATTGTCGTTGTGGCGGCAACACTTTAACTTTATTTACTTCGCACAAACAAAGCACGCAGAGCAGGCAAACAAAATTAAGGAGCGCGCGCACAAAAAAGTCTTGAAAAGAAAATTAAAACACCATCTGCGTCAGCCGCACACTTGACGCGGCACTTGTAGTTGCGCCTCGTTGTGCTGCAGCCTTTATTATCACCGCAGTCAGTTTCTTAGCGGTTGCTGCTTTGCTTATGCGCCCATTGCTGGCTGCCTGCGTTGCTCATTTATTGCATCTTATTTTCGCGCTGCATCTTCAGCGCTTTTGCAGCGCCTTTGCTTCGGTTTTGTTTCGCTGCTTCTTGCCGTAGCATAGCGCTGGCTCTTGAGTCAAGGGCTCACCAAAGGGCGGGCGAAATGATGTACTAATTTGAAAAATTTTACTTTGCGATTTTTTATTTGCAATTTGCAATTGCCACTATCGCCGCGTTGTTGTGGTTGTTGCGCGCCTCGCATTCACGTTTAATAAGTTGCCAGTTTGTTTTTAATTAAAATATAACTAGAACTGACCTTCGCATGCATCGTCGAATATATTCGTGGGATTCCACAACGGTGTGCACTGGAAGAAAAATTCGACAGCTCGAGTTTTGTAAAGCTTGGAACTTTCAGACAGGGAAATATTATGACCATACTGCTCTGAGAGTTTGAATTTGTGCCTCGAGAAACATATTTACAGATACTTCAGCTAGAAAACTTCAAATGAGCTTTGAGTCAAGCCGAATCCGTCAATTATACAACGCTTAATCGACAGACTCGTTCCTCGTTTTAAAGTTCTCAAGACAAATTTAATCTGTGGTTTTTGCTAGAGGTGCCAAGCGTAATCTATAGCTGAGGATAAGCTTTGAAAGTTTATTTAAATGGAGAGTTTGTTTCTAACAAGGAACGGATAAATATCTAAATAGACGAATGTATGCTGCGAGTAGAGAGTTCTAACTTAGCTAACGAAGGACTTGTTTGTGTGCCTGAATGTACTGGAACTTATCCCTACCTTTTGGGTAGTGTCACTTTCCAGAAAAAGTTCTAACTCCTCCTTTTTGAGAGTGTTACTTCCCGGGGGAAGTTCCAGTATCTTCGATTTTTCTGTGCTATTCTTGTTTTTATTCTTCTTCTTTGGCACCTCAGCCGTTGGTCGAGAATACAAAACTTCGTCCGTTGCTTCCATCCTCTGTGATGTCACGCCAGTTGTGCATCCCAAGTGCAGACATGTCGTTATGCATTTGGTCCATTGGAAGCGGGGCCGCCCTTGCTAACGATGGACTCCATATGAGCAGATGGTGCCATCACCCACATTGCGTTTTTATGATGGCCGTCACCGTAAAATATCTATTAACCATTTTAAAAGAGCTTCCCAATCAAACCGAACCCCAGCGTTCTATTTTCCCATAAACCAAACAGTCATAAAGTATCTGTCAGCGAGAGTTATTTGCCAAGGTAGCCAAACAAAAGGAGGAACCGTTTCGATTTCATCATTAGCCATATGGCACACATTTCACAGACCATTAACGGAGCGAAGAAGACAGCGAAATGACAGCGCAGCGTGCGTGTGGGTGTGAGCATATCTGCCGGAGTGGCAGCGGCATTCCGTCAAAAATCAGTGTCACTGTCAGCGTGCACCGGAGCGGATATGTTTGGCATTGAAATGAAAGCAACAAAAGCGCTGAAGAACCGAAGATGAGCAGCAGAACTGCGAAGCGCTGAAGCGACAGCAACAGTTGGAGTTTATAAGCTGTGGAAATTAATGAATTCGCCAACTAATAAGCGCCTTAATATTGCAACACATCCGAAGTGATGGAGCGACGATGGCAGATGAGCGTCAAAGAAATGGAAATGCCGCGTACAAATTTCGAATATCCGACGAGTGAAACGCCGACCAGCGAGTGCGTATGTGTTGGACTAATACCGATTTAGCAGCAAGGCGGAAGTGGTAGGCAGTTGGCAGCTGTCCGGCAGCAGCAACAGTCAAGCGGGACATTAGTAATAAATGCGAGAAATTAATGATGGAAATGAAAATTTGTGTGCTTAGTAAGTAGCTGCTAAGTTGGCTGACTGTTAGTTTGCGCTACCAACTTAAGTCGTAGGAATGATGGTCAGGGGCTATTGCTGAGTATGCTGCGTTGTACGAAACGTTGGACCAATTGATCTTTTCGGGGCTTTGCCGCGCCTGCAAGTTTTGGGAATAATTACTGACAGCTGCTATAGTATGACAATATGGAATGTTTAGTGATGTGAGTACTGGATGTGAGAACTTTCGTTAGAAAACAGGCTGAAAGTCTACAGTAAGAAACATAACCCGAAACAATGGTTCGGGACTCCGCTACTTATTCAGGAACAATGACGCTCGCATAGTCAAGCGGAAAAGTCGTCATTCTTATAATAGGAAGTCACAAGCGGATGCGTAAGACGAGCAGAAATTCTATGACAATATGGATTGTTGACCAAATAGTACTTCAAGTGAGAACCTTTGTTTGAAAACTGTCCGAAAGTCTTAAGTAAGATGAGCAGAGATTCTATGAGTACATAACTTTTTCGTAGTAAAAAAAATAGAGCGAATTTCAATAGTTGCAAAAAACCTTGGTAAGTACATACTAGTCCCTTTCTCACTATGCGGCTTTACTATTAAATTTTTTTACTTACAACTTCACTATTTCCTAATCCAATTCCAGGCTTGATTTCCTTACACCACTTATGTTAATTTTTCCAACAGGGTGCCGGCTCATAGCCTGCACATTGCCGACATTTTCATATGAAAATGATTTTTCCTCATTTCGCCACGCGCTCGAAGTGCCGGCCAACCGCGCTTAACGCTATTCGCGGCGATTGCGTGGCCATGACCGATGTCATGATTTAGATGAGAAAATGATGTGGATGATGTGCAGGAGAATGATGAAGTGAAAAATGGTATGGTGGGCAGGATGACTTGAACACAACGACGATGACTGCAATGATAATGATAACTAAAGCACGAAAAGTCTAAAAACCGTTGCTGCTCCTGTGTTGCTGATGGAGATTTGAGCGCGCGGTGATTGTTACCGCGCAGCTGCTGGCTGATGGGGTGCTGCAGTATCTTCTGGCTGTCATTTGATGTTGACGCTGATGCAGTGTTGATGTACATTATAATAGGAGCGAGGGGGGAGCGGGGCACTGGGCATGCTGGCGCGTTGCATGGCATGACAACGCGTTGCATAGTCAGCGAGTGAGCAGCGTGGCGAATTTCATGCCATGCCATGCCACACGAGCCGCTTTCTATGCATTCGCCTAACACAATGCATGCATGTATGCGTGTGCCTGTGTGTGTGCGGCATCACAAAAATTTGAGTGACAGTTGAATGATATAATGAGCAGCCACGCGAAGATAAACGACGATCGTCGGGCGGTGATGTGCGCGCGATGAACAAGGGCGCGGAATGCAGCAGTAGCCGCGCAACAACAACAATACTGAAGTTATGCTGAAAAATATTTGTTATTGTTATTATGCATTTTCCCTCAAATTAAAGTGAAAAGTAATTTCCACACAATCAGCATTCAGGCATTATGGTTGCATATCTGTGTGTGTGTGTTTGTGTGTGTTGTCCTTTATTGCGGCCGGCCACAAAAGATTTCTATCAAAAGCGCTTCATGCGTCGTCGGTAGTCGCGCTTTTTGTTCGCTTGTCTTTTGAATTGGTTGCACGAGTGTGTGGCATCATTGTTGTTTTTGCGTTTTTTGTTATGCTGCTGCTGCACGTTGTTGCGTGGTCATGTTGCCGGCCGAGTCGACCACGCATTTATTGTCAACTATTCATTACTTTTCCACTTGGAATGTTTCTATTCAGCAAAGACATAAAAAATAATTGTTGTTGTTGTTGGCTTTGTTTATTTCGAGTGTTGTTCGTGTGCATGATTCGATGGCAATGATGATTATTAAAATGCACAAACACTCTTCAAAAGAGTGATAAATTTTAATGAACAATGTGTTCGAAATTTCCAACTCGTGTGTGGGGTGCGTGCGGACTCAAGGCAAAAAGTTAGTAAAAATGGAAAAAAATTATTAAAAATTATTGTAAGAACAACTATTTATTATATCATGAATTAAAAAAGGATATAATGAAACCACTCATATTGAAACAAAATTTGAGTTTCGGTTACAAAATGGTTATATATTGGTTAGCAAATGGTTATGTAATCGGTTATATATTGGTTATATCAGAGTGGCAACTGAAAATTTAATACAAAATATGAGTTTTGGTTATAAAATGGTTATATATTGGTTATATATAGGTTATGTATTGGTTATATATTGGTTACATCTGACAGCGGAAGCTGAACATTTTATCATATCGTATGTAATACGACGTAGTGTATCCTAAGCAATAAAAAAATGAATTTCAATTTTTTTGATGATACGTTGTTCTGCATTTTAGGTGACGATATGATTGTTCAGTTACGCGAAAAAGTGGATATAATAGATAGCTACTATAGCTCCACGGCCTAAAACATAGATGGCGCTAATAGAATAAAATCCGTATGATTTTTAGTTAGTCCTAACTCTCTAATCTAATGTAAAAAAGTTATAGTAAAATTTTTTAGCGAAAAATTATGGATTCTGAGGCATTTGCGGAGCTTACCAGAGAGAGTTTTACTCTCGGCTGAGCAACGTTCACCAATTTGTCGCTTAAGTGCGCCGAGTTTCCTTTTAAAATTAAGCCGAAGAGCTGCTGAAAATCTGTCGCACCCCTGTTCTGGCAAAAATTATGAAGCCTTCGGCCCAAAAATATTTTTTTGCAGACCAAAGTCCCTTATTATACAACTTTTTGCATATACGACTTGCCGTAGAGTGACGTACGTCCAAAGTTTGAACCGAAGTTCAAATATATCGAATTATGGAACTTCACTTTTAGCTGGTGTCCCTTCATGATACTTTCTAAACTATTTGTTTGTGGTATCCAAGGATCTTATAAAAAAGCGTGAACACCAAAGACTCATATTCCCGCTTTCCCTGCAGATCGAAGAGAGAAGACCATATGGCTTATCGATCTGACATCGAAGAACAGACGTTCTAAAATGCTCTTAGAGTCGATTGTGATGCAACTATTTTCAATACTAATTCTCCAATACTAATTCCCTAATTTAAAAGGCGGTTTGTGTAGATGTACCCACAACTAGATACGGAAGAGTCATCCACCCATCTGTTAACAAACACATTACATCTAAAAGATATTATCAACATTTTCAGTTGTGTGTACATTACTCTCCCCAGCATCTCTGTAAATTTGACTGCCAGCATTTACAATAATATTTCTGTATATATCTGTGCATTTATCAGCCTAAATGAGTGCTCTTTTTTTGTTGTCCGCGTGTTTGACGATTCGCCACGCTTACTTAACCAGTGCAATGCTAAAAAGCGAATCACACACTCATCCACTACATTTGGCGCGAGTGCCTGTTGCACATATGTTAAGCATTATTTGATGGATGCTTTTGAAGTGTCAGCAAGGAAGCAGCAACGAACGACAGCAGCGGCGGCGTTGACGCTGGCGACGGCCAACGGCACTTGTCGTTTGCGCATGCGCGCCCGCGCACTGGCGCATTCGTGCCGCCGAGCGTGTGTAGGAACATTTATTTATCTTTTCACGAATTAAACGGCTGACGCTTGGGCCAACGCTTTCGACTTTTTGGAAACTTTTGAACGCGCGGCCCACTCAGCGCAAGTTTTAACGCAAATCACAAGCAAATTTTTTTTTGGTTTTCTTCGTGGCACTAATAAATAAAAAGCGCTGAATGCGTAAAGTAGCGTAACCTTGCGTTCGATAATGAAGTGAGAAACGTCTTCATAAATACATAAATTGAAAGCCCACTAAAATTTCTATTGTGTTTGTTATTAAATTATGTGTTGTTGTTATGTCTTTGCAAGAAATTAGCGGTAAAATTTATTTGTGTAAGCGTGTTGAGGAATTACAAATGATATAAGATTATAATTATAATATAATAACACAAATAACAATAAAATATAAATTAAATCGAATTTGGCTTTTTGGAAGCTCTGAATCAGAGTTTATTTGATAATATGTTTCAACGGGGTCGGACCATAAGGAAAGAAGTTTTAGATGAGTGGAAGTTTTTGGGCACGCAAAAAGGTGGTTAGACTCATGCAGTGACTCAATACACAAAAGAGATATACTTGGTTGTCGGCGCCGATTAGGGGATAAATAGAAATTCAACCTGCTTTAGTATCCAAGTTGCGCAAGGATCAACTCTAGATAAGCGAGGAAAGTCGAGCTCATCGTCTGCTATGGGTGGTGATTTGACTCCCACTACGGTATCTGCGAAATCATTCAAGCACAAACTGCTTGGAGAGCAGTGCATTGTGTTCCTCAAACGGAAGCATGCAGGTCTGTGCTTCACTACATCCAGGTAAACATATCGTTGCAGTGTAGTTCATGACCGAACGGCCGATTGCGTATGTTGCCAACAACGTTTCTTTGTCCTTTCCCCAGTAGCTGCTAGCTAGCGTATTGGGATTTTGTTGCGACTCAATACTTTGGCATAAAAAGTGGTCGTATATAAAGGGAAGGAACACAGAAAAAGCGAAAAAGATCGATGAGATGGCAAATTACGTTCCAACACAGACCATCGACATCATTGCCTGACGTCATTATAGTAAAATTATTTGAATATGAGGTGATGGAAATTCCCTCTGGTGGTTGAGTGCGTCACGAAATATACAAGTAGTAGTTAAATAGTAGCGGGGAGAAGACACCTCCCTGCGAAAACTCGTGTTTAATTCTGCTTAACTTAGAATTCTGACCTCGAAACAATATGGATGACTGCCAACAACGCAGATAATTTCTTTTGTAGTGAGGAATGCTCGCCTGAACTTCAAAGCGAAAACTTCTTAGGTTTGATTAGAAATATTCGATTGCCTTGGAGAAATATGAAGTGCAATAAAAGCCAAAGTTTTGTTGAAAAGAGAATTATTAGTATTCTCCAATGGCAGTATTTCAGAAGATTGCAAAGAGGAACTGGACGGAAGTATAACTGTTATTGTCGATCCTTAACTCTTTAAGCTAAAATCAATAGTTGTTTAGATATTTATGGCATTTTATATATTTGCCTGGCAACTAAACTCTACGGACGAAGTCCTTAGTAAACTGTTACACATTTGCCTTACATGTATTTCAGGGGGTCAATTGGATGATTTTGGCAAGCTTAAAACAGTAATACTAACGCAGTATCACGCCTTCATCAAGTCGACTGAAGCTAGTCTGCCAAAAGTAGACATAAACTTACACCAAGCTCCTTGAATCCGTTATGTATCAGATTAACGAGTTTGTATTTGAGATAGAAGTATTTCTACTTAGCAGGGTTTAATTAAATTTTAGTATAGACATTTGTAGCGCGCCCATAGCGACTTTTAATCTCAGTTTTCAAGCATATATATTACGTTTTCATATAATTTATAACGATTTGTACACACACACACACACACACAAATGTTTGACAGGAATTTATGTTTTGGTATCCACTTTCAACAACACATTTATGGCTTTACGCGCTGCATTCGGAAGGAACTAATTAAGTCACTATAATATTTGTTTGCATTAATTACAGAACACACATAAACGCTGCAATCTCACCACGCTTCACTCATTTGCTAATGCCAAACCATTTGATCCCAGGAATCGGCCGCAGGGATATCAACTAATTTTGGATCACTTGGAAACTAGTACACTGACGGTCTTGACTGACCTTTTTCCAAATAAGTAAATCTAGGGTTTTGCATTGGTACCTGCCATGAGGTGTTAAGTCATCGATTTTGATGAGAAATATACCATATATATGATAGTGTGAATATTGTTCATGTTGGATAACTGAAAACTGTTCTAATATGGACTAACTCTAAAATTACCGGCAATAAAGTGATTAAAATCAATAGTTCCTACTACTTTTGTAATTCTGTGTACTGACGTATATGAAGTAAAATGAAAAAATCATGGAAAATAATTTTTAGTTTGGTATAAGGTCAAGTTCTTTTCAGGCCAGTTCATTTTCAGCTCAAAAATTCTAGTTTCATTGAAAATCCTTTTAGATTGGTACAATTCGAGTTCTTTCCAGACTAGTCCGTTATCAGCATAAAAAATTTTCTTTCATGGGTAAACATTTGGAAAATCATTATTAGAATGGTGCAAGGCAAGTTCTTTTCGGTCTAGCCCACTTTCAGCTCAAAAATTATTTTTTTTTATGGAGAAACAGTTTTAAATTGGTACATATCGAGTTCTTTTCGGACCAGTCCATTTTCAACGTAAAAACGTGAGTTTCATGGAAAATTATTTTTAGATTAGTACAAGTCGAGTTCTTTTCGGACTAGTCCATTTTCGGAACAAAAAGTTATATTTTCATGAAAAATAAGTTTTAGATTGGTCTAAGTCAAGATCTTTTCGGACTAGTCCACTTTCAGCTCAAAAATTATTTTCTTTATGGAAAAACAGTTTTAAATTGGTACAAATCGAGTTCTTTTCGGACTGCTCCATTTTCGGCACATATGTACATATGTATGTATGTAATAGTTTTTTCGGACTAGTCCACTTTCACTTCTATTTTCATGGATATTCATTTTTAAATTGGTACAAGTCATGTTCTTTTCGGACTAGTCCATTTTTAGCTCAAAATGTATAGTGTCGAACTAATACCTTTTAGACTAGTTTATTTTGCATGTTTAATATCTAGTAATCGTCTGTTACAACATTTTACTGCAGGATCATTCCTCACACACACACACACACACACACACACAAGTATCCAACAATACACCCACACATGTCTACATACATACATAAATGTGTAAATGTCTATAACGTTATCAAATATGCACGTATTAAATTTCCTTTCACCATTTGCAATTGCTCAGCTCGTCGCTGCTGCTGTTGTTGTTGTGGCTGTTCGTGTTTTATGCGCATTTTTTGCGTGGCTCAAATGGCGCATATTGTTGGCTTTTATTACATTTATAACATGGCATAGCCACCGCTTTAACTATCATTAACTGACATAATTACATAATTAAGCGCGGCAAAAAATGGCTTATGCTACGCACACAAATGCAATACACACGCACACAAATGCCATATCAGGACA
Organism: Bactrocera tryoni; assembly: GCF_016617805.1. Classification (NCBI taxonomy): domain Eukaryota; kingdom Metazoa; phylum Arthropoda; class Insecta; order Diptera; family Tephritidae; genus Bactrocera; species Bactrocera tryoni. The sequence continues at coordinate 85,195,837 of NC_052501.1, forward strand.
CCCATGTATGCGTTTGTGTGTGGTGTGGGCGGAATATGGCCGCGTCAGCATATTTGCACAAATTTTTTCAACACACATATACTTTCCGAATGCATTCGCAAAAGTGCCGCAGCATCTGCTCGCTGACATAACGGCATTATAGTCTTTACATGTGTAAGTCATCAGCGGATAGATCAGCCTTGTCACTCCGAACAAATGTTGGCTTGTCAATTATGCTGGCGTTGGCATGCTTAAATATTATAATGAATTACAAAAAAAGGCAAAAAACAACAAAAACAAAAAAACGGTGGAGAATAAAGAATTAGTGATATGTGTCGGCAGCACGACAAAAACGATGGCGGAACTTTAAATTTGCATGTGATGGCTAATTTTAATTTTAATTTTTAATTAATTTAATTAGACTTAAAGGGAGAAATAAGTTCGTGATTTTAAAAATTGGAGATAGATGAATTGCAAGAAATGTGCTGATAAAAAAGTGCTTTATATTACATTTTTTTTTTTCAAAATTCAAAGCTTAAGCTTAGAGTTTCTCCTTTTAACCTTTTTGATGACAAAAATGAACAAAGGCCTGCACTGAATATAACATAATTTTCGCTTAAATCGGTTGAGAAGTGCTGGCTAACATTGATAATTAAAGGAAATCCTAAAAAATAAAAGCATAAAATGCTTCGCAGAGACAACAGAAGAGAGATGACCAGTTAGGAAGTTCTAAGTTTGGGTCTAACCCCACATTTTCATACAGATTTCTTACATATCGACCAACAAATGCTATTTAAGGTCAACCGGAAGTTCGATAATGTATATGGGCGCTAATCGAGCGAAGTATTGACCCTATTTTAACCACTTATGGCACAATGGCATGCTGTCTTCCAAAAAATATTCCTCCCGAATTTCAAAGACTTGATTGGCCGTTATATTCGGTAAAAACACCACGATATGCACTAGGGCCCACATAATTGGTGTCTAGGTACTTTAAAAGTTATTGCTCCATTTCGTTAATTTTTGGTCGAAAGACTAAATAACTTGCGGACACTATTTTTCCAAAGTTTAACCTTAAACTCCATGAGTTTTTCATTTGTGTAGTGTAAAGTTAAGGAATCAGATAGCATTTAAAAGTTTGTTATATTGAAAGTAGGCGTGGTTGTCAGCCGATTTCACCCATTTCTTAGCTAAAATTGTTGGAGCAGTTCTTAAGATATGGAATTTCAGCTAAAAGCAGGCGGTGCCACACCCATTGTCCAATTTTTGCACTATTCAGCCGTTCTCTATACTCCTGCACAAGTAGCAATTTGATCTCATAGGAGGGAACGTAGTATGTTTATACGTTCGTTGCGTTGGAGGTTTATCTCTATGCACCGATTTATGGCAAATACTTCTGCCTGAAAAATGCTCGGAACACTTCTCATAGGTATGGAGAGCTTGGTGCGTGATCCTGCGACCTCTGCACCGATTCCCTCCGACATTTTCGAGCCGTCAGCGCACCACTTGATCGTACTATTCCTAAGTAGTAGCGCGAGTGGAATCATTCCATTCAGCCTTGTTGCCAAGGGTAACCTTAAACTTCTTGGTGAAGTTCCCTTTTAGTAATGTAGGCCCTTGGGATAAGCACCAATGTTATAGAACCACTTAACTCTTTCATCCGTTAGGTCAAGATCATCTTACCTTTCCACACCCTTCTGCCGTCATTTGTAGAAGATGGCTACCTGACCGATCACTAGATGAGGCGGCGTGAGCTCAAGCATGACTTCAAGTGCTGCCGTCGGACAAGTGCGCATTGCACTTGACATGCAGATATATGCAAGTCGTTGCAGCTTCAGTAGTTGGAGACCTACCGAAGTCTGCGAAAACTTTTGAGGACCAGGCCACCACCCCAAACGTGATTATCGGTCGCACGATCGTGATGTACAACCATCTAACGATCCTTGGCTTGCAGTCCCAGCAAATTCCGGCCAGCCGATTACACACCATTGATCAAGGTCAGGTCAATATGCTGCTTCCACCACAGAGTGGAATCCAGCGTGAGACCAAGATATTGGACCACGTTGGTTATCTCTACCTCTCTTGTTTTAAATATTTCGAATACTGTTTGGCTTTAGTAAACTCTGAAATTAAATTAATTTAAATCCACTGATAAGTTTTCATTTCATAAATTCGTTAGTATTGGTATCCACACCCAAGAACTATTGCATTAATAACATCTTGGCAACATCCACTCAAAACTTTATGCCCTCAAGTCTGTAGCGACCCAAATCACACTTCATCCCCTCACGTGTGGCATGTTTTTGACAAGCTTCCCAACTCAACATCATAAAATTACGCGCAGACACTGTTATTGCTGTTTGCAGTTAAATTACAGTGAGCTTTGCTTGCCATAATTGCCGCTGTCGTTAGAGGATTTTCCTTTTTTCCCCTTGCAACGCGAACAACTAGAAATTAATTAAAAACGCCCACATCTCATCGATAAATCAACAAAGGCAAGGAACGGCGCTGGCAGCGGCGCGGAAAGCAGGGTGGGGGCAACAGCAAAATTTTAATGCTCGCGAAAGCTAAAAGCGGCTAAAGGCATGCAGCGCGACATTGTAGCACATGTTACTACATGCTGCGTATGCCACATGTCACATGTGAAATTGCGTTGCGGCACGCGGCGGTCGCAACGAAAGGAGCAAAAGGAGCGAGGACATGCTGGCGCTAGGCTGACTTGAGTGCGGGGTACGAGTAAGCGCGGCTGCAGCAGACGATGTGTCAATTGTGGCTGCGCAATTTTAAGGCAACGAAAATTAAACGCGCCAAAGGAAAAACAATAAAAAAGCATCCTCAAACCACAAAAACATAAATGAAACACCAAAATGGAGCGCAGAGCGGTTGTGAAGCATTTGCAAGGCGTAGCGCGCGGGTAGGGTTAGCGCGGCATTGCGTCGCTGTATGTGTGGCAATGTGTGACGTGGCATTAATATCAATTTCTGTCAATGTCATTGGCGCTGTGGCTTAACCGCCGTAGACAGTCACCACCGCTCACCAAAGCCACTGCAGTCGCGGTCGCCAACGCTCTGACAGTACTAAAGCGCATTTCATTTATTTTTATGAGCTGCCAATATTTCGGCGGTTTAAAAATTGAATATTTTCGATTTTATGCGCATATTTTGGTGCTATTTAATTTCAACAGATTATTATTTGCCAATTTCATTGGCGCTTTCGGGCGAACGCATAAAAAGGTATGCTTATCTGCATACAAACATGCGGCATGCGTGCGCGCCTATGTGTATGCATGTGTGTGGGTAGGCGCGTACTTTATGAACCTTCTGACATTCGTAGCTCCCTAGGGCGTTGGTGGCGCCAGTGTTAATGTCATTTGGCGCACTTTGCTATACTTTATTATGTCTAAAAGCTGCTGCTCACCGACACATTCACATGTGCACACATACATATAGGCGCATATAAAATGTGTGTGTGTATGTGTGCAGCAGTTCGACAGGATTGAAATGAATTTCTTGGCTTATTTCAGCTTTCGCTATTACGCCTTATATGTTCATACTCATACACACACATGCACGTGCTTTGTTAAGGACGCGCTGCTACGCACTTTAGCGCTGCTTCTGCAGTCTGCTTACCCTTAATTCCTTAACTTTTTCGGCGCTGCGACAGGTAAGTGCGATTTTGGCTTTGCTCCCGTTCGCTCAGCGCGACTGGCGCTCTGACAGTTGTAAGCGATAAGCTGAAAGTTATATTTGTGCTCAAGTTAAGATTTCGCAAGGCTTCTTTGTCCTTACTTCTTAATTTCTTTTTGGCTGAGTGCAGTACAAATAATGCCAGTACTTTGAAGTGGCTTTGCAGTAAAGCCACTTTGAGAGATGAAAAAGCTTTTGATGGCATAATGGAGTGAGTCCACATGTGACTTACAACCATATGCATATTTACCATATATGTATGTATGTATGTGACTATAATTTTTAAATTGTTTTGTTGCTTTATAAGTGCGCACTAGCTTCAAGAATTTCAAATCTATTAAAAAATTAACTATAAAGCTCTGTAGCTTACTGATATTCTTCGCTTTTCTTCTAGTGCTTTTTAAGTATTTTGGTGTGTGTAATAGATATTCGACTTTACGAGTGAAACTTTGTCTGCTAACGTAGCTCGACCATAGTTGGCCGGTGGTTCGTTAGTGGAAAAGCTTCATGATTGACATGAAAGCTTTCCGGAACATCCTTTTTTCTAAAGCTTTCTAGTTGACAGGGAAGCTTTCCGGTACAATATTTTTTCTAAAGCTTTCTGATTGACATAAAAGCTTTCCGGAAAAACCTTTCTTCGCAAACAGCTCAAAAACTGCTGCGAAAATATAACTCTTTGTTCGTTTCAATGTACTTCGGTATTCTACGAATGTGCTTCGGTATTATTGTGCAGAGTCTATCTTTTTCTTCTAACTTAGTTAGCCGGTGGCTAGTTCGTGACAAAGCTTTCTGGTCGACATTAAAGCTTCCAGGAACAACCCTTTTTCTAAAGCTTTTTGGTTGACATAAAAACTTTTCAGGAACAACCTTTTTTCGAAAGCTTTCTGGTCGACATTAAAGCTTTAAGGAACAATCTTTTTCTAAAGCTATTGGTTGACAGAAAAGCTTTTCAAAAAACCTTTTTTCGTAAAAAACTCAAAAATAATACTCTTTGTTGTTCTGCAGAGTCTTCTCACGCATTGTGATAGCTGTAAATTTCGATATCTAATAGAGTTCACGGTAAGAAAAAGCTCTTTTTATATAAAAGCTCTGATGTTCTCCCGATTCCAACACGTAGTATATGCCCAGATTATGTAGCTCTGCCTCTAACGGCAACAAGACTTTCAATTGCTCTTTGGGTTCTGATAAAAGTTTACCATTTATAAGTGAATTCTAATATCTTAACAAACGGATTATTAAAAAAACCTTGTGACATCTGTTTTTTAAATTATTTGTTTTTGTCAAAGCATCCGTCAAAGATTTTAATAATAAAATTCTAATCAAAAATTTGTCAACTATTTATTTGAGAATTTCTTTTTGTAATTAGCCGCTATTCGCGTTTTGAACAACTCACACCCTACACGCGCCAAGCGAGCTTGAAAAGATTAAAAGCGCTTAAGAGTGCCTACTTCCCTGAAAAGGGCTTGCCAACCAAATGCTCAAAGACGCATAGAAACGACGCACATACTCCTAGTGGAAGCCAAGCAAAATGGGTAAATATAAAAGGATAAACAAACGAAGCTTGAATGACGAACGCAGTGCTTCCAAGCGCAGAGTAAACAAACGCTTTTCAAGTTTGCGCGCTGATAATCGCCACAACAACACGCGCCAAACAAAGAGATAAAGAAGTGAGAGTTACGCCTGGCAGTTGGGCGCTTAATGGAATGGAAGTGCGAGATGAGTTGCAGGAGGCGCGCTTGCCTGCGCGGTGGACACAGACAGAAAATATGGAGTGTCGCTGCAAGAACGGGCTAAGCTTTCGGTTCTTGGAATGGCGCCCACTTGAAAGGCTTGGCGCTGCTGTACTTAATGGGAGAAGCCGCAAACTGTCTTCACTCGGAGCGCGTGTTATATGCGCAAACGATTGCACGCGCTTTAGTCCACCTCCTGACAACTGCGGCGCGCGGTATTAGTGACAAAGTCTAAATGAAACCCGCGCATATATGTTTATACAAATGTATTTATAAGTATGTTTGCAATTTGGATACATCTCTTTGTAGCGCCATGCCACTCACTGGCTTTCAGCGTCGTTCAATTATACCGTTATTTGCATAAATAAGAGTCAAAGTGACTTTAAATAAAAATGAAATACGCGGCAACGAAGAAAACGGAAGCTTTCGCAGACGCGCTTAATGAACAGCTGCTGGTTAACTGATGCACACACACATACACAAAGCTTTATCTCAGCAACAATGTGCGAAGAGTTGGTAAAAATTATGCTAATAAGCTTAATTTTTTAATTTCACCTTGCCACTTACGCAGGCGTTGCGCGGCGCCGTATTTTCCCCAGACGCGTTTTGCCACAACGACGTGTAGTCGTGCATAGACACATACTTACATGCGTGCGGCGTGCGTATATAATTTCATATAAACCTAATTTTTATTCCCTAGGCGACGGTGCCGGCTGCGCGTCTATCAAACTGGAAAGAAGTTACGAAGTTCGGCGTTTAAAATTGCCTAAAGAGGCGTATAATTAGAAACTGCGTAATGCCGCTCAACATTTTTCTGCTTATAAATTTAGCGAATTTTGTCTCAGCGCGCATTTGAAGCTTCTTCAGCACAACACGTGTCGCACAAGTAATCGGAAATTGTTTTAGGTACTTAAGAGAACATGAGATTAAGAAAATATGAATTAAAAGGTATTTCGGTGTCGGTGAGAGACTCTGATTAAGTGACGATTTTGGAAAATTCAGAGAAATGTGTTTCTCTTTTTGATGAACGACAGCTGTTGCTGAAAGCAGCGATTAGACTTGAGATAGTGATCGCTGTGGATTTAGAACTTTCTATAGTCGAAGTCGGAGTGAGAGCTTGTCATTACAGATTTGAGATGTTAAAGAAAAGATACTAGGTGGGACAGGTTTAAATGGCTGATCTGTCAACCTTGCGGAGGGAATCATACTAGGACAGTTATGTACAATCCTTTACCAATACTATCCGAAAGTTGGAAGTCATCTATCGCCAAAAATGCGCTAAATCAATCACAAATCTGCTTAGGTGTTACGTTTCTACCTCCGCTTTATCACCTAGATGTCTGAAGGTATGACAGCCGAGGTGTTTTTTCCTTCAACTGGCAAAAGCGAAGACATTTAAAGAGGAAGTCCATTTCCATAACAGTCGGGTTTACGTAACACGAACGGACCCGGATTTTTATCCAGATTTCTACTGTTACAGCAACAACACGAGGAGGAACATAATCACTTATGTCTCGTCCTTTTCCAAACAGCTGATGCAGCAGGCATTCGGTGAGATATTCAATCTTATTCCATGAATCCCGAGCTGACAATGTCCAGTTAGAGCCCGGAAAACAATTATCTCAAATATTTTTTGAATGACTGCTCGAAAATTGCAAATAGATGTTACTAAGAGAGCCGAACTTCGTTTTTTGTGCAGTTAAGACTACAGTCGTGGATCATTGAAAGCAATTTCAGAGCTTTTGGGTCTCCTTTGAATCACAACAATACCACAGTAACTCAAAATTATCACTGCTTTTGGAAGATCAAGACTTGGGCACTTGTGGGCACATACCTTCAGACATCCCACCGATCTGGCGGGCATTGAAATTAAGCGCCTCTGCAAATTTGTATTGGATACTAAACGGTTTGCCGATCTCTAAGTTCGAACACGGGAGTTCGATTTTCAATGGCTGCACAAAGGACTACTTCTAGTCCATGTGCGATCTCTTATCAGCCGTCTTACCTAACCTAACCTAACCTAAGTATTTGGTTTTAATAATAATTGGCACTAGCTTCGTTTTTCAACTCGCTCATTATTACTTTTGGCTCAATTACAATGGTAGTCAATTTGAGCTTGCACAAACCTATGTGGTTTGCTCTTCTACCAACAAAGCCTGCTCGTGCTCAAGTGATAGCGTTGGTAACAAAATACAAAAAATACATAGATATTATATAGATCTTCATAAATTCATCGGCACATGGCAGGTAAATACATTTGCGAACAATTTGACTTACAAAAAAACGATATCGTCGTCTTCAATAATTGCCCGAGGCCTAGTTTGGATAACGATTTCGCTGTTCAACCAAAAATAAATGTTGTGTTTATGTACATTTCATGAAACCTCATTCCAATTGCTTATTATTGTGGTCAAAGTGACCTTTGTTGTTGTTTTGCTTCATCGCTTGGTCCGTCTTTTGGCTTAAAGCTATCATTTACACTTGAAACTTATCTCGTCATATGCACAATTCGTGTCTATTACGACGGCCACACAGCGAAATTAGCGACGCAGAGGCAGAGAAAACACGAAAACAACAAACATAAGTATGCAAACACAACAAGTAAAGATTACAAGAAAGCTTTGTTAGTGTGCGGGGGTAGGGCTAAGACACCAGCTTATAAGTAAGAGATCATACTCAATACTCAGTCCCCTCCTTAAAAACACCAACACGCACATTTAGTTTTTACAGCGCTAACTTAACAACGCCAAGCCGCGTCAGCTAAGCCTTCTTCAACTGACTCTTAGCCCATATGCCGACCTCGAACAAATCGAATCAAGTACATAAATGCTCCAACCTTTGCTTTAATTTAACATTAATTCGTGCCTTAAACTGCCGAATTAACAAGCGCCCATCGGCCTTTCGGCGCTCTAAACAGCAAAACCAACAACCAACTTAAAGCAAACAGAGAACCAAAAAAAAACAGGAATATAAGAAACAATGAGTTCTGCGTGCTGCCAACGGCGCACGGGCGATCATATTTCAAAAGAAACGAAGCTGCAGACGCTTTTGGAATTTTTGGCGATTCTTAGTTCATACTTTCCGCCTCGGACACAGGTAGATCCGTGTACAGCGCGCCGAAATGCTACGCGTATCCATTTCAACGTTGCTTTGTGCGGGCTGTTAGGTGTGAGTAACATGAGTCTTGGATGGATGCTCAGTGTCTGGACAGCTGTCTGTCCGCTGGCTGAGACTTGTTTTATGGATTTTTTCTCATGGTTTTACTCATGTTTTTTCTCATGTATGCAAATGAGGCAAGTGATGATTTTTTAATGAGGCAATCACCTTTTAAGAAGTTTGCTTAAAGAGAAAAGAATTGAATTCAATAATCATGAAATGTAAATAAAGAATTATCGAAGAATAAACCGATATTTGAAGAGCTTTGGAGGCAATGAGTTGTGAATATATTACTAACTTGAAATTAATGATTTTCAATGCAAAATTTAATGTGGTTTTTCGAGCCGAAGTGCGGGGTATAATATGCAGTTAATATTTCTAACATTCCTTGGTCTTTGAACCTTGAGCTGGTTGGAAGCTTTATGTACTAATTTCAAATATGTAGTGATAGTTTCTAAGAATATCTTCCTTCAAAGCTATTTCAGTTTTATGAAATTTTTCGCTGGCAACTTCACACTTAACAGCTGTACCGTTGTAGTATATTTGAACAGCTGATATAGTGGAGCTTGTTTGTAAAAACTTTTCTTAAATTTTTTTGGTGTATTTTTTTCAGGAAGGACTCTTGAAGTCGATGTGGACTATTGAAAGATTAAATTGGTCTAACGCGACCGTTCACAAACACATGAAACGTCAAGGATTAATTCCGAAGCTTGAGATATGGGTTCCTCATATTCTTACAGAACGAAATTGGCTTCGTCGCATTAACGACTGTGATTTGCTTATACAACGTCAAAGAAGTCATCAATTTTTGACACGAATTGTTACTGGCGACGAGAAGTGGGTTCTTTACAAGAATATAAATCGCAAGAGATCATCATCTAAAAAAGATGAATCAGCGCAAACCACTTCGAAAGTCGATAGTCACCAAAAAAATAATGTTGGCGATTTGGTGGGATTTAAAAGGGATCGTTTATTTTGAGCTTTTGCCCAACATTACACTATTATAGAATATATAATATTGAACAGATCAACAGAAAAGATGTAGAACATATACCTCCAGCATTATGCGAGATCTCATACAAGTTTGATGACTCGCCAAAAACTTTTACAGCTCGAGGGGTATATGCTTTGACATGCATCAAATTTTATAGACTTGGCACCATCAGACTATTGCTTGTTGCGGTATCTGCAATTTTTTTTTGATGAAAACCTTCATCTCAAAACAAAAAATTTTTGTCTGCAAGGGTCAAAACTTTTACGAGCTTATAATCAATCTCTTGCCAGAAAAATGACGGTATTGGATCAAAATTGAGCATATAGTTACCTAACTGCAAAATAACGTAAAACCATTTTTCACAAGTTTACGGGCGAAGGAAAAACGATACAGTAGAAATCACTCATATTGAAACAAAATTGGGGTTTTGGTTATAAAATGGTTATAAATTGGTTATATGTTGGTTATGTATTGGTTATATATTGGTTATATATTGGTTATATGTTGGTTATATATTGGTTATATGTTGGTTATATATTGGTTATATCTCACAGCGGCAGCTGGAAATTTTATGCTACATATACATACGTGATATGATGTAGTGAATCGTAAGCAATAATAAACTCAATTTAGATTTCTTGGATGAAACTTTGTTTTTGCATTTAAGGTCACGATATAGATTTTCATAAAATGTTTTATACAATAAAAATCGTGTTTAAATTGCACCTAAAAAATTAAATTGCTTAGTGCGTGATCTGATGCTTGACAAAACTAGAAAATATTTGAAACAGGTAAAAGTTCATCAACATCATCAATATTTCAGCAGTTTCAACTTAAATTTGTAATGAAATTGCCATATATTTTTTGTTAGTAATCAATATTTTCTGTTTTCTGTTTTCTTTTTGTTGTTGTTGTTTGCTTAATTTTTACAATTTTTTTCAGCGGAAGCAGCGTTTGTATAAGTTTTTGTATTTGCAAATATTGAATTTCAGCCCATTTTTTTCACTGCTCACACTTACTGCTGATAATGACTGTCAGCACCAGCCTCTGCCACAAGCCGCCTGTCACAATGCCGTTGCCACCATTGTAGTGGTGAAACAAAAATTAACCACAATTCGTTTTTCTGTTTTACACAAACAAATCGAGCACACAAAGGCAGACATACTATCAGCATTTCAGCAACCAAGTGTTGATACAACAAAAACAAATGAGTCAAATAAGTAACTGAATATGTTTATATGTATAATGTGTGTGCATATGTCCATCTATATGAATATGTATTCATCTGCGTGTGTGTTGCCTTAGGCCGCTGCTCAAAATTCGCTTGCGCCTGCAAAATGCTTCCTGACATTAATTGACCACAACAATTTGGCGCGACGAGTTTATTATGAAATTTGAAATGAATAAGCGTGCAAATAAATCCATTTGCCACACATGCGTGTTGCCATATGCTGCGCTGCGCTGCTTTTTATGGCCGCATTTCACTCAAAGTTGCTGAGCGCTCGCTCGTAAACTAATGTATTCAGCTTTAATTTATTTATTTTCGTATTAAAATCCAATTTTTTTATGTTAGCATATTGTTTTCAAAAAGCAGGTAACACCAGCGCGCCGCGGCATTTGCAACATGTTGCACGTATGCGCACTTGCAGCGTTTGCGTTTATTGGCGTCAGCAGTTGCTCAGCAGCCTGCGTCCTGCGCGCTCGCTCTCTCGCTTGGTCAGCAGCGCGTATTTTTTCGTTTCGGCGGCAGTTTTTCCCTTCTTCCTTCTCCCGTTAGCCGTTCGGTTCGCGTTTAACTTTGTTATTTCGTTTAAAATTTATGAATGTGAATTTTATAAATTAATTAAATTTTAAATTGCGCTCGCCGGCTGATTGGCTCGCGTGTTTATTTGCGCGCGTTCAACGGCCGCTCGCTGATGGGCGTGCGGCATGCAACAGCGTGCACAGCGGCCGCAACAGCAGCATGTAAATTGGCTACTTTATTTGCTTAAAAGGCAGTTGACGCCTGCCCCTTCGCCGCTTTGTTCATTTTTCATAGCAATTTATTTAATTTTTTCATCTTCTCGACTCGCAGGCGTTCATGCCGCATCACTCATGCCATTAAAATATCCGCAGCAGTGGTGAAAAAAAATAAATAAAAAAATTGCTTGATTTACGTCGTCAACGCCATCATCGGCGGCTGCGTCATCTGCGACACCGTCGATTTTGATTTTGAATGTGTTTTAAGTGCGCGCTGCGGCTGCCGCATATTGTTGCACGGCCTGCATATTGCCGGCAGCCAGCTGCGTTGCACTCAGCACATTTTTGCTGCACTGTAGCACAGTGCATGTTTCTTTTTGCAACACACTCTGTCGAATTGCTTTTATGTGGCACTAAAGTTCGCTATAAAAATACAATATAGAAGATAAATTTGGTATTGTCACACCTGCGTGCCGAAATGCGCATAAATTTTGATAACCCGCTGCATGCACACACATATGCACAATATACGTGTTGAAAGCTCGCATGCATGCACCTTGCGCCGCTTCCAGTCTCGCCCGAAATTCCACTTATTTTTCCACTCGCAACGCCCAGCGGGTTGGTTAACCCTTTGGGGATTTCGGATTTTGAATACATTTTGTTGTTTTTTTTGGAAAGTATGCATAAAAAGGGAACAGCGAGGCAAATAAATAATACTCGCAAGTGCCGAAAGTAGTACCAAGCACTTTGAACCGCAGATTTTGAGATTCTCAAATAAGATGTCAAAGTGCCGCTGGCATAAGAAACACACAAGTGGCGATGCTCAAGCTTACTTTCGGGTTACACCATGTACAGTTGGGTGATTACACATACATATACTCGTACATCGTGAGAACACTGAGAATTTTGGGAGGTTTTATCGGCGAAAAGCAAAGACAAATGGAAAATTTGGCAGCTCCTGCGAAAAGCTAAAGGTTTTTGTGATAAAAAAACTGATTATTTTTAAACACCAAATCACCGTTACGATGTACGCGGAAAACTACATAATTCTGCAACTTCTTCTTTATTGACGTGGAGACCGCTTACACTGTTATACCCGGGTTTACAAGAGCGCGCCAGTCGTTCTTCCTTTTCACTGTTTGGCGCAAATTGGAAATTCCAAGTGTGACAAGGTCCTTTTGGAGGTCTTTCTCTTCCTCTTCCTGTGCTTAGCTCGGACGAGAAGTGAGATGGAGAATATACTCAGGGTACTTATTCCAATATTGGACTTGATTCAACTTAAATTTCCAGCCTTAGTTTATATAGAAGACAAACCAAAGTTATAAAAATACCACATTTGCTATGATATGTTCACGGTTTTATTTTAGAAATAGCTTGGGATCTCAAAGCCCAGAGCTGAACATGATAAAACTTTCGGAGGATTATTGCGATGCATACTTTACATCACTCACCCACAGTTGAGCGCTGGGTTTGGAATGCGCCAAGTAAAAAACGCCCCAAATGAAGAAAATAGAGCAGCTTCGGAAGATGAAAGCCTCTTTTGATGACGACCACTGCAAACGTACTAAAGATTACGATTAAAGAACACGCACCTGAAATGTCCGGTCTCTGAATTGGGAAGGCGCCAGCTGGATGAAATCCTGGTGAAAGTAAAGGCTAACATCAACGGCGTACAAGAAGTACGATGGACGAGACAAGGACCGAGACGGGAAGGTACCTTTGGCACAACGGTCGGTAAATTCAGTCTCCATGATGAAACATCCCCAAATGGGTTGCGCATCGACTTCTCCGGGGCCCGAAATATGATTATGTGCAGTACTAGATTCCAGTATAGAAAAATTCATCAAGCTACCTGGCTGTCTCCGGGTTGAAAAGCCAAAAACCAGATCGATTATGTTGTGATAGACGCAAGAAATATCTTCAGTGTTTTAGACGTGCGTGCGCTTCGAGATCCTAGCATTGACTCGAACCAGTGTACTGATGCAGCGAAGATACGCCCCCGCCTCTGTACAGCAAAAAAGGCACGTCAACAAACACAAAAGAAGGTTCGACGTAGAGAAGCTGCAATCACAACATACACAACTGGGATAGATACCGATAGTTGGAGATGGAAGCAAGACGAATTTGTAAATAAAAAAATAGAAAAGCCGAAATGCGTGATGCTGGAAAGTTCTACGAAAAAATGCGGCGCCTAACAGAAGGTTTCACGACCGGAGCAAACTATTGTACCGAAATTATGCAGAGAACACTTCTCCAGCCTGCTAAATGACAGTGAAATTATAATACTAGGAGATAGAGAGCCAGATTCCCCAATCGATGATCTACACTGCCTGACTAAGAAGAAGCTCGAATTGCAAATACCCATCTGAAGAACAAAAACGGGGAACGGGGCAGGGCGGTGGCCGAGGTACTTAAATACGGTGGCGAGGAACTGATAAGGAGCATACATCAGTCTTCGAGTTATTACGGCAGAGAATTCGGAAAATGCTGTTTCGAGAAAAACCCGTGTAGAGAGAGCTTATAACGCTGATTGAACTGGGTGACTACATTTTCGAGGTGTAAGGTATAACTCAAGAACTATTTGCTTGTTATTTTTAAAATTAAACTATAGATTTTTTCATTTTAAATTCAAAAATTTCGTATTTATGAAAATAGTCAGAAATTTCTCTCAGTGTAACGCACACTCACTAAATCACCTAAACTTGCAATGTCGCTACTGTCAAAAAATAAGAATAACCTTGTATGAACCAGAAGAAATCCTGCCAAAATTCCAGCGCACTCCAGCTTAAGTACCTAAAACGCGCCATAAGAAGCGAGAGCATGCGACGAAAAAATCACTGATCCAAAAGCTATACATTTTCGGTAATTCGCACATGCAACACCGCATGCCAACCTCAGCCAACCAACCCGCAGCCAGCCACTGTCAACCGCCAAGCAAACGCAACTCGCAGGAGGCAGAACGCAGAAGTGTGAGGCAGTGATGCAAGCAACAACACAGCAGCTGCTGCAAGCGCTCAGGGGCTCAAGTGTTGGACTTTGTCGCCAACGCCGTCGTATGCCGCGCCTCGCACCATCTTCCTCCTCTGACCACTTCGCTGTCACGGCAAACACGTAAGGCGTTGCGCTGATTTTGCGCGCTTTGTTGTTTTTGCTGTGTTAGCAGCTGCTGGTGATTGTCGAAAATTCCAGGAATTTTAGCGCTGTTTCTTGTGCTGCCGCAGCCTGTCCTTCGTCTGCGCTTTTTCGCCGCGTGCCCCATTGCCCCATGGTGTTGCTTGAGCTGGTGTTTCGCTGAATTTATAGCAAAAATGTGCGAAACTGAAGGCAGCGCTAAGGAGATGTTCGACTCAACGAGCGCAGAATTTTTATTTATGGCTCAAATGATTTGCATAAGTTCAAGCAAGTTGCAAGCGGCAACTTTACCTGCTTTGTGGTATTATATAAATATTTAAAAATTTTTTAACGCGTGTTTTTTTTAATATCGGTAGTCGAAAAAGTCTTTTCGTATTTTTAATCAAATTTCAGCAACATATACTTACTATAAAAATACGAAAAAAATTTTTCGACTACCCAATATATTCAACAAATGTGCTTGTGTCAGCGTTTTAATAAATTTATTTTACATCTCCATTAGAATCTTATCCCCAATTTGTGAAAATTTCACTCTTTAAGTGCTGCTACACCGGAACATCCCAAGAATATTGCAGCAAATTAAGACGCCCACTCAGGTATTACACAAGATCCTTGCAACAAATCCCATCAGCTTAAACTGAAGCTTACTACAAGCTAATGTTCTCTATAAATATATATATATATATGTATATGCATATGTGTATGTATAAAGTAAACAGTGTTTGTGTCACAGGAGGAGTTCGAGCTGGGCTGCGTCAAGCAGGTGCAACACGTTTGCCAAAATGCGTCATTATCCAAGTGCTCAGTGAGTTGCAAGCATTTAAGCTTGTCATATGCGTCAGTTTGTGTGCGTGTATGCGTCATAAATATATCCAGCGCACAACCATATCTCCATATCTACATATCTACATAATATAACGACACCTCGTGTATTTCATGCACCAAAAAGACGCACTGGCAAGCAAGCTCTTTAGCCAGTCCCTCAAATAAGTGAGTGACAGCATGTCTATGCATATTTATGCATATGTAGTTGAACTTACAGTTACACGGCTGTGTGTGTGTGTGTCTATGCCTGGTGGCATTCAAATGCTTGTCGCACGTGCTAATGCAACATCAGCAAGTACAACAATATCACCAAGTAGTCTTACAACATCAACGTGCTACAAGAAAATTTGTTCAACTCACACACACCCATAAACATATAACCGAATAACCGATTATTTAGTTATTTTTTGTTAAATGCTTTCAAATATACCTTATGTTGCATGCTCTGTGGACGCAGCGCACTTAACATGCCCTAAACGCTTTAAAATTTGCTTACTTTCGTTAGCTACAGTTGGCTAATCCCTTTCCAATTGTTGCATATGTTGTGGCAATTACATAAATTGGTAAATTATTTCTAGAACTTTATTAGTTGATTTGTTTTTGTAAATGTTGTACTTTGTTATTTAGGCATTTTTCTTCTTCTTTGCTGGCGTAGACACCGTTTGAGCGGTTATAGGTTAGATATAGGTTACTTAGTTAATTAATAATAGTTATCGTTATAAATTTTGTCATAATAAAAATCTACGATCTTACGCATATAATTTGCAATGTTGCAAGACATTTCTGATCTCTCGTCGTCCGTACCTGCATTCACTGAGCCCTTACCCCCCAAGCACATTTTTCTTTGCTCTACAGATATACTCAGTAAATTCCTAACTCACCAAACATGAAGCCGAAAATGAAGTTCTAACCTCAGCATATTCGAACTATGAAGGCCTAACCACTGAAAATGTGAAGATTCAACTTTCAGCTGCTAAAATAATAAATGTAAAGATCTGTGAAAATATCTGAAGACAGCCCGTAAAACTATCGTTGATTGATGTAATTGTGACGATTTATTTTCATTAAGATATTACAAACACGCATCGACCAAAACAAAAAGAAAGCTTAAGAGAGGCAAAGAGAGCGACAAAGATTCCCTTAATGGATATACGGGGTATTTCGGACTGGAATTGTGGGTACAAAAGAAAGTGCCAAGTTGGTTTTTGGTTAGACAGCAATTATAAAGCTTCTAGTGAATAGGCTCACTACAATTAAAGCTGTCCGCAGCACAAGTACCAGGTTAACCTCGTTAATATCATCTGGGTACCCAGTCATGTAGGAATGGAAAGAAAGAAAAAGACAAATGAGCTGGAGACACAATTCCACTAAGCTCCTCTAGACCATTCAGCTCGTTCACTTCAGAGGAGCACCACAGAGCTTGAAACACTAGCAAGACAGGGCATACCGCAAAATTACTTCTAAAGGGAACTTAGTAATATAATAATTATCACAGAGTCCATGGATTTAAGATCCAACCTTCCCAAAACTGGAAAGGTGAATTTGGCGGAATGCTGAGTATGATTATCTATTCGTTCCCAAGACTTTTGCTGGGCGCGGCGGAATATATTACACGGTTCCCAATGCTCTAACTCAATTGAAAAGTCTCTGTCTACTAGTTGACTTTATTCAACTTAGTTCCGTTCTAAGGTGATTCCCTGATTATGGTAGCCCTCCAACTTTTCGACGCCATTTTTTTGGTACGATTTGTTCTTTTCATGAAAATGGGCCTCAGTTTCGGTGGTCAAACTTCTTCCGAGCGAGCATTCTTTTGAGATCGAAGAACAGGAAATAGTCGCTGGAGGTCAGATCGAAGAATACGGTGTCTGCCGAGGCGATTCGAAGCATAGATTTTGCCAAAGTTTTCAGTGACTTATGGAAAGAGCACTTTCTGTTTCTTGAAGTTCACCGATTTTCAGTGATTTCGTCCTTCAAACGGTTCAAAATGCTATGTATTAGTCGCTATCCTTCATTTTTTAAGGTAGCCAATAAAAGTTATTACATGCGGATCCCAAGATACAGGCGCCATAACTTACCTACCGACTGTTACCTTTTTCCACACTCGGATGACTGTCAATTCGACTTCGGAGTAAAATGATGGAGCCATATTTCATCCATTATCACATATCGACGCAAAAACTCGGGGTATTTACCTTTAAGCATCTCCAAATAATGCTCCGAATCATCAACTCGTCGTTCATTTTTGTCAAAAGTGAGCTCACGCGGCACCCACTTTGCACAGAGCTTTCTCATATTCAAATATTCGTGAATGATATGATATTCACGTTCTTTTGATATCTCTAGACTGTTTATTATCTCGAACAACCACTTTTTGTAGGATGGATCTGACTAAAAATCATATAGATTTAGTAATTCTAATAGCGCCATCTATGTGCCTGACCGGAGACTTTTCAATCGACCTGTTAAGAAACATTCGGCAGCTTAAGTTGAAACAATGTTTTTTTTTACAAAATCCGAAGTCACCTTTAGGTTTAGAGGTCACAGCCTACTAGTAGGAATACCAGTCTCCTCAAAAAGTCATCAAAAATTTTCATTTTTTAGTTATTACTTCTACAGACGGATATAAAATATCCGAATATCAACATGGTGAATTTATCTCAGCATACTGAGAGTTTAGCAAAATTTTGCAAAATCTCCAAAATTTAAGACAATATTATCACTTTCGTTTATACTAGTTTGCAGAAGCCCTATAATTTATTTCACGTCTGGCCTTCTATTATTGGTCGTAATTAATAGGCTTCCCAAATTATTACTTTTATCGGCGCATAATTACTTCGGCTTTCTGCAAATCATTTCCTTATTATTACTAACCCTTTAACATACACACACATGTTCACATATACAATGATTACAACAACATTGTACTACATAAATTTCCTGTGTCTTGCCACTTCCAGTTCATTGAGCACGCCTCGCTCTCTCTCAACGAGCAGTAGCCCGTAATCAGAAGTGATTTAATCCTTTGTCTTACGCGCCGAGTGTCGATCGTATCACTTTATTGGCAAGCGATTGCTGCACTATAATTATCGCTGTACAGTTACAAAGGAGATGACAATGACGAAAGCCGAAAAACCCGAAAAAACATGAACTTGCAGAAGCGGGTAAGTAAATCATGCATATTAATATTGAAAATACATGCGTAAAGTGGAAGAGGGAAAACAGAAAACCAATAAAAGTAAATACTTGTGGATATACTGTATACATACATATGTGTAATATAATAAGTGGTCATTAATCACCGAAATGAACTGCCGACAAGTGCTCCAATGTGGACGAGTGAACATGAGGAACTGTTGCGCTGAGGGACTGTGGGGCTGAGAGACGTGTTTTTTAAGGGTAAATGTACTTGCATGTATGTTGCGGCTAACGAAATCGGCCTTTGCAATTGCAATCGCAGTTCGGTAAATATTTACAGAAGCATTCGTGCGCTTGTGGCGCGTAATGAAAAATGAAAATTACAGCTAATCACTATTCGAGCGGAAAGTGCAATTCGCAGTTAATGCATTTTGTCAGTTTAATTAAAGTGCAGCCAATAACAAGTGAGTTCTTAGCGCTCAAAACTCAGCGCATCAAACACAAAGTTGTGGCAAGTCGCTGCCGCATATTTTCCGCGCTTCGCCACTCTACTTCAGACGCGAGACGCTGCTGATTGGGCAGCTGCTACGCGTAAATTGTAGTTTTAACCGCAAACAAATAATCACGGCTGCTGTTGCTGCTGAAATTGGTCTTCGTTACGAGACTTCTTCGCTGTTATTAACCATTAATCAGCTCTTTCAATGCGCTCAGCTGGTTTATTTTACATTTGCGCGCTTTAGCTCCAATTAAAATTGATTATTGACTTGCGGTAGACCAGTTCTTTTAACTAACTTCGCAGATCTTCGCATTTATTGGGTGAAAACTTTGATTGTTTTCATTGAAAATCATTGAAAGTTAAAGAAGTCTAGCAAAACTTTTCAGTTCTACAAAAAAAGTTCGAATAAACATCAGAAATTCCACTCGAAGCAAGGTTAGTTCCTTTTTTTGTGATTATTGTGCGAAGCAAAGGCTTCTTGTGGAGAGTTTGACAAATTCTACATACCAAAATCTTTAAAATCCATACTGCACTGAGAATCTGAATGACATGACAACCTTTTAAACTATTAAGTGTGCTAGATTAGCTTAAGTTAGATGGCTGATCCAGAGCTCGCACTTGGACTACTAAATGTAGTCCTTTGTGGAGCCAAAGTATAGGGCTTTTGCAGTCCGAACTTATTAGTGAACGACAAAAATTTGCTCAGGTGCTTAATTTCCATACCCTCTAGTTGGACGGGATAGTGAAAGAGTGAGCTTCTAAGTATTTGAGTCTCAATCAAAGGCGTGGCAATGAAGAAGGAATTGCTGAGATGATACCAGCTCTCCTTCTTCCATACACCTTCTGCAGAAGGCGTCCGGTAAGGCTCAAACTAGGACAATGGAATATTAGAACCCACACAGCTAGGAAGATGCAAGCTTTGCTGTGGGAAAAGAGCTCACTTGATCACTTGCAATCAACCTTAGGTCAAATGCATTTTGCGATAGCTTATGAAAATTGGTTCTGTTAGCCTGGTGTTAGAGTATCATTTCTTACCAGCTCATCGGCTTAAGAGATGCCTACGATTCGGCTGTACCCTGGCACCTATTCACATCTTATCCCAAAGTGTCTCGAAGCTATTAATGACGAGGTTAGGCATTCCAGCCCCGAGCGCACGGTAAGCGAGCTCAAGCTTGCCAACCTGTTATCAGATTGGAGAGTCACTTCTTGGACTTAAAACTTATTACCTTATACAGCATTTCGGAACCTCATGATTTTCACAGACATGTTAACTATTTTTTTAGCGGATGTTTGCGTGGAAGTCTTATCAAACATTATACGAATGGTCTTAAGTTTGTTTAGAACGTTCTTCAGAAACCGGGTCTATAAAAGCTATGAACTTACAGTAAAGACTGTAACTGAGGAGTTCAAAAAGACGAGAAAAATCCAGCTGGTGACAGTGGGATATTTCTGAAAACTAAATTCTTTTCTCAGCAAACACTATCTGTTGTAACGTCTCTTCATCAAAACTTGCACAAAGTACAAACCAAATACAACCCTGCGTTATTCAGCGCTTCCCTATATGCTGACATACAAAGGCAAATATTTTAATGAACATTTTCAACAAATAAATAAATTATGTGTGTATTATTAATTATCGGCTGCCAAAATGCAATAGAATTAACGAATGCGAAATTCACAACAACAACGGCAATCAATAAACGACAGCTTAAAACAAATGGCGCGTAATGTTAATCATGCTGTTCACTGCTGCGGCCGCTCCATACCAATTTTTCATTGTTAAGTGCTTTCCGCTTCCTTTCAACATGCAACATAAACGAAACGATCATAACAGATTAAAAATAGAGCAAACGACAAAACCATTTTTTATCGCTTTATGACTATGTTTTGCTATATACATATGTATGTGTGTGTGGCTGGGTACGCTTGGCAGACCACACAGCAATCAGCGGAGACCTTTTCATATGCGCAGCACATGCAAATTGTGAGTTATGTATATGACAAATAACAACAACAACAAGAGCAAACAACAACAAATTCGAAACCATATTATGCAAACATGAATACAACTTGAGTTGTTGCACAGCGCGCACAGCAGGAAGCCAGCGACCGCAGCCCAATCAGTGGCGCCACCGCCAACATTCAGCAGCGTCGCGATGCAATACCAATACGCGTGTCAATTTGTTTGTTTACTTGTAGCGCCTACTGCAAAGGTCACACACAACCATCATACTTGGCTATGTATTGCCTGTGTTGTTGCTGCGCCAGACAGCAAGCGACGCGCAGCAACACAAATACACACACATTCCGACGAAGCATTCAAATTAACTGCGCTGCTTTGCATCCTTTTGATTTCGTTTTCATTTGCTCGCTGCCAGCTGGCCAGCGCTCGCCTAGCTGTTGCCCCACCCCGTGGCGCGCTGTGTCTCCGCCCGTTTCCACGCGCCGCCTTAGCCGCTGCGTTAATGATGTTTCTGCGTTTACGATTATGCGGTGATTAATTCACCTTCGCTTGCTCAATCTTCCCTTCGCACCCCTCAGCAAACAGTGCTCCAGCTATCGACGCATAGTTGGATGTCCCACAATATGTTTGCCTTCCGCGTTTATTTCCGCCAGCTGGCAGCAGCGTTGTGCTTCAGTGGTTACGCCGTGTCGCCAACTTCAAAGGCTTTCACATTGTTGCTTTATAGTGATCGTTATTAATTTTACGCCATTGATGGATATAAATCGGCTACACGTTGCCACTTTGCCGCCTTCGTCTTTGTATGCGCTCTTCGGTGTCTTTTGGCGCGTAATTGCCATGAAGCAGGCTGGCAGTTGGACGCAGCGAAGCACTGCCATTCGTTTCTTTCTCTTATTTAAGTGGTCCATCATGTTTGAAAAGGTGTTTAGCTGGTATTTGCACAAAGAATTTTGTTGGCAATGAAATAAAGCGGCCCATTTGCCAAGCATCCGTCACTGAGAAGATCCCACGCTTCTCCTTTATTAGCGCTTGGGTGTCCCACTCCTAACGCTGAACCCATAATTAATGTCACTTTTTATCACGTCAAATTTAATATCCCTTATTTTAATATCAAAAGGTTCGCATTTAATGCAAATGATCCGTTTAGCGTAGAATTTGTAGCCCATCATAGAGCATTAAGCGAGACGCGGCGACGACGAGCCAATTGCCATACACATCCGCAAACGAAACTGACGTGAGAAATGTGGCATGAATTCCCAACGGCCTCCGCAGAAATGCAGCAGTCACGTATTCCGCATATTTTAGTTTTATTTCATGACATTAATTCTGTCATAATTCTGTTGACTGATTTATTGGTTGGCGAGCAGATATGTATTTTCCAGGTACGAAAAGCTAAATGACCTTCAATACTTTTTTCAAAAGGAAGACACCTTCGAAAGCGGCCTTGACTTGATAAGCCGACTTTCTCTACTTGTGGTCTGATAACATCAGACAATTTTCCAATGCTCCCCCTCTAGAACTTAAATTTTGCCTTAGCTGAGCTAACATATGGTAACATTAGAAATCAGAAATTATTAAAGTTTCTACCACGAGCTAGGGTTTATTGTACCATCTCCTCTATCACATATATTCCCAAAGGTCCAGCACTCTAAAGAATTCCAGGAAGTTGCTTTACGCTATTGAGGTGATGTGATCTCTATCCACATAAATGGAACCAAGAGCCAGGAGTTTCCGGTTCCAGATAGCTAATCCGGCAGTTTGCACAAGAAGCCCTGCCCATATTGGTCAAGTGTTCCTTCAGCCTGCAGAGATGAGTATGGATTGCGACTAGTAGACGAAATTTGTCTTAGGCGAGGTTAATCATGTCTTTAAATCTTGCTGGGTTGTAACCTATCAAAAGCAGCTTTTCATGGTGCATACCTTTTGCTTGCTGACGGTACCCACTCACTCCTCCATATGAAGCAGTCCCTTTATGGTGTGAGAATCTAATACAGGGTTCTCGTCCCATCATCTTAAAAACTGCAGTAGAGCGGCGAGCTGGTCGGCTAGTTCATTGTCGACTACCCTTTTATGTCCGGTACTCAGTTCAGTTACACACGGTTGCAGACCTAGGCCCTTCGGCCTTCATATGCAATCTTATTTTAAAGAGATTTAATCTCATAGGCAGAGCCGTCAGTATGCTTTTCCTCAGTAGAAGGTCAAGGGAGGAATCACTCGAGTCAGCCTTAACGGCCGAGAGTAACTTTAAACTACTTTATGAAGGTTACACTTTTTGTAACGTCGTCTCTTAGTAGAAGGGTCAGTGGTGTATCTTTACTTAAAGTCGTCATTTATTGAGACGAGATTATCCTCACATTTCTATTCCAATCTTCTACCGTTCGAAGCATTGCAAGCTTCGCTGTCTGATTGATTACGGAGCGGTGTGAGCTGCAGCAAGACGTTGTTGTTGGTTTAACGAATGCCTTATACCCGTTAGGATGGTAAGGACTAGATTAGTTGTCGTCGACGTCATCCAACGGTAAGCTCAGGAAACGTGCTATTTCGACGAGGTCAGACAAAAGAAAAAGGGTTCTCAGATGAGTGGGGTTGGTGAGGCATGCAAAGAGGTGACCAGAGTCATGTGGAGTCTAATTTCACGCAGGACATATATTGGATATGTCGGAGTCTATTCTGGATAGGTAGGAGCTTAACCTGCACAGCATTCGCGACAATTCGAGCTCTTCGTCTGCAATGCGTGGTGGGTTGACTCCAAGTACGCCATGTTCACTGAAATGGAGTCGGTGAAGGTGTTGATGAATTCACTGTGTGGAATTGAGTAGCGTCCGAAGACTGGTCGGCGTGTTGTCTGATGTCGTCGACGTAGTTGAGGAATAACCTCTTCATGTTCCAACAAGACGTCAAGTGTTGCGGTAGGCCAAGTGAAGAATGCTCCACAGACGCTGATGGCGCAGTTCGACCACACTTCTTTCTTTCTATTCTCTTCTTTTCCTTTTTTATACTTATTCCTTTCTTCTCATTTCTTCTGATTTCTTTTCTTCTTTTTTCATTTTTTTTTTTACTCTTCTTTTTTTCGGAGAGGTGGTTGCCTCTTCAATAAATGAGAATTTTTAATAATGAAGACAAGCTCTACAGATTTTTTAACCCAGCTCTCCATACTAACGCTTTTTCTTTCATTGCTCGTTCTCAAGTGATGTGTTGGTCGTTGGAGTCTTTGATGTGTGTAAAAAGAGTGGCTGAGTCAGTGCGGCTGCATGCTCCTAAAATAAACTGTCGTTCGCCACATGTCATATTTTAAAAACACTTCGCTTTTTCTCCTCGCAAAATTGCAGTTTAATGTAGTTACTTTTCATATACATATTTATACATGTTGTCGTTGTTGCTGTAAAGTAATTAATTCTATCAGGCGTGTGTATTATTTTGCGGCATGTGCCATATGTTGTTGTATAATCACCCCCGCATGCAACAAAAAGGTTTGCCAAAATATGAAATTAGTAAATTCAAAGTCCTTCACACACACACACTCATACTCGCACAGCCATATATGTGTGCTTGTTGTTAGTAACTGCAAAAAGCTGGCAAGCAACTGGCGCAAGCAGCCGTCCGACACACGTGTTGCCACTTGAGGCCGCCAAGGAAGGCCTGAGCGCGGTTGCAGCTGACAGCAAAGACTACGCGCGCTTCGCTTGCTCCACTCGTGCGGGGAGTTACAGTTACTGTTGCTGCCTTTTTTGCCTCTGGAGTACATTTTAAAAATTTACTGCCTTCACCAACCACCCTGACCATCAGCGCTGGTTCAACACACGCACACGCAACGCCACATTTGAGCGCTTGTGTTTTGTTGCTCGCTAAAACTGACAGCACAGGTGCCACATTACTCGTGCGCCGTGCCAACATTCGGGTCAGGATGTAGCAATTTTAATAATTTGTCAAGTGGTTTGCATTTGCATATGAAAAGCCATAACGGCATTAGGGCGCACGCAGCAGCCCCATGCCTCCAAGAGAATTCTGCATAATTTATGTTTAGTTGTAGGAAAATTAAATGCAAATGCAAACGTGTTTAAATTTTGTTGCTGCAAAGTGACTTATGTACCGTTAACTCACGTCTTTACATTTGAGATGCGCGCTGGCGCTTGGAGATGTGGCTGGAAATGTTCGTCTTCTCATCCTCATATGTGTTCACGCCCGACAGATGCCGCCAGTGTCGAATTATTACAAAAAATATCGTGTATTTGCCGCGATTTGGCTCAAACTCGAGAAATATTTTTGGAAACCTTATAGAAAAATATACCGCCAGGTGAGAGCTCTTCATTACCGCTGCTACTGCTTCTCCTTCTTCTTCTTCTTTACTGCCGACTAACCGAATAGTAGCTTATATTGGGTTGTCGAAAAAGTCTTTTCGTATTTTGTCAAAAGATGTGAAATATGCCACGTAAGCCAATGAAAGTTGGGAAGTTTTCGGAGACGATGCTGTATCAGTCCGTTCAAGAGATCAATCCGTTCTGTAAATTTCGATGTGAAAGATCTCGCCTCGCTCTGACCGACATATCGTTGAAAAAGTCGATTAAATTATGGAAAAGGTTGACCAGGACCGTCCCATAAGCAGCCATGACAACGCTTAGGATCTTAACATTCATCATCAAACGGTTTTGAACCATTTAAAAAAAGGCTGGTTACAAAAAGAAGCTCGATGTTCGGGTACCACATGAATTGTCTGTGAAAAGTTTTATGGACCTAGTTAACATCTGCGTTTCTTTGCTGAAACGAAATGAAATCGAATCATTTCTGAAACGAATGTTAACAGGAGGTGAAAAGTGGATCAAATACGACAATAATGTGCGAAAAATATCATGGTCCAAGCGTGCGGAAGCTTAACAAATGGTCGCAAAGCCAAGATTGTCGCCTCGAAAGGTTATGTTGAGTGTTTGGTGGGATTTGGAAGGAATCATAGACTATGGGTTGCTCCAACCTGGTCGAACGATTGATTCTACATTTACTGTCAACAAATGATGAAATTAAAGCAAGCAATCGAAAAAACGGCCAGAACTGATCATCAGGAAGGGCTTCGTGTTCCATCAGGACAACGCTCGACCACACACATCTTTGATGACTCGGCAAAAACTGGAAGCTTGGCTGGGAAGTTTTGATACATCCACCACATAACCCTGACCTTGCAGCATCGGACTACTATTTGTTTCGGTCAATGCAGAACTGCCTTAATGGAGTAAAGTTGGCTTCAAGAGAAGCCTGTGAAAATTACTTGTCGCAGTTTTTCGCCGAGAAACCAGCAATGTTTTACACTGATGGAATAATGCCTCTAGCGAAAAAATGGCAAAAAGTGGTGGAAAAATATGGTACATATTTGGTTCATAAAAGTTTATTATAAATAAAAAAAATAAGTTGAAGTTTGATTAGAAATACGAAAAGACTTTTTCGACTACCCATAATATCTCATATATATTAGTTTAAGATTCCTTGCTCTTTGCGAACCATTATGCCTGGAACCACATTGTATGTTTCTGCAGATTGCACTGAAAATCTTCACCTCAGTAAATCTGCGCCACTTCCTTATTTATTAGTTCTTTATTTGATTATTTATTTAGAAAGCAGCTTTGCGTTGTTCTTTACTTCCATTAAGTTTACGCGATTTCGTTTTATTTTACGTTCTGTCAATATTTTATTTTCTCTTCTCAGTGACCGCTACTTTGCACTTTACAACTTTTCGCGCCCACAATCCCTCACACACACGCACACCCACACACATAGGCACACAGGCGCTTGAAACTGAGCACATAATTTCACCACACCCATCATGTACCAGCTTCATTAAAAACTTTTAGAAAATACAATTAAAACTTTCGCGAAAGCTCCACAGCCGCAACGTGCCAAACAGCTTTCACGCCGCACTATTTTTACGCCTTTTTTGTTATTATTTCTACTTTTACTACTTTTTCCTCCATTTTCATTTAGTTGCACTTTAGTTGCGCGAATGTTCTTCGATTGACCAGCAAGTAATGCAGGGTCTACAAAATCGATGAGTGATTTTTTCGATGTAAAACTTTTTTCATCGCTTTTGGCACCATGTTGTTATTGTTGTAGGTATATGCGATCGCGTTCGTGCGAAGTGCAGAGAAATCAATATATTCTCGGTGGCGTGAACTTAAAGGAAGAGTTCGCTGTCACTTTAGTTATCAGCGCTAAAAGTACGCCTCAAAGCAAAATGTGCGTGTGCTAAGAGAAGCTCTCAAGTCGCCTTTGCACAATCTTGCTTAAGGCATTAAAATTTCACACCTCACATGCTCACACGTATACTAATATACTCGGGTATAATATGCAAATGTGTAGCTGGCTGGAAGCGTTTATTTGTCCGGTGTCACTTTCATGCTTTGCGGCGCACCAAACCCCATAACACACGCATGAGCTGTCAACTTGGCCATCTGTAGAGAGATCCACCTAGGCCAGTCAAGCACTCAGCCAACCATGAGATGGTCAGTCGGTTCGTCCGACAGCCGGCAGAGCAATCAGTCAAGCAATCATGTCAGGCAGAACTCACAGTTTGTTGGCTATT
Source organism: Bactrocera tryoni (assembly GCF_016617805.1). Lineage (NCBI taxonomy): Eukaryota > Metazoa > Arthropoda > Insecta > Diptera > Tephritidae > Bactrocera > Bactrocera tryoni. The sequence goes on from NC_052501.1 coordinate 85,223,457, forward strand.
AGTGGTTGAGGCTTAACAATCCCGCACCAAGCAACGTGTGAGTTAATGCTTTGGCTTTTTGGCAAAAGCGAATTCGAGGAAGTGCCCATTTGAAGCAAAAAAAAAATCGCTTGAAGATTGAAATTAACACGCTCACACCTTGTCGGACAATCAAAAGCCACAAAGCGACAGCATCCAACTGTCAATATGTCACGTCTGCTCCATCAAAGGCATCGATGGTGGTACGCAAATAACGGATATTAGCTGCGTCAAGCATGACAAACATATCTACTTGCATTTTCGTGTTATTGCCTTCATACTGAACAGTTGACTGCGCTCGTTGCTTGTTAGCTTTGTAGTGCACTCTTTCTCTCCTCTGAGTGGTGCGTGTAGTATGCTCTTGGTTTCTTTGCTGTTTGACTGCACTTCTCAGCAGTTTTATGAAAATATTGTATTATATGAAGGTCAACTTTTAGGTTATGGTATTTCAGTAAATAATAAATATTATAATTTAGTAGCACTACTAAAGTAATATCTTTCCTTTTTTTAAGCCGCGCTTCTTCTAACGCGTTCTCTTATTCCTTCACAAAGAACTAAAAAAGATTTCTGCCAGCAGTGGTATGAGTTTCACTAAGCACAAACGACAACACTTGAGCCATCAGTTGTCAAATGGAGAGGCACTAAATAAAGTCTACGAAACTACCAGCTTTTTCAAATTCACACCTCACCTTATTCTATTATTCTAAAATCTTAGCCCCCACTTATCTAAGATTTATTTAAAGTCGCTGAGCCCGCCAGAAATCGAATGCTCGCAGCACTTCAGGTGGGTTCAGCAAGCACTTGACTAGATAAACAAAAGCTTAAGTAAATGCGCGTTTCTTTTAATGCTTTTAAGCACCAAAAACACCAGGCTTATTTGTATTGAAAACATTTTTAATGTGGCTAAGCCTTGCGTAGGGCTTATAGGTGCTTACAGATGCCGCAGAATATGGAAATAAATAATGCTGGATTATTGATTATGCAAAGTGCAGGTGTATGGTATGTAGGTGTTGGATTGGCTGACAAACTTCTTGTAGAATAATACAAGTGCTTTGCTTAGAGTTAAAAATAATCTGTCTTTGAAATCGACGAAGCGTTAGTGTGTATCGATCATCTTTTCACGGGTCTTTTCTAAAGAAGTCAAGTTGGCGCAGATTGTGGGGTCTCCCTTTTTATGGAATGGGTAGAGCGCATACTTTCGTCCGACCATACCTTACAAAGAAGCTGTTGCATGCTCCCTATCAGTTCCACGCCACCATACGTGAATAGCTCGGCCGGCAATCCATCGCAATTCCTACTGATTTATAAAAAAAGGGTGTACTTGGAGCAGAGCGAAGCTCACATATAGTTTTCAATTCGACATCCAACATCGTTCTTCGCTCTTCCTTTAATTTTGAGTATTACAATGTGCACCTAACTTAATTACTATTCTATTCTCCTCTTTCTATCTACATCAGCTGCATTCATCTGCAATATCAGTTTCCTGCAACGCATTGAACACCAGCTCATCACACAAAATGCTGAATTTATATGCATTTTGATTCCTGCGATCATTATTGTCAGCCTTAAAAGGCTTATTAGTAATTTTACGAGCCATCGTTTGCGGTTCCCAACTTTTCTACCACACAATTCCTTTATTTCCACGCTTCGCATAATTAAAAATGACACTTCATTTGCAACCAATTCATTTTCGAAGTGCTCACTTCCCACCAAGGAGCTGCACCGGCCTTATGGCCGACAAAATATATACAAATAGCGAAGCGGTGGCTTGAAATATGCGAGGCTCAGCACAAAAACGCGCCTTAAGTGCGACATTAAAATTGCATTCAAGGTCGTAAAGCGCGAAAATTTACCGACAAATACGGGTACACTAAATATACAAAAGGGAGACGACGAGGATCTACGCTCAGTCGGCACGCAATAGCGCTGCCAGTGGAATTCGCCGGTTTTATAGGTTTCGATGGCGAATTGCAGCAAAAACTGGTGAATCCGGTGTGGTAGCTGCTGGTTGCTGTATTTCTCGCTTAAAATTTATATCCGATGGTGGGCAGTCCTTTGTTTTTTGTCAATAATGTCATTTGGAGTCGCAAGGCCTATCAATTCCTGCGCATGCGCGACGGTTTATAGGCAGTTTGCATGCTGGCAGGTAGGGAATGTGGTCTTTTTTAGATATTTTTCACCGATCATATGCTTAAGTTCTATTATATAAACAGTTATTGATTGTAAAGCATATATTTTTACATATTTATATATTTTTTTGGATCAAAATGCTAACAATTGCTAACCAATTCCGTTCCATTCTACTATATCTAGCAGCACCTTTCAAGCACTTTTGTTTTTATTTCGCTTTTTAATTTCATTAAAAATGACAAACCGAAAAACTTCAATGAAAGCCATAAATTCTCAGCGACAGTGACGCAGCGCTGCTCGGCATTCGCCATCGAGTCACATGACAATTAACAACTTTAGTAGCGCTGCAGGTGCAACAGGCAACAGGCAGCCAAGCGACCACATGCGTGTCAACAACCTGTTGCGCTGGCGCATTTACCACATTTTCGCTTTCGATTTCCTTTTCTGCTCGTTCTTTGTACTTGCTTTGATTTTTTCACCGTTCTCTGCTTCGTTGACGCGCCTCAATCGTCATGTCATTTAATTGAGTCACAATTAAATGGCATTTTATGGCCGACGACTAACAACGCGGCCGCCGAAAGCAGCAACGACAGCGTTAACTGCGTGCAGTCGCCGTGGCAACATCAATTCTTATGCGTAAGTGTGTGTGTATTGCGATCGTTAAAACGCGTCTTTAGAAAATCTTAATTAATGCATCATATAACCAATTGGATATGTAATTTTATAGTCCAGTACGCACACACACATACATGTATAAAATATATGTACGCTTGAAGCAACAACATGCCGGGGACAGGTTGACAGAAGTGTGCGGTTAATGTGGCATAATTTATGTGCAACATGCCGCATTCAACGTATCAATGTTGCATTTGTCATTAGTTGGCCATCGATTGACTGTCGTGCCGACAGTTTGGTTGCCTTGCCTGCTGATTTTTAGCAACATTAACGAGCTTAGCGGTGTAGTTAGCTTCTGTCAGTCGATACTCTCCGTCTCACTCGCTCTCTTCCTTTCCCTCTCTCTGTGTATACGAGTATTTCGTATGGATATGTCAATATCTAAGTATTATTGCACACGAAAGTACATGAAAACCACAAATTCAATCAAGAACTGAAGTTTCCAAACTCAAGTGTTATGTAGCGGAAAACAGGGTGTTACAAAAGTACAAAAAAATACTATCCAATGAAATTTGTGATGTTTACGGAGACGATGCTATATCAGTTCGTGTAGCACAACAATGGTTTGCTCGCTTCCGTTCTGGAAATTTCGATATGAAAGATGCACCTTGCTCTGGTCGACCTATTGTTGAAAAAGTCGATGAAATTATGGAAAGTATTGACCAGGACCATCACATACTAAGCAGCCATGGCATTTTAACATTCATCACCAAACGGTTTTGAACCATTTAAAAAGGCTGGCTTTAAAAGAAGCTCGATGTTTGGGTACCACATAAATTGTCTGTGAAAAATTTAATGAACCGAATTAACATCTGCGTTTCTTTGCTGAAATGAAATGAAATCGAACCATTTCTGAAGCGAATGGTAACAGGAGACGTGAGTTAAATACGACAATAATATGCGAAAAAGACCATGGTCTAAACGTGCTGAAGCTCAACAAATGGTCGCAAAGCCAGGATTGTCACCTCGAAAGGTTATGCTGAGTGTTTGGTGGGATATGGAAAGGAATCATGCACTATGAGCTGATCCAGTCTGGTCGAACGATTGATTCCACGTTTTACTGTCAACAACTGATGAGATTGAAGCAAACAATCGAAAAAAACGGCCAGAACTGATCAACAGAAAGGGCTTCGTTTTCCATCAGGACAACGATAGACCACACACCATCTTTTTCGGCTAATATGTATGCCATGCATAAATGGCATGCCATCTACTGTATGCTGCATTATATCGGAATATAGTCCGATCTAAAATATTAACTAAAAAGTAGCTCACCGCAAATATAAACAGGCAGTTTAATTAACTATATGTACAGGAAGGTTGCGGAAGTCGTTAAATGCAAACGAAATGGTCAATGACCTAAAATATAAACAAAGGTTTTTGAAATGGCTAACGGTAAACAAAGGTTGTGGTCTTTGATAAATGTAAGCAAAAGGATCATTGACCTCATAATATGTAAAAAGGGTCATTGATCACAAAATGTAAACAAAAATTGAGCGTTGCAAGTTGAAAGAGCGTAAAATATTCCACTACATCCGAACTTAGCCCCTACTTACTTGTGTTTAATGTTAAAATATTTTAGTTTTTAACATATGTAGGTACTTGTATATAAATATTTCTGCACTTCGTCAATGACTCCGGCGATGTCGAACCTATTGGACTTCTAAAGTAAGCTTTGCATAAAATTTACCAGTAGCGCACTTTGTATTCTAATCTCTAAATTTTGTTCGACTTCAATTATTTTCTAATCGCAGTAATCCCATATAAACACCCTGTATAACAAATTTGATTTCTAATATGCAATGAAGCTACATTTTATTGTTCATCAATTCGTAAGTGCTCATATGGCCACCACATTACCGCTCAATACTCACGCTACCCTAACCGCGCAATATTAAAAAGCAATTACTACTACATATGCAAATATATTGGATGGTTAATTGTTACTAGAATTTTATAACCGGATGAGAATAATGATTGGTTGGCGATATGAAAGCAGTAGTGGCTGCAGAACTCTTTAATGTCCCCAGAACAGGTGCGCTTTTTTTCTCAAAGCGATTACGCGAAATTGCAATTCGGCTGCGTAAACTCGAAGTTGCAGGTCGAGCGGTCGTTAACTCGCTAAAGGATGTGGTAATGTTCAGGTAATTTCCACTGGAATTTGTAAGCCGAATTTTATAGTGTCAAAGGAATTAGAAAGTAGTAGAAGCAATTACTACAGATATTAAAGTGAACTTGATTTCGTTGGAGAAGAGATTAACAGAGTTAAGCAACGAAGATGATATTGGAATTTGATCACTTTGCGAAGATAGGTAGGTAGGGTGGCTGTCTTATGACGCTCCCTGACCTTTAGGAAACCCATTGTGTTACCACCGCGACTAAAACCCCCGCACTCTATTGGCTTCTCGCAAGACACCTTTGGCCGATAGTTACGATTAGTTTCCTATATAGAGCTTCACAATCGCACATAAGATGTTTGATAATATTCTCGTCTTCTATCCTTAGTCTACTGTCCACATTTACAGACTTCTGAAAATCTGTATAACATCTTTTATATTTCTTGAATCAATGACTGCAGCAATCTCGAACCAAGGGAGCTTATAGAATACATAAGCTTCGTATAAAACTTATCCGCAGCGTACTTCATTTTAGAATCCTCTTGATAATGGACCTGGCACCAGTCTTCTAAGGTATATCTAAAGTCCATCCTAAACAGTGTGAATACTAAGATACCGCCGGCTTTTGCGTCAAGATGGAAAAACAAGTCATTCCCAGACAAAAAAAAAGATTGAACCATCACTTTTTCGTTGTTAGTTCTTTAATGAAGTCTTTCAAGAACTGATTTATAAAAAATGTCTTTGGAAAAATATGTGAAGATTTCTTTCTCTAATTAAGCTCTCTGAAACTCTTCTCGTCATATTGTGAGACGAGAAGTGAAGCCTAACTTGAAATTCCTCTTTTACATGAAGGCATAATAGGCTTCACTAAGCAGTGAAGATTCATTCAGTGAAATCTATACAATAGAACAAGAGAAAAACTACATAATTAACTAAACCCTTAATTCCTCAATATCCAATTCAAAAAAAGAATGCTGTGAAAAACTTATTTTTCGAGCTTCGTGAACTGGGCCACCAGTTCGCCCTAAATCTATCAAGCCTCCACACCGCTAAGAGCAATATAATACATAATTAATTTAAAATCCATTAACTGTGCTTATCCGTCTCCATCGTGATAAAATAATACACCATAAGAGGCACGAATTAACCCAAATACACAAGCAATTAAACCGCTACCCCCCATAAGGCACTGAAAGGACTTTGCGCTACCGCTGAGCTTGCCACAACTTAAAGTCTGACAAATTACACATTCAGAAATATCCCCAAAACCAGTGTTTGCTGAGTGTTTTTATCCCCTTTTTTTTGGTTTCTGTAAAACGGATTAGCAAACTGGTACGTAAAACTAGCAGTTTGCTTGCTCATTGACGGAAATCTCACGCTGCTAGCGACTGAGCGAGAAAGTCTTCTGCGGAATCCAAGTGCTTTTGGTCATTAATCATACGAAAAATTCTTATCTACCTTCACCTCAGCGGACACGGACACGCACACGGCATGTAGTTGCCATCAACGGCAAGCGATCAACCAACCGAACAACAACAAAAGCAACAAGCAACCGCTTAGCTGGTAATCATAATAAATGTAAATGTGAGTTTTGAGCAAGAAAAACACTTTCCAGCGTTTAGCAGCTGCCAGCGAGTGAAGCATGATTATGGGTACGGATGTAGTAGGCCTCAACGCCGCACACACCCACCCCCACACGAACGGCGCTGCCGCAAACTTTAATCTAATATCTTTGTTTGCAACTTAGTAGCTGTGCTGTGGCGCTGTGGGGCTGCGGTCGCTTGTGGCATGCCACTGTTTGGTCCGAAAATTAGCGCTTGAATGTTGTTTGCCTGTAATCATAATCGCCGCTGGACAGCAGCAACAACAACAACAGCAGCACTAGAAATCACAATGTTTTAATCCTGCGTGTGCTTGTGGCAGCTTGGGGGGGGCAATTGCGGGCGGCTAGGCGGCGTTGGCGTAGGTGGCAGTAAAGTGCAAAACTAATCAGCAATAAAATGGCCACAAAAAATAATGTTGAAAGTAATGGAAAAGTAACGGCGGATATGTGCATATGTGCATGTGGGTGTGTTTGTGTGTGTGGTGGGCAATAAAAGTAGTGGAAAGCTATAAAAATGCCAACTATAGTTCGAAGAAATCAAACGTGCGGCCATTAAAGCAAAAAGTGGTCGATGAGCAGGCGGAAAAAAGTAACTGAGAAGTGATTTAGGCTTTTAATTCTTCATATATATCAGTTGATCGAATTTGACCCGGACTAACAAAAATTAAACTACATTTTTACACATTTTGGAATTAGTGAGCAAGATATCGCAATATTGGAGAAAAATTTCGGACACTGCACTGTGATGGATCCATCAGAACAGATCTTAATGCAAGACTAGCCTATTTAATTGCTGCTGTTGGTAATAGAAAAATGTAAAATGCAACCTGGGTCTTGGTTCAGATGCAGTTTAAGTTAGGTTATATTAATCTTGTAAGCTTTTAAGCCACGCATAGACCAGTTTTGTTCCTTAGCAATGCCAGATGGAGTGCCGTTACGTAGTATCAGAGAAGAAGTCATCCTTCAGGAAGCCTGCGATTGACAAGAATTTCGATGGGTTCTGCAGTCTCACTATCGACACCTCCTCCAGCGTTTTATACTGTAAGGCCCGCCTGGTTTGCTCTTGACATTTCCTGCAGTCATCTCAATCTATCAGCCCCATTCTTCAGGCGTGTGCCGTCACCAGATTATCCATTTATGTTCCTACAGTCGCTTCTATCAAAAATGACAGGAGTGTGTTTTTGAACCCCCAGCTTTGGAGTTGACCTTTGCAGTTTGCATCCTGCTAGATCATTCCATCGAATTTTAACTTTCCACGGCAGAGCACTGAATGGAATCTTGTCCAGTACATGTTAAAGACAATTCATCGATTTACCAATGTTGGTTACGTTATCGGATGGCAGCCGTACACCACTCTTGGCAATCTCGTTTTCTCTCTTATTGTCATCGATTCATTTGTGGTCTGGCACCCGATAGAAGTGAAGTCGCTTATTTCTGGCGACACTGCAGCAAAAAGGGAGAAAGCCTCCAGGTTGTGCAGGCAGATCCTCGGCATGCATATAATGCATTGTTAGCCTTCTTCACTCTTTCTTCCACTTTGTGTTTCCAAAGCAGTTTGCGGTTCAAGAACAACCCCAAGTTACTTTATGCGGTTCTTGAGAGAGAGTTGTGTTAGAAGTAGTAGCAAGTTCCAATTGTTACAATGATAAACGTCCTTACTGGACATCGTGCCATTGACATTCACGCGGTGAGGCTGAAGATTCCGGAGGACGCAACTTGTCAAAGCTGCAGCGAAGAAGATGAGGTAGAAATATCTAAACACTTTCCCCTTCACTTACCAGATTTCGCCAGACTAAGACTTGCTGCATCTTGCTTGCCATTCTCGAACCCTGCGAATTGGCTGTTCTAGGTGCTTTGTGGCTGTACAATGGTCGGTTTGATCCGCACTCAGAAGTTCTGGGAATCACAACGGACATCTCTAGCTGTTTAAGTGGGATTATTATCTAGCTAACTGTGTGTGAGTCATAACCAAAAATACATGCTTATCAAACCAAAAGGGGTGGTTACGAAAACTTCTTGTAATATCATATAAGTTTTGAAAACCGCCAACTAATTGCAACAATCCTTCTACCAGCTATTTACATAAATTTTGCAAATCTCAATCTATCATGTTCACACTTTACGCATTATGTCTCAACTTGCCGCATTAAGTGCTCAATCTTTTGCGGATGTCTGCGTTTGCGTCGCTCGATCATTATTTTACACCAATTTACAACCCAGAAAATTAATGCAAACTATTTGCAATGCTAACGAAGCAGCAAGCAAACGTTGACAATTTATCAAGAAACAACAAACCGCCAACAAAACAACAACAAGCCAGGCACTGTGTGGCAAGTAAAGCAGGTGGGGCCGCAACTAAACCAAATCAAATAGACTGCAGCCGCACACAAACGCTTAAAGAACACAAAATAATGTAATATCAAGCTGGAGAAATGTGTGTGTGAGTGTTGGTATAAATGATGGTGTGTGTGTGTGTTATTGTATAATCGCGCGCCGGCTGCAGTTTGGTGGAAAATCCAAGCATTATAAACCGCCGTGTTGCGGGTGTTTATGAAAATGTTGACCAACTTTGTTGACAAATGAGAAATCGCCGCCAAATTTACACGCACGCACCTCACAAACCACACACACACACACAGCTGTACACATACACTGACACCCACACTCCTCCCGTTTGCAACAATAAGTAACGCCTGAATGCGGAAAACAGGAAAAAAAGTCAGAAATTCGAAAGCAAAACAAAAGATTAGCGCTAAATTGCAACTAAAGTGCAACAACAACAACAGCAACAATTGCAAACACAAAATCGTGTTACAACATTGTTAATCCCGTATGCAAGCAGCCGTGGTCATTATGAAGGCTGGCCGAGCTGAGCAAACTTGACTCGCCTGGTGGTGCGGCGGCAGGGCGTTGGGTGTTGGGAGGCCTGCTCGGACGCCGGCAGCGCGCAGCTCAGCCGCCGACCAGCCAGTTGGCTAGCCAGCACTTTAAATGGCTTTTTGGGCAAACTTTGCATGCAATATGAAATATGATGCGGTCGAACATGCAACCACAACAACAGAAACAACAAGAGCAACAACAACAACAACAACAACAACAACAAAGAAACAATTGAAAATGCACAGCAAACGGCGCGTAAGGATGGTAGCCGGCGAATGCGCAGCGTTTTGTTGCACGCTTTGTACTTTCAAATGGTATCACAAACAACAACTATAGCAACAACAAGGACGTGCAGCACTGCCAGCGCATGAGAAATTGCTAAATTGTGAAATTGCTCGGTGGAAGTGCAGCAACGTGAAGTAAGCGCGGCGTGGCGGTGTGGCGGCGTGCCTAAGCATGCTGTGATTATTTCCAGCCAAACAGTCAAGTTGTTGTATGCAGATAAAAGCATAATTTTGTACCGCTTAAAGTAGTTGCCGCTGCCGCACTCATTTTGATTGATGAAATTGCTCGTGTGCAACGGCGCGGCGCGGTCGGTTGCGAGCGCGTGTTGCAGCAAGCAATTTACAGTGGCTGCTAATGTTGCAACCGCTTTTCCCAATCATCAGCTGCCTCTTGTTGTTGTTTTGTGTTGAATTCATGGGTCTTTACATGGCTAAGCTAGGCACCGGAACACACCCACACGTTCAATGACCGCCTATTATTGCCTGCAATTGTGTATTATTTTCGTGCACATGCATGTCTATTCATGTCCAATAATGAACTTTCATGCACTTTTAGTGTTTCTTTTCTCTGCCAAATCGCCAACTTGAAAATCGATGCATAAATCATATTCGGGGCGAAAAATTCCAAAATCCCACTAAAGACAATAGGGTTCTATCGTTTGGATAGGAGATATACAAATATTCATAGATATAAGTATGTACTTATATTCACTTATGATATATGAATTTATGTAATACCTTATGTTTATGGGCTTAATTGTGAGTGTCGGTTACCACTTCTATCAGACGTCAGCTCGAGCCTCGAGCTGATATTTGTGCTGTGGTGATTAAGATATGAAAAGATCTTCGTAGTTTGGGATACGATCGGTCTTTTAACCTTTCGGTCGATACAAAAATGGATTTTACTTAGACAGTTTAGAACGCCAGTTCACTTAAAATATCGTCAAAAAGGCTTTCCGAAAAATCGAAAGGGCTTCAAGCATTGTTGAGGGGGATGATATCAATTCCAGCTATTCGCCAGGTTCGCCGAAGATATGACTGACGAGATGTTTCGACAACAGTCTTGCAAAAGCTGAGTGCTGGAGGAGAAAGTGCCTTATCAGCCTTACCGTATGTACGTCTACTAGGCAATGACCAATAGATTAATTGAGATTACAATTTGAGGAATGCATTGCGATCCGCGGTCTCTCCTGTTATTAAAACACTTCGTGCCACCCAGCTGTTCCCAACAGACTTTGTTTGATTTGTAAGATCAAACGGTTAAACTCAGTAAAGATTCTTAAAGTTCTTAAAAAAAAATAAAGGTCGTTACTGGGCTGAGAAATATTTCATTCTTGGCTTTTGGGTTTAGTGTTGCTGCGTCCGTTGATTTACGTTTGGCTCGTCTAACCTTAGAACCACTTTGAAACGTGTCTTTTTGGTTGTAGTATCATCTTTTGCTATCATAAATACCTCCATTGTCAGCGACTTTAGTTTTCTTGTCGTCATTTGGCTCTTCATCAGGGAGCTGAGGATCCATCGTTGCAAAGGTGACAACGAAACCAGCCTCCTTAATTCTTCCGAAGTGAGGTGACTAAGTAAAGCTACTGTATAATGGTTGTAACGTGTTCTCTCGCCAGTTGCCAGGCTCGTTCTACTTTCGATTTCGGGGCAATCCTAGAGTGTGAATTCCGGTGTCTATCCTGCTTAGTCGCAAAAACGACTTTGATCCATGGAACGTTAAGCTAATCGCAGCCTGCACTGATCTATATAAAACCCAACAAGCGATCTTAATTTGTCTCTGGGAAGAGCGATTAGTTTCTTGGACCGTTTCTATCATACTCTCCCAGTAACATCCTTACCAGTCGAAGTGCTGGCGCTTGTTAGCAGTTTTGGCCCTTTCCTCTACTGCGTAGTTCCTCTCGTAATGTAACCAATGAATGTGTCCGGTCCTTTTGGACTGTTTGCCGCAACTTCTTTCGCTAGGCGATTAGCTGAACCACCTTCATTGTTTCCTCTATGCCCAGTGGTCCACACTCAGAGGATATTGTTAACTGTGGTAACCCTGTAAAGCACTCTTGTATTATCCAGTACCATTATTGATCTAATTTCAATGGATGAGATTTCTTGAAGTGCCGCTTGACTATCACTAAGAATAACTATTCGTTCTATATACTCATTTTTCTCCAGTAAGAACTTCTGCGAATGCGACAGGATGAAAATTACTGAGAGGGAGTAGCTTAATGGATATACTGCGTTCCAAACTAAGCCACAAGAATCTCGCAGTCGCACAAGAGATAGTTCTTGACCAGCGCCTGCTAAGCTCATGCGAAGTCCGGAATTCCAGAGCTGCAATGGGAAGGAAAAACAGAGAACTAACTAATCTGTGTTGCAGTTTCCAAGGATTCCACTATGTCGAGGCATTCACACTCGACTGGCAATAAAGTAGCTTGATACCAAGGATAATGAGGTCAGACACTCTTTAACTAACTGGGACCCTACTGTGAGTGAGACCTTCAAAAATATAGGAGATCCTACTACATTAAGGTAAGAATGAAACTGTGTGAGCCACGAATTTAAAAGCTGACACTGAGAGATGGGCAGAGACGTCTTGGACTCACTGGGAAATCGCTGTTAAGGATATACTATCTATAATTATGCTCTCTAGCTTATTATGGTGCTGGTTAAAAACTTGTGGATATATTTCATATATTCTCGCTCACTTTAGTGAATGACTCATATGTCAAAGATATAGATCGAAGATTTTAAAGAAGGAAGAAGTGCGCGAAAGCTTTACTAACGTATTAGAGTGGATCTTCTATACTAAGTTTATCGAAATACTTTTGATAAGCAATGAAGCCGAATTTTATCAAGAATTTCATGAATATAATTTTCTTAGATTTAGTTCAATACTCACATGTTTAGCGTCTTAAATATATATACATATATGGCGATCTTAATGCCAGCCACCCTGGAAGATCTGAAAAAGAAATAGAAACTAAGTTATGGGTCTTCACTACTTAATTTCGTTTGATGACAACAGCAGATCTTATTGACTCTCTTCGCAGCCAACTTCACACTTAACTGATTTACCGTTATATATTTGAACAATTGATGTAGTAAGGCTTATTTGTAAGAAAAATTCTTAAACTTATTGGAGTAGTTTCGATTGGGTGTTCAATCATTTAAGAAAACAAATTTCATTGCATCCTCGCAGCAGTTTTTGAGTAAAATGAAAATTATTTCGAAGCTTGAAAATTGAATTCCGTAATGGAAAGCGACACCTTTTGCTGACTCTGCTGCAATTATTTCGAAACATGCAATGTGCGACGCCTTCGAATTCTTCGAACATAAACAAAGAAATCCATTTTGTTGCACCGAAACAACGGCTGAAACGCTTGAAGAATCCAAAGCAAAAAAGCAAAATTCCTTCATGCCACATTGCCTCATCCCCTCTCCTTCCAAACCATTCTAGCTAATATACTAACAAGTGTTTGCGAATGGTTTTTGCTGGCCTTGTAAAGTTTAAGTTTACTCAAAAATCATGTGTACACATGCCACACACACACATTAATCTCAAATGCAACAAATGCATGAGGGCAAACAGCAGTGCGTGCTGGCTTGTTTACATGTTGTTTGTTAAGGTGAAACTGTTGCAAGTTGAACTTGACATCGCCGCAGCAGCGTGGCACAGGCAAACTAACGAGAATTGATGTTGCAACATTGACTGTTGCTAGTGCGTTGACGGCAGTCCGAAGGTTGCTGGCAAATCTCCAGCAGTCCACCGGTGACCATGGAGGAGACCAAGTAGAAACGCAAGCAAAAAGGTTAAGTTGGGGCAACGCTGAAGAAAGGCAGGTAAACAATAACGAGATTGCCACAAAAAGTGAAGAGTTGCAAACACATACTGCTACGGAAACAACCAAGCACACGTGTTTGTTTGTATGTGTGCGCGTATGTAAACAAGCGCTGCTGCAGTTTGCTGCACCTTTATTAGTCTAAGTTTTTATGCGCATTGTTGCTTTTTGCTGGGGCCGTTCGTGCAACGTTTTTGTGGCAATCGCTTGCTATTGGCAATTGTTTGCCTTGGCAATGTTGCTGAGTGCTTGCAGTCGCCGTCGACGTTCGCAGCCAACGGCGTTTAGCAAACAGAAATGCTGCTGGCAGACGATTGATGCTGAAAAAGTGGGAAACAAAAGCAACAACAAATACAACACTAACAATAGCAATTGCGTCGGTAACAAAAGCTGGCAATTTCCTAGCCATTTCGGGGCAAAGCAATTTTTTGAATGTCAAGCGTACGCACACGCACACACAAGTAAATACAGTTTCACATACCACGCTTGTGTGTGTAGTTCCTGACGTTTTCCCACTGTTGCAGTTGTAAGTGGTTATTTGTTGCTCTCTCACATGTTGTGCTCGTCATCTCGGCATCTTTATCAGTTCTTCAATCATTTTCGGTGTATTGCAAGCTCCATCGAGCATTCTATTGTGCAGAAACGTGCTCCTCAAAGGCCTTACATCAAATCTTCCGACGAACTGTCCTGGCTGATTTCATTAGAAAAGCCGGTAGCTAATAATTGAGAAGTGGAATTCTAAAGAGCGGAATTAACTCGAAGATACCGTGAGCATATAGCTACATTTGTATCGGTGAAAGCTGCGGAAGAGAAGGTGTCAAACTAAGCGCTGATGAACACAAACGACGAAGCATTGGCTATTAGAGAATCATACTCGAAAACTCTATGTGAAGTTTCGTAGCTTTTTGATTTATGAAAGTATTGTAGTCGATGTAATCTAATATATCTTGTTCAAGTGGAGGTTAATGCCTAAATTCTTCCTCTACTGGTAGTATTTCTACACGGTTTGTTCAAAAAAGATCGCGAATTTTGTATTTCTTAGGAAAATGTTCAACTATTTTGTCTCCTTCAAAATAAACACTCACATTGCATTCTGCCAAAGTTTTATTTTCAATGTGCAAAGCGTTTAATTTTATTTTTTTTCTAATCTGGTTTGGCTCCTCCTTCGATGCAGTTTTTATCTTCTCAGTAATAGCCTATCGTCGCCCTTTTTATGTTCTTTCTTCAGTTTTGGGAACAAAAGAAGCCACAGAGGGGCAGATCTGGCGAATAAGGTGGCTGCTATTTGTTGCTTTTGGCCAAATATTCGATGATAGAAAACGAAGCGTAAGCAAGGGCGTTAACATAGCGCAAAATACAATAGTGGTTCTTCCCGAATTCGGGCATTTCTGGTAGATCACTTGGGTCAAATTGCGATTTGCTTGCATGTAATACTCCTCGTTGATCTTATGATCTTACGACGAACACATGACGTACGACGTCTCTGCTATTGAAGAAAACGGTTAGCAAAACCTTCAAATTCGACCTTACTTGCACCGCTTTTTCCGGTATTGGCTCCTACGGCCGCTTCCATTGTGATGACTAAGCTTTGGTTTCTCATCACAACGATAAATCCATGATTCGTCTCAAGTTTTGACCCTCTAGATCAGATCTGGGTAGTCGCGAAGTGAGTCCATCATCTCCTGAGCAATATTAACGCCACGGTTTGTTTGGTCGAAAGTGAGCAATTTTGGTAGAAACTTCGCGGCAGCTTAACTTATACCCAAATCGTTGGTTTAAATCGAAAAGCACGATCCAATTGGAATGTTCAGTGTCTCAATGATTCCTCTAAAGGCTATTGACGCTGGGGTAATAATATTTTTTACACTTCGTTACTGTTTTCGTATTTTCTTTACGTGCTAAGGCGTCCGGCTTGCTCTTTGTCGTTCCCATTTTCTCGACCCTCCGGGAACATTTTGTTAAACCGATAAACTTTGCTTCTGTCCAGTTAGCTTCACCATATGCCCAAGTCAACATTCGGAATGCCTTCGTGCACTTAATATAGTTTTTCGCACAAAATTGTATGCAGATTTTTTGCAATAAACGCGTCCAAGCAAAACAGCTGTCATCAATAAATCAAGCATTATTTATGCTGACTTTGGGAGCATAAGTAAGAGATATGCGTACCTATATAACGCCACAAAACAATCGAAAGTTGTAAACACGATTCTCAATTCACGATACTTTTTGTACAAACCGGATATCTATCCTTTACGAACATGTTCAAATATCGACAGTCTTTCATTCACCTTTCGGATTACGCAACAACCGGGAGTGTTCCAATGTAGTTCCAACAGTCTAACCTAACCTAATTGAACTTTACCTTACCTAGCTTAACCTCGTTAATCTGCAGCATATTTCTTAACACTTTTGTCCTAATTTATTTGAAGTGTCTTCGCGCTGCTGGAAATCAAATTTACTGTATTAACTTGTATGGAAAAGTCGACTTCTAAAAACTCTATATACTCAATTTCCCACTCATAGAGGCCTCGAAACCCACAAATTAACCGCATTGACATACTTTCGAAAAATCTTCAGCCATTGCTCTAGAAAAGGATAAAACAAGTGCCAGAAATGCATATAATTTTGTCAGCACTGGAAGGTTGCCTACCTAAAACTTATCTACAACAACAATAACAACAAGTATGCATCATTTACTTTACATTTAAGTCACGAGCGCCAAACGGACGCCGCCGCGCTGCTTGAACAATCGGCTGATTATGACGAATCCAGTTAAGGAATTAACATAAAAATCAAATTCAATTTACACAGCACGCAATCGTCATGTAACAACAACAAAAGCAGTAATATGAAAGGCATTAAGAAACAGTGTTAAAGCACAGCTAGTTGCATGTTGCAACACGCCATTGGTGGCAGAGTCAGACAGTGAGAAGGTTTCGGTGGCAAAACGGATTCAAGCGCTCGAGGCGAATCAAGTAAATATGCACTCGCTGTATGCCGACATGCCGAGTGCGCGAGTTAGAAGAGCACGAACGACAACGAGGATGAGCGACGGCAGCGGACGGCCACAGGCAGCGGCCGTCGAAGACGAAGTGGCTGTCAATTTGCGAAAAATAGGCAGAAAATTACAAATTGCAATTCATCATGAGAAACATTTTGTACGCAACGCGAAACAATAACAACAAATAACAACAATAACAGCAAAGCGGGGAAATGCAACTCCGCAAGCGCATTGCGGCACTCAAGGTGTTTCGTTGTATGCCACACGCATGCGCCACTTGCAATGCCAGTCTAT
Source organism: Bactrocera tryoni (assembly GCF_016617805.1). Taxonomy (NCBI): domain Eukaryota; kingdom Metazoa; phylum Arthropoda; class Insecta; order Diptera; family Tephritidae; genus Bactrocera; species Bactrocera tryoni. Next base: position 85,240,295 of record NC_052501.1, read on the forward strand.
TCAAGTCGGTTGTTGTTGCTGTTGCTAGAGCGGCTAGTATGAGTGTTTTGATTGTCGTTGTCGTTGTTGTTGTTGTTTGCTTTTGGTTTTTTGCCACGGCGCTGCCACCCACTGCGCCAACAAGTCAACAAGCTGATTTGCATGCCAACGCAAATGAATGAGTAGCAGCGCCAACAACTCGAACAACAACAACAACAACAACAACGACAACAATAATTGCAATTTGCACTCAGCCACCGCAACTAAGCATTCCAACATTTGCGGATACAAAATATGTTTACTCGTTCTGGCTAAACGTGCAGCAAAGTGGCATTCTAGTAGCGGCCTCCGCTGACTGAGTGTCCGTCTGTCCCTCTGTCTGTCTGACTGCCTGTACGTGTGTGTGTCTGTTTGTCGGTCTGCCTGATTACCGTATAGATGTTTGTATGTGTGTGGGTAGGTGCTTAGTTGGTGTGTTGCTTGCTTGGTGGCCGTGTGGCATGTTGACGGCATTCTGTGGCAAGTTTGACCGTTGCATTTGCAATGCGGAGGCGTAATGTTGGTTGTATGCGCGGTTGAGGTGGCAAGTGCGCCATTCTCGACTTCACAAAAACAAAAGCCAAAAAGCAACACATTCACCAAGCGCAACAACAACAACAGCAGCAAATCAGGCGCTGCCATTAAGGCAGTCATTCTGGCGATCCGGCGGTTAGCTCGATTCGATATGCAGATGAATTGCAAATGCGAGAGATAGCAACATTTGTTGTTGTAAAGTGTTAGTGTGTGCCGTTCATTGCTTTTGCTTTGTGTTGATGTTCATCGCAGAAATACTTGTATTTGAGCTGAATGCTGGTGATCGTACGTTGTGCCGCTGCTGGCCTGCTCCGGTGATTGATAGGACTGATTTGGTTGTCGTTTACTTGATTGGCTTGACATTGACATTTGACCTAGAAGCCTAAAATTGACGGGGAGTGCTTTTGCGATGAAATTTGTGGTTAGATATTCAGAGCAACTCGCATTTTTCGAAAATCCAAGCTTTTATTTAGAACTCCCTCAGAATAAAGATCAAATACCAGCTAAACTGTTGGAAAAGTTCGATATGTTCTGAACCTACTATCAGAGTTGAATTGGATGGAGGGGATCCCCCATCCCCAAGATCAACTGACGCTAAAAAACGAAACACGAATTTTTCTTCAGTGTGAGCAAAGGGGCAGAATGCATGGCATTCTGAGCTCGGTTCTGTTAGGAGTAGAGAGCTCATTGGCGTTCCAATTGAGCATCCTCAAGGCACGTTGAAGAGGGTGGACAGGATTTGAAAAAGCTGTTGAATCTGTGTACGGTGTTCGAGTTCACAGAATTGGTCGACGGTTTTGGGTTTTCGACAACCTCGACGTATGTACCAGGCGGTCTGTGGGATCGTGCTTGAGGTTGCGGAAGGGGCTGTGCCAACAGTCGAAAGGCTCTTTGCGGAAGAACGTTTGGAAATCATGGTAGGTCGGTATTTTTTGGATGGCCGGAACTAGGCTTTTTGGCGGCCTTGGTAAAGCCGCGATGGAGCCCTTGCTATGTAAGCAAATGCGCTTTGTATCTTTTGCTTTTGAGGCTAAATGAAGCTGTGGAGTGAGAGCGAGCGCGGAATTGGCAATCTCAGGGGTCGTGACAGTAATTTGCCATGTGGACGAAGCTGAGGCAACGGAGGCATTCGGTTGTGAGGGAGGATTTTTTTTTGGGCCGCGACCTTGATGTTGAGTCGTGTAAGCAAAAATGGATTTTGCTGAAGAAACAGAAGGGTTGAGGTGGACCAAGATCAGGGGCCAGTTTAAAAGGCCTTTGCGTATACGATATATGCTATATACAGGAGGAGTTCTGAGTTCCCATTGCTCGTCGAAAAGGGTCTTGCCACCAAGGTCCTTTTCATGGTGGAGCTATTTTGTAGTCTACGGAATATTGTATTTTTCGAGCACAGAGGTGATTGGGCGGAACGCGTTGACAGTTTCGGGAAAGACTCGATTGGCACATGAGGTGCATTTGGCGGAGCGCATGGATATGTCTGCTTTACTCTGACCAGCGGGGATTTTGAGCTATGCTTCATACGGAGAATTCTATAAGGCGGTGGGCCTCGTTCTTTTGGGATGAGACCCTTGCCCTCGCTTTCCTCCGAAGATAACAAGAGTATGTCTACAACAATGAAAGTTTCTGGGGGTGCTTTCGGGGTTTAGGTTTTTCTCGGTTATAGACTTGTGAAACACAAGATCGATGACGTGATCTATGGCCACCTGAGCCTGGTCCGAAGAGAAGATTGGGTGCCGCGGAATCTGGGGATTTGGTTACGGATTCTAACCTTTCTTCTATCGCGCGAAGGTCGGCGCACAGATCCTGGGTGAAAGCGATAAGACCGTTCTTGTTTGAGGCAATTGGTGTCCAAGAGGAGATTTATATTGTACACTTGTTCGCATATGGTGCGTTTGACTAAGAGCGTCAGAAATCGGACTATAATCCGAATCACTATGAACACTAAATGTCGCTATGTCTGTTTATCTTTGGCTAACCGTGACTAACTGTCATGTATGTGTGTTGTATGATAATTATCTGGTGACCGCGTCTGCTATCTGTACGGCACTGTCTATAGCTCACGGCTATGTCTAAGTCTAAGTTTGAGCTAAACTGTCTCTTCTTTTTCTTCTAATATATGAACAGTTATCCCATAACAGTATGAGAAGTATAACTTCGTCTCTTGATTGCGAAGAAAAAGGTTATAAACGCCTAAAAGCATGCTGCATAAATTTCAAAAACTACAGGCTTCTAGCAAAATCGAGCATAATTAAATCAAATTTAATGTTGGCAGCCCTTAAACATATTTCTTTTCGGTTTGCACCAAACAGCTGCCCTCATCGCACATCAGCATTAACTTTTCGCCAATTTTCTTGGAATAAACCATAGAATTTATGCAATTTTGGACTTTAATGTACCGTTTTGTTGCATATACTTTTCATGCGCAGCCTTGCCTGCGGCCCGCTGGTGGCATCAATATTTGTGGCTCACTGTTAGCGGCTCGGTTGCATGTTGAAAGCTTGCAACTGCCGTCTTGCTCGCCATAAATCACACCTTCTTTGCCTTTCGGGGCATTTTAATTACGACTTTGCATGCTGTTCGTGCGTCGTGTTCGTCGACAGCGCTGAACTCAAAATGAAAGCCGAAGAAATGCAAGCAGCGGTGAGCCGGTTAAAGGCGATAACGGCGCGCATGAGAGGAGTGGGAGGAGCAGGTTGCGGTTGTGTGGTATCGTGCGGCAAGCAGTCGACGCTTTGGCAGGGCATCAATTACAAGTAAGATGTCTTGCTTGGCGGCCAGCACTACATACACACACATGCTTACGAGCGCAAGTGCAGGCGCATGTGTGCGTGCACACATAATTTTCCTTTGTTGCACCACGTTTTGTTGCAACTGGCAACAAATATTTAATTTTCAACAATCAAAGTGCAAACATGCATAATTAAAACGCTCGCAATGGTGTGCGTGTCTGCAGCGTATTTCTCATTGCGCTCCGCAGAAGCCATAAAATATTTCGTTTCGCTGGTGCGTCAACAATTGAGTGAGTGCTTCAATGCTCTTGACGGATGATTTCGGAATTTTCGCGAAACAAATTTTATTTTCTAAATATTAGCTCAACATTTTAGCGAACTTCTGAATAATTTGTGTCACACAACAGCGCTTGGCAGTCACTTTAACTTAGCGCTGAGCACTTTTGTACAGAAAAATGGAGAAAATTTCGTCCTTACACAACACTGCACCGTTAAGTGGTCACTTGTGGGCAAAGTGCACTTGAAATTTTTCTGCAAGTTATCGCATTTTAGCAGTATTTTTCTAACTTTAATTAGCGCAATTCCAGCACTCACCTACACTTGCTCGCCCAAGCGCCCTAAAGTATGCTTTCGAAATGTAGTCGCTGCATTGGTTAATGACAATTCACTTTCCGGCGAAATATTTAGCCCACAAAAGTTCCACAATAAAATCAACTAGCGCAAAGCGCTCGCTGAGAGTCCACCCTTCAAACGACTTGCATTGTTGACGACTCGTGTTTTCGCTTATTTTATTTATTTCATATTTGATTTCATTGCTGTAAATTTTTATTCGAAAGTTGTATTTTTGTAGTTTATTTTTTTTTTCAGTTTTACTCACATTTGGTTTCAGCTTTATTTTGTTATTCTGTTCGCTCTTTCGGCAATGTTTTCGCCTTTTTTCGGGAATTATTTTTCCTTTTTTCGTAAATTATTTTTCCACTTCTCGTTGTTTTGTATTTTTTTTTGTTTTTTCTCTCTAGTTTCTCCCTTCATTGAATTGTCACTTGCCTGCGGGCAGCTCTCGTTTCGCGTGTGTTTTATTCAGCGCAAAGCAAAACAAAAACAAGAAATGAGCATGAGAACAAAGCAAATGCAACTGCAACGAAATGCTTGACCTACAAACACGGCGTTGCATCGCTGAGTAGCTGCAAATGACAGCATGTTGTTCCATCATTGCAGCGTTTTATTTGCTTATTGCTGTGTATTTATTTCTTATTACTTTGCTTCAGTTTTTTTGCATATTAAATACCGTTAAACTATGCTGGCGAGCAATTAAAACAAGATGTAGTGACGGGCAGCTGAAATTTGGGGAACATAAATTTGAAGATCTCAGACGTATTAGAATCCCATGACTCAAAGTTGCTAGTGTATGCAACTTATTACTGCTGAAGGAAGGAATAAATCCTGAAAAAGTAATATTATTGAGATATTGGTGCCTTTCGCTATGTATGTATAGAAAAACATTTTTTGGCATTGGTCATCGCACCAAATCTACCGTAGTTTCAAAAAAAAGTTCAATTATTTTGTCAAGATATTTTATATATTGCAAGACATCTACGGTAAAAAGTCAACAGGCAAATTTCTATATCATGTATTCGGAACTTAGTCGGAATAGAGTCATATTTTCAACAAAAAGAAGAGAGACACTGAAAGATGTACGTACAAAAAACTTGAGATACTGGCTATCCGAAAATTGTATCAGAAGTTAAGGCAGCACATAAATGGCTTCAAGCTGGTGCCGGCTTCTGTAAAGACAGGAATGGACACACAGTACACTCAAAGTGTAGAGGGAACACCTTTCGAAACTGCTAAATGGCGAAAACAGTATTGCGACGAATCAAGAAGAAGTCGCACGGACAATCTGTGCGACAACATTGTCATCCCGCCGCTCGATCAAGACGAGGTGAAAGCAGTTCTAAGGCAACTAACGAACAACAAAGCCCAAGGGGAAAATAAATTACTGGCTGACTGTTTAAAGTCAGCGGCGAGGAGCTGGAAAGGCGCATGTTCCACCTGCTTAGCTCAATTTTGTCGCATGAATACATGCCCAGTGATTGGAATATTGGTGTTCTCTGTCCAATCGACAAGAAGGATGATCCCGCAGTCTGCGGTAATTATTGTGGGATCAGCCTTCTTAACACAAACTTTTGAATGTATTGTGTGAAAGATGGCTTAAGCCCATTGTAAATAAACTGATTAGAAATTTTCAGTTCAGTCTCAAACCTGGCAAATCCATTATATATCAGATTTTCACAAAACGTATCCCGAAGAAGATCCTTGACAAACAGATCGCCATTCGTTAACTTTCTATCGGTTACAAAGCCGCTTTCGACAGCACTCAGAGCTGGCAATTTGACGCCATGTCTGAATTTGGTATCCCTACGAAACTCATACGGTTATGTTTAATGACTTTGAGAACAATAGCCGGCTTCGTCAAAATCGGGAAGGACTCTCTAAGCCGCTCTGTACCAGACAAAGTTTTAGAAAGGGATATCTTCTCTTGTGCTCCTTTTTTCAATATAATACTGGAAACAGTAATACGTGCCACCAACCTGAATCACAGTGGAACTTTCTACTCTAGAAGTACATACTACTGAGGTCCACAGACGACATAATAGATATTAACAGCAGGGCCGTAAGCGCAGCCTTTTAAAGCCTAAAAAAAATGGAAAAGGTTGGTATTGTAGTGAAAGAAGGACAAGCAGGACAAAGTACCTAGAGACAACCTACAAAGACTGCTCGCATCTTGGGAACTACGTAACTATTGGCAGCTATACATTTGAAAAAGTTAGGGGCCCTGTATATTTCGTAGCCAGCATAAATTCCACCAATAAGCGAAGGCTGGAGATCAAGAGCAGAATAACTTTGCCAACAGGTGCTCTTAAGGATCGGTAGGCAAAAATTACATTCTGTAAGTCGCTATTTATTCCTATTATACGGCGCAGAAACATGAACGATGCTGTAATGAGAAAGCACTTGGAGCATTGGAGAGAGCTATTCTTTGCAAGGGCTTTGGATCCGTTCGCGCAAGTGATGAATATTCAAGAACATGGAACCACGAATTGTATGAGTTCTACATTGACAAAGTTATAGATAAACGCATAAAGATCCAAAGAATTCACTGGTTAGGCCATATCGTTCGGATGAAAGATGATGCCCTAGCGAAATGTTCCTATCAATCAAGGTCCCCATGGAACCCCATGGCAACGGAATAGCGCTTGCAATCAATGAAAAGACCAACTGCATAGCGATCTGTCTGCACTTGGATTGTATATCTGGCGTGACCTCTCAGAGGATAAAGGCAACTGGCGAAATTTTGTGTTCTCGGTCCAGTCCAACCATCCGTTGAAGTGCCAAAGGATATGACGAAGAATTAATCGATTTTATTTATATTTAGCACCAGATTCTACTTTTTGACGTCGACCCTACTCATTTCATTAATTGTGCATTTATCGAAAATGAACAGATTACTTCGGTATAAAGTCATTCATAGCCACTAAAGTCCTCACGCCAGTATCTGGTTGTTGAAAAACTTTTAACCGCTTTTGATAGTTATTGGAAGGAAATTGACATTTGTTGATTAATTTTTGATACGTTCGATATATTTTTTAGCTAATAAAAAACGGTGTCATGATTCATAAAAATCTCTTCGTCATCGTAGTAAAAAGCTTTAAAAATCTTGAGAGAATAAAATCATAAAACATGTGTGATGCCCGACGCAGTCAGCGTCCAAAAAGGTCTTTCAAATTCTCCCCAAAGCTACACACTCCTAAATTTATCAATTTTGCATAACATCCGTAACAATTATTGCGCCAAACGTTTAGTCTCATAATTCCCTAATGCCCTAAACGTCTTAACTAAATTTGCGACAGCCAAAGAACAAAGTCTGCGCCTCACTTTTAGAAACAGAAATAAATATAAACGCACTTTTTAACGACACCGCCGGCGTGCTACGGTACGTGCCGCACAAAGCGACGCTTGTTGCAACTGTACTAGAGTCTAAATCACACTCCTCCACGCCATTTTGCAGCACTTTTCTTAGAAATTATAATTAAAATTAAAAACTTGAAACACACACACACGGGCATCGGTGCGAGCCAGAATTGCTACACTTGCAACACGCGGCCGCTGTGAATTGGATTTGCCAAAGCAGAAAAGTGCAACTTTAACGCGTTATTGCATTAAGCGCGTGCACGCGTCTATGAAGGCCTACCCACACCTGACACCTAACCTCGACTGCCGCGCCATTTGCAACAAAGTCAACTGACTTAAACAAATTTGCGTGTGAGAGTGTGTGTGCGTGCGCATTGCAAAGGGAATTGTGCAAATTAACAAAGTTAAAAGTCAGAATGTGAAATGTACAAGCAGGTGGATGGAAAAAAGTGCGAGCGTGCTAGTTTAGCTGAGCTGAGAAGTTGTGTAGGAAGACGACAACGCACCGGCAGTAGACGCAAAAAATATTAAAAAATAAAAAAATATAAAAAAATTAAAAAAGGAAAATGAAAAGTGAAGTGGCATTCGCTGTGGTGTTAATAGCCCACGCTCCAGTTCTGACCGAGTGTCCTCTGCGCAGCGGCCGAAGGTGAGCTGCGGCGAGCTCAGGCAAGCGCGAGATGCAAGTGCTCCAGTTGCTGCCTTTTGAACGCGTTTTAATTTGCGTTTCCAGTCTAAGAAAGTGAGCGAAGAACTGCCATTTAAAAGGCAAAACTTTTAAAGCGGAGTTTTTAAGCTTTTTTTATTAATTGAAGTAGTTAAACAAATTCGTGCTTCTTTGAAAAGAATAGAATGTGGGCATCGATTTATATTGCGAGTAATGAGAGACGCAGGAAATAACGAGTTTCTGCTCAGTTGACTCTGACAAACTTTCTTTTAAATTAAAGTAGGCTTTTGGAGGCAACTCAGTACATATAATAGCACGCTTTTGTGGTAAAACTTAAAACCGATTGCTCAAAGCTGCAAATCGTCAGCTGAAATGCAACACAACATATGTACCATCAAAAAAATCGAAATAGAGTCTTTTATTGCTTACGATTTACTACATCATTGTATATATGTAATATCGTAAAATTTCAAGTTTCCGCTATAGATATAACCAGTATATAACCAATATATAACTAGTAGTATATAACCACTATATATCTAATATATAACCAATTTATAACAAAACGTATTTTTTTTTTTAATATGCGTTTCTTCTATTATATCGCTTTTCCTTCGTCTGTATACTTATGAAGCGTGATGCGACGTTATTTTGCATTTTAAGCAACGAAATACTTAACATAACTTTTTTAAGGAAATAATCAATTCTGTAATTATTCAATAGCTCCGTGTGAAGCTTTAAATACTTGTATTCTTATCGCTGATTCACAAATAATATATGAATGTAATTTCTTAAACCGCCTGAGAAGTACACTTAGTTACTTCACTGAACAAGTGAAACACCAAATATGAAGTACGTTCTACTGAACAAGTGAAACACCCGATGTGAAATAAATTGCGCCTACAACTATGTCACAAATGCTGACAGGCATGCCATTATTTTATTATTTGTTCACTGTTAGACTTCACGACACACTTTCTGAGCGTGTTTTCTTCTGTACCTTACCTGCTGTCAAAGAAATTTAAAAGTTTTCATACAGTCTTCGTGGCATACCCGCTTCTCTTATTGAAAAGTTAACTATTTTGTAGCCGCACTCGCCGTGGGCTGGCTGCTTCTATCTATTCGCGCGAAACTTCATGACTGAGCGCGTGCTCGCTATATTTGCTAGCACATCCCTTGGCGCAAAGACGCAGGTAGCTATGTACTAGAAATGGCTAAAACGATGTCAAATAGTCAGTTGAGCGAAACGTGCGCGTATTTCGATTGAATAAAGTTCGTCGAATTCATGAATATGTAAATATGTATGCATGTGAATTCAGTCAAATATTTAAGCGGCGTCAAGTGCTGCTTAGAATTGTCTATTCTCCAGCTGTAGAGGTATCAGTTAAAGCGCTATTTGGTAAATCGCTGCACAAATTTCTCTCAGAATTAATTAAATTTTTAATTGCGCCAAGAAGTTTGCTCGGAAATGAAATTTTACTATACAAATATGAAAAGTTAATGCCAATTGTACTTGCAAGTGCAAGCTTAGAGGTTAGAATAAAGAAAATTTTTGCCAAATAGTAAGCTGCATAGGCTGTAGGTAGCAGTTAGAAGCGATTGCATTATAAGCTGGAAGAAAGGGCAATTTAAATAAAGGTTTAAACAGAGCGCCATGTAACGCGCGGGATTTGACACTCGATTTTCTTCTTTTAGCCATTTTAGTATGACTTAGAAAATTGGGTTAGGATAGGTGAGGCTAATCTGGTAAGCCAATAAGCCACGCATAGACTAGTTTTGCTTCTTTGCGATACAAGAAGGAGTTCAGTTACTAGGTACGTAAGGAGTAGTCATACTTTAGAATGCGCTTGAAGCGAATTTTAATGGACTCTGTGGACTCACTATCGATACCTCCTCGGGGGTATCATACCGTGGGGTCCCCAGATACTTACAGTGTAGTCTTGCCAATGCGGAACAAGTGCATAAGAGATGCTCCATTGGTGCTTCTGGAAAATTGTATACAGTTTAAGCTTATCACAAAAGCTATAGTTTGGATGAAGTATTGCTGAAATAGTCTCATATCAACAAAAATTGAAAGAAGCGCTTCCTTAAAGTCTGCCTCCGTCTTTGCCATCGTTGTCAAGAAGTTTCTCACACAAAACAACAACATTTGAAACGCGTTGCGCTGGCAACGCTTAAATAACGGTTATTTAAAACGCTCACCGCAATTTTCGTGCAACCACCGAACGCCCTTCTTCCCCTCTCAAAGCTACTATCAATTGCGCACACCTGCCACCCACCGCAGCCAACGCCCGCCACGTCAGCTATAAGTGCTGTCAACACGGTAGCTAACTACTTGCGACAGCAACTGTTGCACGATCCGTTGTGGCAAGTTAATGAGTTCCGTACAAATTTTATTATTTTATTAACATCCCCTTTAAAAGTCATTGACATATTTTCCACATCCACAGCCACAGTGTGTGCATGTATACGTGTCTGTGTGCCACGTCAGCAACAATTGCCCCGCTGAGCAACCGAGTAGTGTCAACCGACGCTGGTTGGCGGCGGTAGTTTGCAGCAGCGACGCTTAAGGTGGAGTATCGCTCATTAAAATTTCAACGGAAAATTCGGTAAAGTCGCACACATACACACGCAACAGCCGTCAGCAGCAGCGCACATTTCTCTATGTGTCTGTGTGTGTGTGTGTGCTTGCTTTGCGCGCGCATTTTTAAGGTGTGCTGATGGCTCAAAAGCAAAGGCGAAAGCGCTGACTTTGATGTTGACGCTTGTAAGTGCGTGAGTGTGTGTGTGTCCTCTGTGTAAGTACAGCTAGGTAGATATGTATCTACGGTTTGTTATTGCTGCACTCAGCTGTGTAAACTGCCAGCGGTAAAGTGTCATTGCAACTTAAAATGCACTTTACCGCAATTGACATTGACTGCGCACAGCTGCAGCGCTCGTTGTGTTGCATGCGGCAGCCTTGAGTGCACGTACAGTGGCTGTTCAAAAATATACACACCGCACACAGCGGTGCCTGTATTTGTGTGCTGGTGTTCATTTGCTACTTCACCACATTTGCTACACGTCGCAGCATGCTGAGGAGTACGGGATTATTTTCTGATATTTTCATTTGAACTCTGCTTTTCTATGGATGTTTCGAAGTGAAAACAAGATTTGTTCGAGCAAAGAAAGTTTTTTTAAGGTCTCCATTGTGTAAACAACGATTATACTGAGCAATGCTGCGCTAAACATATATATTGACAATTATGAATAGTGAAGACCAAGTTAGAGAATGGAGCTATGTGTAAAAGTTCACACAAATGCGGAAAGCACTCTGAGTGCCATTCACTTGGAAGTGGCCAGAAACAGTTATTTTACATACGGCTCAAGCAGCTCACGACTTCCGAACTTAGACCAGTTGTACTCTGGGTAGCCAAAAAACATCCATCTAAAGGCGAAATAAGGTTAGAAGGCGCATCATTCCACCCCAGGGTTGTACGCTAGGTTCGGGACCCGCCACGTAATATTGACGCTATTAAAAACTCGGCTGTAACCGCGTCAGCAGTGTCTACACCAATAACTGAGGAGAAGAATGCCAAAAACCACCGTCGCCTCCGGTGCAAAGAGCAACTGCATACTTGGCATACTTAGATCGATTCCATTTGTTTTATTTTTCGGTTTTTAATAGTCTTTGATTCTTGTGCAATGGCTTTGGAGTCTCGTGGTCATTATCGCCTGAACAGTACGTTTGTCACGAAGTTTTCAGCAAGCGCAAGGAAACGTCATTTAAAATATATACATAAGTATATAGTTAGTAGGTAGAAAGAGTGGCTACCTCACGTCGCACCCAGGCCTTTAGGAAGCTCATTATGAACTTATTGGAACTAAAATCCCATTTTCTATTATTTTCACTCTGAACCACCCCGTGTTACTGTTGGAGTTCATCAAAACGAAAAGCTTTATCTGAGCATAGTTAAGATTGTTTCCTATATAGAGCTTTTCAACCGCAAAGAAGATTTGTTATAGTCTCTTCCTCTTCTACATCCTGACAGCTTCTGCAATAGTCATTATATGGCATCCCCAGTCTCCAGGCATGCCTGCCAATGGCTAACATTTCTACTAGAGTTCTTAAGTCTTGCTTTTGCATATTAATAGTCGGCATATACGGCCTATATTCCATTCATGCCACGTTTGCTTGCTGGTTAAACAAGTTAGGGATTTTCATCACTTAAACTCAGCTATGTATATCTGATAGCCAGAGGCATATAAAATCTTCATCCGTTCATCTGCTTCACAGTTCTCTGCGATATCACTATGTGCTGGATCCCATTGCAGGTTTATAGTGAAATAGGATGTTTGATCCACTAAGAGATTAAGGTATTACTTCACTGTCTTTGACAAGACCTTAAGAAACTTCAGTGTTTTCAACGCCGCTTGGCTAACCGCATATATAGTACATATGAACATATACCTTGTTGTGAACATTCTCCTTTTCAGAACAACTTTTTTCTTTAATTGCTGTGAACTCCGCTTGGAAGATGCTGCATTGGTATGGAAGGCGATTTTGGTGTCCAACTTTGATGAAAAGACAAGAATGATTAACAAGACGAGCTAAGTCGATTTAGCCACGTCTGTCTATGCGCGAAAAAGTTCCTCAGTTTTTAAACTATCGATCTGAAATTTGGCACACGCTCTTTTACCCCTAAGGCGCTTCTTATTAGATGAAACGGCCGATTTCGATCGCCTATAGCATATGGCTACCATACAAACTGGCCGATCGGAATCAAGAGCTTGTTAGAAAAACTCTTTCATTGGATGAGATATCTTTACGAAATTTTGCTCCGGTAATTGACTAAGACAGTAGATGAATCTCCGCAGAAATTATTCACATCGAAGCACTATAGCATATAGCTGCCATTCAAAGGGAGCAATCGGAATCAATTGCTTGTAGGGAAAACTTTTTCATTTGCCGAGATATATTTACGATGATTTGGCATGAGTTACTATCCGATACAATAATGCAACTTCCGAAGAAACTGTTCAGATCGGATCACTATAACATATAGCTGCCATGCAAACTAAACTGAATCAAGTACTTATAAGAAATCTCTCTTTTTAAGCGATAAGCAATCTCATCAAGCATTACAAATCACAAAAGACGTGATCCTGCAAGTTTCTACTTCTTACATAATGACATTTATCCAATTGAAATTTACACTTCACTTCACAAGTGTTGTCATTGCCATTAAAAATTTCGCCGAAAATGCTTATATTTGACGATTTCTCTGCGCTGGTGGGTTCAAATGAATATTTATCGGAAAAGTTTCGTGCGCTCGACAAAACTAATGACGCCACTCGATATTATTGTTTGCATAAAAATGTGAATGGAAGACACTTTGGCTGCTGTTTGGCAGCAATTTAAATAAAAGCAACAATTTATTGCAGCAGCAGGTCCCCGATGAGTGTTGCATGCGATTTTTAAACTTCAAGAACTTTTATCCCCCGCCATCAAAGCAGCCCCAACCGCAGTTAGTGCAACATATTGCATATGAATGGCCGCAGCGCAGTGTTGCATGTGACAGTTGTAGCGCGTAAGCGGAGTTGTGCGGTATTTTGCCACTCTTGCTCTAACGGTTTGCTTGGGCAGCAATATTTTTCACGTCACTTCAAGTTTGCAACAAGCAAGTGCAGCTGACAAAAGTTGCGCCGGCCACAACTACATATCACATGCCACAGACAGTGCGTCATACACATATGCAGTGGCATGCATGTGTTTGTGTGTGTTGTCTGCGCGCCCAGCTTGCGTGGTTGCGTATACGCCGTGTACTGCGGCTAGACGACGTTCTCTACTTAGCAGCGCTACCACCGCCGCATTGCGTTGGCTGACAGTTTTATAGCTTCGCCATCTCACGAGTTGTCCGCAGCGTGCTGCTCACGCCAACTGCTCGATCCTTAAGCGCTCGCCCGCAGACGGAAAGCAATATTAATGGTTTAATGCGAAGTTGCTTTGCTAGCTGGATTTGGAACGAAGCTCTACTCTGCTGCTGGCGGCAAGCTTGTTGCAAGTTGCAGTGACAGCTGCAAAGGCCCCGACAATAACAATTGCAATATTGCAGCAATGCTCAACTGTCATTTAGTTGGCCACACAATCAAGCGCACATTTCCACCCGCATTAATACACATCAGCGCCGTGATGTGAGTGCATGTGTGGGTGTGTGTGTGTATGTGTGTGGGTGTTGGTGTGTAAGTAGAGCTCTACGCGTTGCTTAAACGCTTTTATTGCTGCTGTGTGCCGGCAATTGAAGTTGGTAATGCTCACGAGCGCGGGTGGCCACAGCAAAGCTGTCATCTGGAGTTCAAAGGCATTCGCAGCAATAACAATTTTCTCTAAGACCAGCACTCATCGCAAAGCTTTCAGCAACTTCAATTGGTGACTTGGCATTTTTTCTTTGCTTCACATATGCTTCTTTGTCGCTTTTCCAGCATTTTTCTTTTAAACTCTGTCACTTTGATAAACTTTTATGAATTTCTGTCTCGTCCAGCATTTAACGCTGCAGCAATTCGTGTTTTGTTGTCTGTTGCCAAGGGTCCGCAATCCGAGTTGCAATTGCCACTGTCATCTGCAATTCCATTTAACGGCTTGCAGTAATAATGTTGTAATTTCCACAGTGTCAGTGCATTCTTTGTACTCAAATGTCAGAGCTTATTTGTTGTAAACATTTACGGTGTCATTAGGGCGAAAGTATTTGGTCAAGTGTTAATACTGGAGGGGTTAATACAAGTCGAGTATTTGTGAATATCTTGATCAGTTCATCAGTAATATTTAGTGATAATACAACATACTTACAATTTATATATTGGGTAGTCAAGAAAGTCTTTTCGTATTTTGTCAATAGAAGTCGCAGCAGTGAAGCTCAACAAATGGTCGCAAAGCCAGGATTGTCGCCTAGAAAGGTTATGCTGAGTGCTGAGTGTTGGTGGGATTGGAAAGAAATCATGCACTATGAACTGCTCCAGCCTGGTCGAACGATTGATTCTACATTTCACTGTCAACAACTGCTGAGACTGAAGCAAGCAATTGAAAAAGACGGCCAGAATTGATCAGCAGAAATGGCTTCGTCTTCCATCAGGACAACGCTGGACACACACACATCTTTGATGACTCTGGGAGACCTTAGCTGCGAAGTTTTAATGCATCCACCAAATAGCCCTGACCTTACACCAAGGGACTACCATTTGTTTCGGTAAAAGCAGGACTCCCTTAATGGAGTAAAGTTCACTTCAAGAGAAGCCTGTGAAAGTTACTTGTCGCAATTTTTCGCCGCTAAGCCAGAAAAGTTTTACACTGATGGACTAATGTCTCTAGCGGAAAAATGGCAAAAAGTGCTTGGCAACAATAGTACATATTCAGTTCATAAAAGCTTATTATAAATATAAAAAAATAAGTTGAAATTTGATTTGAAATACGAAAAGACTTGTTCGACTGCCATATGCGTAAATCCACAATTCATCACCTGTCACGAATTCATAGACGTGTTTAGAAACATCACAATTATATCTCTTTAACATTTTTCTCTAACAATCGACACGGGCCCTTTTGTTGGAGCGATCGGAAAATTGCATTCGATCCAACGTTAACTAATTGTTATTTTTAATCAAGTGTTTATGTATTATGGATGATTGCCTGTTCAACTAATACCTATAGTTATCTCAACATCACAATTGGTCACATAAAGAGCAATTCGGGATTTCCAAACCACAGCCGTCTTTCACGCAACTCGTCTTGAAGTAATCTACGACCTCAATTGAATTTACCATACCATCGATAAATACCAGTCCTTTATAGTGCTTCATCGCCAAAGTTTTCACTTATTTCACCGATACATTGCTGCTGAGTTAATCTACTTGGAAAATTGTAAAAAAATATTGCGAGAAAATGTTCGCGTTTTAATTCCAGTTTTTGACTGAGAAGAATATTTTAAGTTACTGTAAACAACACAAGTAGCGCTTGTATGTCTAAATATTCTGAGTATGTATAACAACGAAAACGGCAAGCTATATGATAATGTTGAGAAACGTCTAATTGCAAGACTAGGGTTGCCAAATGCCAAAACATGACAGGAAAGTCTGGTATAAAATCAGTTTTTTTCTAACATTTAACATTTGTCAACAGTTGCTACTTTCTTATGTTAGTTTAACAAGCTCAGTGGCCTGAAGCTCAAGCCAAATATGTAACAAAAGCTGCCCCTTCTGAAGTTTCAAAACTTCTCACAATCGAAGGGTATGCAGGATGCAAAAGGTGTAATTTTATCATCGAAATTTCTTCTATAAGAGTAAATACGTGTGCTACAGGCTTAGAGCAGATATTTTAAGACTTGAAATCGAAGACATAACCTCGATAATCTTTAGCTACTATAAAGAGTAGAGAATAGTCTTAACAAGGTTCAACAGGTGGCAATGAGAGATCTATAGCTGCTGTATTCAACAGTTTAGGAGATTTTATTATCAAATTTATATCGCAATTTAATTATTTCATTGCAGATATATGCCTTGTAGTATATAGTTGGTCAAGAAAACACATATTTAGACTAACGAAGTCAAAAATATTTATCTGTATCATTACCACCTCCTCTCTGTAAGCCCTCATAACGTGCACACAAGTCACTTTTTGAGTCACTTATAATAACAATGATAATAATAATAATAATAATAATGATAATAACAATCAAAATTTTATAGTCTTAGCTGAATTCTCACGCAACTCAAAGCAGAATAAATGAAGATGGGCAACATTCAGCAGAAATAAACCGCTCAAAATAGAAAAACCAATTGCACTCATTTCCAATATTCAGTAATTTAACATTAATAAAACTAAGCACTTTACAAAAATGTCCCGAGCGTTCACTTTAATTAAATTCGAGCGCTCCCAATTGTGTATTCCCAGCGCACAAAGCGGGTTACTCATACGCCGCGTACCGCTGCGCTGCCGCAAGCTCGACTTTTGAGCAACACATAACAGTAAATCAATGCAAGGCACTCAATCACGCCATGCAGTCTGCGCTTATTTGCATTTTTCTATTTTCTTTTTTATAATTCAAGTTTTTTTCCTTTCGATTTGCGTGCCTCCATGCGCTGTGCTGCCCCAATGCACCAATGAACCGTTGCGGCAATTGCGCGAAATTAACTAATTTTTTGTTGTTGTTTTGCAGGCATTTATTTTTGCATTTTCATTTATGTGCTTTGATCATTTCGTCAGCATTGCAACTGTCAATTTATGATTTGTTGCCGCACTGCCAGCGGCCATATGTTGCGCTGTGCCGCTTTTGTTACTGTTGTTGCTGCCGTAGCGTGCATTCGTCGCCTGCGCTGCCGCGCTGATTGACCAATTTAAATAAACAATCAAATAACCAACTGACAGAGTGACCAACTCAAGCGTACGTGCGCGGCACACACACACACGCACCAAAGCGTTAATGTTGCAAGTGAAATAAAAGAGCGCGCAAGCATTTTATGCGCGCGGCAGCGAGCGCGTTGTGTTGTAAAAACAAAATTTTTATTATGATTTATGGCATTTTGATGGAATCATTCTGCGCGCTTCATTTCATTCCATTTGATTTCTGCACCGACTGTGATTTAAATTGCAACAAAGTGATGAGGCGCATATTTAGCCCATTTCCATTTGTTTGCCGCGCGTTCTAATTGCCCTGGCATGCTGCGCGGAGGAAGTGGCGCGTCGAGCTGTATTGATGGCGGTGGAATTTTAAATTTCGCTGAAGTTTGTCGTATGTTGCAAATAAAGCATAATTAATAAAAATGAAGTGGTTGTGGCAGTGGCTTATTGAAAGTATCGATTCTGCAAATATTCCTATAAGTTCGTCTTGGAATATTATTGCGCCAATATTAAGCAAGAAGTAGAATACATTTGCGTTTCTTTTTCTTATTATCCTCTACACTCTCTCAACGACTTTTAAATTTATTAGAAAACTTTTCTGTATTTCTCTTAGGACTTTTTCTTCTTCTATAGCCAAGTATTTGCTTTCATCTGCAGTTCCACCTTTCGCATATTGCAAACTAATTAACGCCAGTTCAAAGTCGACAACTTTTAGCGATTTTATTGTCATATCTAAGTCAGCTAGTTAGGGACTTCTCCAGAGTTGGGCGGTGCCATGCGACACCTTGCCTTTGATGCCTTTTATTAATACGCGCGAAGTATTCCTAAATGAAGTTGGATTGCCTGCCACCTCTTCTATATCTTGCTCTCTCTTATTGAGGAAACACTTCAGTAATAGGCTTTAATATGGCTCACTCAGTTTGCACATTTACAATTTGAATCCGTGTTGCAAGCACAACATTGTAATTTTCAATTTGATTTTGCGGCGGTTTATTGGCAGTTTTTGCATAAAATTAAATGCCGTTAATGAAAATCATTTCGAATAAATTTGAAAGCAATTTTTTTACTTAGTTCGATCAAAAGAATTGGTGAAAATGTTGCAGAAGTGTTTTGTGAAATAAACTTTATCACGAACACAAGTATTTGCGTGGCACAAAACAATCTGTGAAGGTCTTTAAGTCATAGAAAGTTTGCCTCATTAACCGAAATGTATTTAGGAGATCGATAAGAGATGTTGTGATACTCTTATATCTTCCTCGTGCAAAAACTGCGATTTCATTGAGTGGCTCTCCATCCAACACTTTTAAAAACGATCGAAAAAGTTGAAGAAACAGCACTTGGAAAATGTTTGCCTTGGCATCCGAGAGATAACAGAGAATCACAACATTTCTTTTGAATCGACTGAATCCACTTCAGTTATTGTTTTGAGCTACCACACTCAGTCCCTACTACTGCGACCACGTCGAATCTCTCTGATTCAATCCCGATCAACGTGAATAATTTTGAGTGAGTTGCGGTAACCAACCCGTGTTGCCCTCAGGGTCGCGGCTAATGGGCAATTCCCACAGATTCTATGCTTAGCTTTCCGGCAGATACTTGTTTTGACAGTTCGATGTACGTTTTTCAACGCGATGCTAAGGTAATTGTTGGGCAACTCTCATCCTTTTAGAACTTTCCTCGCTTTGCGTGACAGTTCATGGCGATAAGAACATAGGATATGCCCAATGACTTTGTCAAGCAATAGTCGACATTTTTATAAGAGAAAAGCATTGAATGAAAATATTCTCATCGCTTCGTTATTCCAGTATGAACTGTCACGCAAAGCGATGTGAATGAGACCTAAGATAGAAACGTTGATGAGACCTTGAGAGGGCCACATCGAGTTAATCCCTTTAAGAGCTCAGACAGGTTACAGCGTCTCTACACCAGGAGGTCCGGCTGGGAACAAGCCTGTGTCTTGGATCAAGCAGCTCGCGATATAAACGTGAAACCAAAGCTGGGCTTGTGGCGTTGGGTTTGGGGTTGGACTCTCCATATAAAAATATAATTCCAATGAAAGAAATAAGATGACCACAAACAAAAAACAAAAAAGACAATGGAAGCAAGGGCATCTGCGAATATATTGGAAGGCCCAAGTGCAAAGCGACCTGTCTGCATGCGTGCCCTTAAGATGTACCACTGGAGTGAACTCCTAAAGGCTAGAGGCAATTGACGAAGTTTTCTGTTCTCAGCTCAGACCGATACACGCTTTTAGTTTCAAAGAAGAATAAGAAGATGAAAAAAGACTTGATTCTTTTGCAAACATGTTCTCAAGTAAAGGTCGAAACAAAGATGTTCGACAAGATAGATGAAAAACATGCACTAAACGCATCACTGCTGCTGATTAGACGTGATTTTATAAATATGACGTCGTCCAAAAGTCTAGAGAACAGCGCTACAAAAATGAGCCGAAACAAAGAAAACAAAATTCACATGGTGGTCGTCCAGCCGAGGCTTAAAGCAGTGTAAGGAAAATTGGACTAAGCCGTTCCCATGACAGTCGGGTCTACGTAACCGGAACGTATTGGGATTTTTAATCCGGTTACGAATTGTTAACTCTGCTGAACTCTGCTGCTACAACAACAACAACTACAAAACTAGATTAAGCGTAGGCAAACTTGTGTTGTCTCAAAAGGGGGCTATTTTAAAGTAGATAAGAAAATATTTGTATTACAATACCTAGAAATTTGGGCTTTTAGTTAGTCCGGGTCATATTTGATGGCACGTAACTTCATTTTAGTTTCGCTACTGGCAAGTTTTACGCGTGTGGGAGAATGCCGAGAGAGAAAGTCTATGCAGAGATATATAACCAACGGATTCAAAAAAAGAAGGTAGTACGTCCAAAAAATCGAGACCTCTGTAGGATTTATGCGGAGAGTATATTATAGACTCACATAATAATAGAGTTTTGAAAAGTTTATTCAGTATTAGTTAAAGTAGTTTTATCGAGCTTTCCGCATTCTCGTTCCATCTTTCTCCCTCACACATACCTGCCACAACATAAACTGAAACTCTGTCATATTTTGTTTGTTGTTGTTAAGCTGGGTTGTTCGTTTGTGCACATTTTTCCCGTGAATTCCGCAAATTCTCTTTCGCCCCTCACTCCCTCCCCCACATAACTGGCACAACATAATTTGCATTGCAACTTAAATAATTCACTTATTTGTATTATGCGATTACAATGCCACAAAATGTGGCAACATTTGCTTGTCAACTGGCTATTAATGCAAATTGGCGAATGTCATTTACACTTTTTTTCACAAATACACACATACATATGCATATATGATATTATACGCGCAAAGGCTGCATCATTGCCACATGTTGCATGTTGCATATTTGTTTTAACATTTTGCGGTTATTGATTTGCAACTATTTTCCGTATAATTGTCGCATTTCAAACGTTAATGTTGCTTTTTTTATGTGAACACTTTTTTCTCATAAAGCTTTAATGAGAAATGGCGTGAGCTTTTTTAAAGCAGCTTTTTCGCTGTTTTTGCTTTTGCTAAATTTAAAGTGCGGTTTCACTTTAAGTTTTTATGTGGCTTGCCTTAATATTTAAAGCTGTCTCATTTTCGTAATAAATGCATTTAGGGATTTAATGACGCTTTTTCTACGGCATAAGCCTTTAAAACGATTTTAATTGAAACCTTAAGCTTTTAAAATGGCTGGTAAATCGCTAATGACCTTGAGTCATTCAGGACACATTAAGGCTAAGGTAAAGCGTGATCGGCTCTGTATAATCATGAGGACTTTTATGATAAAATTTTATAGACGTAAAAGGTACCACAATGGTCCGGTGTTATAAACTGTCCCAATCAGATCGCTTACGATCGACCATTAAACCAAACCTCACCTAACCTAACCTAACCTAATGAAATTTGCGAAGTTTACGGAGACGATGCTGTATCAGTCCGTGTAGCACAACAATGCTCACTTCCGTTCTGGAAATTTCGCCTTGGTCGACCTTTCGTTGAAAAAGTCGATGAAATTATGAAAAAGATTGATCAGAACCTCCACCTAAGCAACCATGACATCGCTAAGGTACTCAACATTCATCATCAAACCGTTTTGAACCATTTAAAAAAAGGCTGGCTACAAAAAGAAGCTCGGAGATTGGGTACCACAAGAATTGTATGTGAAAAAATTTAAGGGACCGAATTGACATCTGCGATTCTTTGCTGAAACGAAATCAGATCGCTAGACCATTTCTGAAGCGAATGGTAACAGGAGACGAAAAGTGAATCAAATACGACTTTAATGTGCGAAAAAGATCATGGTCTAAGCGTGGTGAAGCTCAACAAAAGGTCGCAATGTTAGAATTGACGCCTCGAAAGGTTATGCTGAGCGTTTGGTTTGATTTGGAAAGTCATCATCCACTATGAACTGCTCCAGCCTGGTCGAACTATTGATTATACATTTTACTGTCAACAACTGATGAGATTGAAGCAAACAATCGAAAAAAACGGCCAGAAGTGATCAATCAGGACAACGCTAGACCACACACATTTCTGATGACTTGGAAAAAACTGGGAGAGCTAGGCTGGGAAGTTTTGATGCATTCACCATATAGCCCTGACTTTGCACTACCATTTGTTTCGGTCAATACAGAACTCCATTAATGAAGTAAAGTTGACTTCAAGAGAAGTCTATGAAGATTATTTGTCACAGTTTTAGCCGAGAAACCAGAAAAGTTAAACACTGATGGAGTAATGTCTCTAGCAGATAAATGGCAAAAAGTGGTCAACCAAAATGGTACATATTTGTGTTTTTATTTATTATTATAAATATAAAAAAATAAGTTGAAGTTTGAATGGATATACGAAAAGACTTTTTCAACTACCAATGTACTGAAGCTTCCAATGTGATTTTTTTGTACTTTCGGACATTCACAACTCCTCTCTTCTCACTCTTCCATATTTGGGCGTCGTTTCAGCTTATCAGTCGCCATTTTAATTACCTTTTTTAATATTAATTACACCATTTGTATTTCGGTTATTTGTCCATGACTCGAATCGCACATCGCTGACATTATGGCTGAAGTTTAGCTTAATTAACTCGCAAAGCACGTTTTGGCCTAATGATTTTTACAGTTTTTGTCTACCAAATCATTCACTTTTTTACTTTTCAAATTATTTACTTATTTTTTAACACAACAAACACATATTAAAAATATTTTTTATTTTCCATATTTTTAATAATAAATGAGCTGCTTAATTTTTACATACGTTTTAATTAGTGAACAAGAAATTTTAGTGCAAAAACTTGCAATTTGTTTAATTAAGTTGCGCTTTTGGCGGAAAAAAAACTGTAACAATATAAATAATAACAATAATAAATGCTGTTATTCAACATGCGAGTCTCATTAAACAGGCAATAATAGTTTTATTAATGACAGTTGTGACGTGCGCCAGTATGAGTGACAAAAATAATTACAAAGACTCGATTACCGTAAGCTCAACGCATTTTTGTATGAGCAATCAAATGTTATTGTTATTTTAAATTGGCAGGATATAAATATATATTAACAATACTTTATGTATAGTACATAATGTATGTTGATAATAGTGATGAGAAAAAAGTTAATTCCATAACGAAATAATAAAAGTGGAATAAAATACCGTCTGATCAAATTTGAACCGGATTGACAAAAAAAACTGATTTTTCTTGTATTATGTATTTTAGTGCGATTCTAAATTCTAAAATAAATATGAAATAAATAAAATATAAAATTCCATCTGATCAAATTTGAACCGGATTGACCACAAAAAAAAATATTTTTCATTTATTTATATTTTAGTGCTATTCCAAATTCTTAATTCTAAAATAAATATGAAATAAATAAAATATAAAATACCATCTGATCAAATTTGAACCGGATTGAAAAATACTTTTACATGTATTTTAGCTCAATTCTTTAAGCTGTATACATTCAAATTTTGGAACTAACATTGTACAAACGTAAGAAATGAACGCCTCTTTTTCAGTCCATAGTGTACTCGCTGCATAGAACACACAGAGATCTAGATTTTTCGATCTATCTAACATCCATTCCTCGAATCTCTTACATATCTATATTTGCTTCCTAGAAATTATGCCTGACGCATACAATTTATCTGTAGCGCAACTAGAAAGAACGAATACTACATATCATTGTTGTTGTACCGGTAGAATTTTGTCGAGCCCTTGACCGGATAAAAAATTCAGATCCATTCCGCTTATGTAGACCCGACTTTCGTAGAAACGGTATTACATACCATCAAATCGTTGCCTGATTAACAGAAAACCCACCCAAAACCTTTCACCGATTTTAGAACAATTCTTTATTATCGTCTACAAAATAGGTTCCTGAGTCAATACAAGCAAGTCCGTAAAGTAATAAGACTGAGTTGATTTAAAAATTTGTTGAACCAATCGTTACAATTCCTTAAAAACTTTCAAAATAGACTCCTTCTGCGTCGATGCAGCGCTGTCAGTCCAATTTCAAGCATTGAAGACGTCACGGAAGGCATTCTCCGGAATAGCCTTGAGAGCCGAGGTACACGCTGCTTGGATCCCCTCTGTCGTCTCAAAATGTTTGCCTTTCATCGGCTTTTTCAGGCAAGGAAACAAACAAAAGTCCGGGAAGGCCACATCTGGGCTGTAGGACGGCTGCGGAAGCGTCGGGATGCCGGCCTTGGTTAGGTAGCTGTTCACAAAAAAGGCGGTGTGAGCCGGGCGTTCGAGTCTTTTCAGGACTTCCTCGTAAAACTTGGCGTTGACGATTTGTTCAGGAGGAACAAATTCATGGTAGACGATATCTTTGATGTCAAAAAAGACAATGAGCATCGGCTTTGTGTCACTCAAACTCTAGTATTCGTTATAAAGTAGGACTCACAAAACACTCCTGCAATATTTTCAACGATTTCGTAGCCTTGATTAAAGAGGAAACAGAAAATAACAAGCAAACTCCTTCTTAAATTGTTTTCCATGGCAAAAATCGTCAGAGAAGCTTCAAGACAACCTCAGACAGCTATCGATGAGCATATATAGGAAAATAGTTCCCTTGGAATTCCAAGGGTTAACTAAGCAGATAGTGTTCTTGTTGTGCTCATCAAAAAAAAAATTGTGGCAGTCAGAGTTCAATATTCATTTTTAATTTATTTTCTCACTTCCTCCTCCGTTTGTCGCTCTCTGTCTGCACTTCGCCTCCTCATTTATTTATAACTTTATTTGCGTCCCAATTACATGCAAATGTTCGTGGGCCTCTTTAAAGTAAAGCAAACAAATATTTGCGCTGCACACGCTCATCACTCATCACAGGCGTTTCCGTAGCAACAAACACACACTTCCCTGCACACGACGGAATTTATGAGTTTATTTAGGCAAAACGGTTCGTCGCACGCTCCAGCGCTCAACACCCACCGCTCCCTCACGCGCTCAGCATGAAATGCTTTATTAGCTCCAATGCGTCACACTCACCGCTGCCCGGTTGTCTGCCAGCGTTACGCCCCTTCCACCGCCAATCGCATTGTTGCTCTGCGTTGTTGCTCCGGGCTGTTGCTGGCAACTCCTTCCGTTGACGACTTTCATTTGCTCACTCAATCATGCCCCCATTTGCAGCGTTGGCGCAATATTTGTTGTTGTTGTTTTTGTTTTTTTTTTTTCTTTTTTCGCCAGCGCATCAGCAACGTCCACACGTCTGGACAGCCGTCTACAAGCTCGCTGCAAATGAAGGCATTTAAAGAAGCGAACAACAACAATCACAGCAACAGCAACAAAAAAAACTGAAGGCATATTAAAATAGCTCATTGAAACACACACACACTCGCATGCATACGTGTGTCTATATGCGCCGGCACAAGCAGACTTGGAGGCGTAACCCATGCAACAACGCCTCAGCCGCCGCGCCCAGAGGTTATTACACTGGCACAACGCCTGTCGCTCGCTGCTGCGCCCGCTATGCCGCCGGGTCATGCAAATACATTCACACATACACAAATACATACATACATACATATGTATGTGTGTTCTTATAATTTATTCAAGCGACATACAAACACTGAATATTTATGCGCGCTGCTGTGTGGCAGTGTGTGCTGCAGCTGCAAGTGGTTAGCCCTCGGCTGCCCCAAATTGGCGTTTTCTGCTTCGCTTTGACGTTTTACAAGTGGCACATTTTTCTAAGATTAATAATTCAATCAACAGCAGTATTTCT
Source organism: Bactrocera tryoni (assembly GCF_016617805.1). Lineage (NCBI taxonomy): Eukaryota > Metazoa > Arthropoda > Insecta > Diptera > Tephritidae > Bactrocera > Bactrocera tryoni. Next base: position 85,265,821 of record NC_052501.1, read on the forward strand.
CTCTCACTGTGTGTGTTGCGCATGTGTTTGTGCGCTTGTGTATGTGGTGAGTATGGTGGCATGTAGTCGCAGTCGCTTGTGTTGACTAATTAAAACGATATGCAAATATTCCGAAAAATATGTGGACTACTAATTTGGGTTGAGTGTAATTTAGTTGTTTGCATTTTTATTAGTTGATTAGCGATACGTGGGAATGGCTGGCGGCTCAAACTGCCTGCAATTCGTTGAAAATTAGTTTTTAATTATCAGCAATGTATTTTGAATATTTGCAGACATTTGCTCTTTGCAAGAGTACATCAGCAGATTGGGGGAGCTCTGCTCACTTTGAAGACATGTCCCAGGAGAAAGACGCTCTAATACTCTGAGCTTCTCCATAGGTCAGGTTAGGTTAGGTAAATAGGCTGAGTACTCGTGGATCATCCCACTTGATCTGCTATATATAGGGGAACACCTGCTCGTTCCCATTCTAATGGGATTTAGGTAAGGGTGCCATTTCTAGCGAGCTCTTCTGCTGTGTAACTTCCGACGATTCCGCTGTGACCAGGCAGCCAGACAAGTTTAAAATGGAAGTAGCTTGATGCTAATACTGATGAGGTCATGCGATTCTTGAATAACCGTAAGCTTACTGTTAGCGACCTCAAGCCGTGTTTAGCAGCTGTGCTATCGAAGTGGATGCATACCTCCCCAAAATAAGGTCGTATTTCGAAGAAATACCTCTGCTACCACATTGATCGCTGCAACTTCTACGTGAAAGTGGTAGTCCGACAGTCTGAAATGTGAACTGATTGGGAGCTCCCGCCTTTCATCTCTCCGTGAAAGTGAAGCTCACCTCGCCTTTTCTGCAGCGATTTCATCCCATCCACAAATATTTCGATGGTATGTGCGCGGGAAAAATGCCGCTTGGAGTAGTTGTAGTATCAGGTTCCGGGGCGCAGTGATTCAAGCTCTCAGTGTTGTAATCGAAGTTAAAAAGGATTTCAAAATGTTACTCTCTGGCACCCTTAACGTATGCAGTTTCCGGGGTCTGGTAGCAAACTTCCCAGAATGGCGATTGCCGGTAATGTCCCTGTTTGCTCTATGTGGAATGACGTTAAGTGCTATCGTTAGTGTTCTAATAGAATCGCAACTAACGTCCGACAAGCACTGACTGCCATTCATTGTGGAGCCATCAACACCTTCGGCGACTGCCTTTTAGTGAATGGCATACTTGGAGTCAAGCCATCACCCATTGCAGACGTAGAGCTCGAGTTGCCGTGAGAAGCGAGAATGACCCTTGCGCAGCTTCGTTCTGGATACTGTAGCAGGTTAAACTCCTACTTATTCAAAATAGACCCCGAAATATCTAATATATCTCCTACGTGGCATGACACTGGCCACCTCTTCGCATGTCCCACCAACCCCGCTCATCTAACACCCCTCTCCCTTTGGTCCGACCTCGTCAGAACAGCATCTCAAGCTTATCGTTAGATGCCGTCGACGACAACTTAGCTATTTCTTGCCTTCCTAACTTGGATTAGGTACCCGTTACAACAACAATAACATTGGCTTAACTATGACTTTATATAGCAAAAATTCAACTTTTAATAAGATAGCGAGCCGCTTTACAATAGCTCCTTTACAGCAGTCTAGGGCATACACCATCCTCAACATTAATGAGACATGCTAATCATTTTTACCATTATTCATTATATCATATAATCAAATCAGCAGATATAGATGACTTTGAATAGCATCAAACTTCATCATTCCTTCAATTCATTTTCTAGAATTAGCGTCAATCTGTCAATCTTATTATTATTAGCATAATAAAATTTGCCTTATAAGAGCATTTTGTAGTCGCTGCCTTCTGAAGTACAGTACGCAAAGTTAACAGGCTGTCTGATCTTATGAACTACTCATCTTTCCTCATCAGATACATCTTGTCGACTCTCAATCTTGCTCTTTTATCAGTCAGATATATTCTGCCTCTCCTGCTTCGACGTAATCTCGCGTCAGTTGACATAAGCATCGAATTCAAAATACATGAATCCACATTTAAACGAAAGATTTCCATAACAACACAGACAACAATCAGCAGTTTAGCTGCCCCACTCCACCGCCAATTTGCCGCCGTTTACAAGCAAAACTTCTTTTGTCACGAGAGTGTATCAATATAAATGAGCCATAATTCATGCAACAACCGATTACCCTAGATTGCGCCACACCAGCATTCCATTTTACGCCCACATCATTTTTTTCTCCGTCCGCCTCCACACAGCTCTCAACCTGCTCTCGTGCGCACTTCACTTCCAATTTTCTGCATATCAACTTGCCATCTCCAGTTAATGTCGGCTATCGCTTATACTGCGATTTATGATTTTATTACACTGTCCACATTTTTCGATGCTCCGCTTATGTGTCGCTGCCTGGCAGTCTCCTACCGTCCGCCGCTACCTGACCCGGCTCGTTGCAGCTCGGCGCGCTATCGCCATCGTCATCGTCAATATTAACAACAATTGATATGCGTCTCATTCGAAATTGACCTGCCGCTCTCCAGCCACCGACTCCTCGGTTGCTGCTTTTTGCGCCAACAACAACAATTTCCCTCACGGCGTTGCGCTTTTTTCCCTCCGCCACTTCGCTGATGTGTCAGCCAACGGCCGCCATGTCCGCATGTCCATTCGACAGCCATCCATAAATGCTGTTCATTTGAGTTTATATTGTACAAGCGCCCACACTCTCCGCTCGCGCTCTCGTTACTGCTTCCTTCAGTCGCTATCAGTCATCCTGACGATTTGTCCCCTCGCTATCGGTTTTCTCCGTTCTTTTCGCTTCAGCTGATTCAGTGGGAGCTCCCACATCACCTGTCCCACATAGCATCGACTACAAATGCGACAACAACAAAAGCAACACACATCACTTCACTTTGAAAATCATGACTGTTGTTATAGCAGCAAGCTCATAGCTGCCTGGCGCTCGGTTGGGTGGTCCACGTTGTCCACTTGCTGGCGCTCCAAATCGCAAGCATCACAGCCAACATTTACGCTTGTGTAAGTATGTGTGTTAGCAGCTCATATCGAAAACTCATGCTTTGTGCAAAAATGCCAGCAAATTGGCGGCAAAAGGAGCCAATCATAATATTGAAATGTGGAATCAAGTGGAAGTGGCAGAAGTCAATTCTCGCAGGTATTTAAATGATGTCGATTGTTTGTTGTTATTGTTACGTACGAGTTTTGTTGGCTTGTACTTGTAGTTTTTGTCGAATATAAAAGTTTTCCATAAAAGAACTTGTTGTTGGTCGTTCAAATTTTATGGCAGCGGTTCCGACAAATGAATAGCTTTTTGGTGGGAAAAGAACGTCTGAATAGTATCAGATCTTTAAAACTAGCGACTACAGACGAACATGGCAATATACTCAGCGCTTCACACTGTTTATTTATTTACAGGTTTTGCCAGGAAAGTAGTAGGACTGAGTCGATTTCAAAACTTTAATATATTATAAAATAAACAAAATAAGCTCCTTCTGCTTCGATGCAGCGCTGTCAGCGCGATTTCCAACCACTGAAGGCGTCAAAGAAGGCATTCTCCGGAATAGCCTTGAGAGCCGAGGTGCATGCTGCTTGGATCTCCACTGTCTTTCATCGGCCTTTTCAGGCAAGGAATCAAAAAAGGCCGAGGAAGCCACATCTGGGCTGTAGAACGACAGCGGAAGCGTTGGGATGCCGTCCTTGGTTAGGTAGCTGTTCACAAGAAAGGCTGTGTGAGCCGGAGCGTTGTCGTGGTGCAACTTCCAATCGGCTGCGATGTCTTGTCGGATCCGATTGACGCTTCGTTTTCGTCTCTTGAGTACATCCACGTAAAACTTGACGTTGACGGTTTGTCCAGGAGGAACAAATTCATGGTGGTCGATGCCTTTGATGTCAAAAAAGACAAAGAGCAGCATTTTCGGCCACTCACAGAAACAAGTCGCGCAAAAATGTTTGTCCTGACTCTTCAGCTGCTCGATCGTTAGTTAGGAACGCTTTCTACCAAATCCAGTCGGCGTGGAAAAAATTAGTCCTATTACTTTCCGGACAAACCCTGTATATACTTTATAGGGTCTCCGACGTTTCCTTCTGGATGTTATAAACTTCTTGGAAAAGTATATTCCTGATATGGGTTACGCTTTGACGTACTTCAAGGATAGTTTTAGTCAATTTATCACCTATTTTGGACTTAGTTTTTTCATCAATGAAGGAGTATATAATTATCTTGTGCGGAAAACCAGCAGCGTAGCTATAAGCCCGCGTCTAACATTTATAAAAGGCTATCGGACGCGGGATGGAACCGCATATTATAATATTATGTAGCTTTAGGAGTGGGTTTCGTGAGATACCGATATTACAGAGCGTATTCCTTCTTCACTCAACTAAGTGGGCAAGTTTCTCATTGAGATGAGATTCCAACCTCACATTGTGATTTCGGGGCACAAATATACAGCAAATGTAATACTCAAATGGCTCTTACTGACTTCTTCCAAGAAGGCACAATATTTAACAACAAAATACTTAAATCCAATAAAACTGCAACTTTTTAATACTCAATTTATAAGCATTCCGAAACAATTAAGCTCTACTTCCTACATTCCTTGCAACATTTATAAATCTGGCATATTTATGGCCTCACAACGCCTCTCACTCGCGCTCATATACGAGTATTAAAATACTTCGCAAAATTGTATGAAATACCTATATATTTATAGTATGTATATATTCCCGGCAGTCTGCTTTGAGATATAGGATTGTAATAAAATAAAGCACATAAATAGAGCCGCCGCAGCTGCAGCGCGTTACAGATGTGGCATGAAGTAAAACCTCACGTTGCAGGAAAATTGAAATGAATGGCATTTGCGGCAGACGCCACCAACCCCACACGGACAGCCTATAAATTGCAGAGATACGTACAAGTATATTGTCTTTCCTTGTCGTCGCAAGTGCCCGCCTATTCTTTTCGCAACTAAGCGCGCTAAATTCGGTAATCTGCTGAGACGCCGCCGCACTGCATAGAAATGTGCGATTGAGCTGGTATTTAAATAAATATTTTATGCCGTTTGCTGTGGCTTAAGATTACAACAGAGCTAGCGCGCTTCGGTTAATAGAAAACATGAAGTATTTGATTTAATCAGCCGGAGTTATTTTCGTTTGAGGTTAGAAATTCCTCTTATAGATAAGTGGTAATATGGTTAGTTTGTTGGTGTTTTGGCAAAGTATAGTGAAGGCAGCTCAATTTGAAAAAAGCAAATTTGAATGAAAACGAAATTGGAATTATCCTAACTGCTCTTGCAGAAAATGTTTTTAAAGCAGAAAATCGATAAATGCATATTTTCGTTTGACTTAGTAGACTACCAGACACTATAGGTTTTCCGAATACACTTGGACTGCACTTAACATATGGAAATAAATATATGTAAGTGTTAAAAAGTCAAACGAAGTATCAACGCCACGAAAAAATATTGTAAAATTTAAATTTTCACACGATAGATGTCGCTGTGTCAAAATAAAATAGGCAACATGGTATAATAAATTCGGCAACATAGCATAAATTAATAATTTGCCTAATTTAGTTAAAATATATACAATATTATATAATGACATACACGAAGAGAAAGATCTACACATACCCAAATCAAAATAGTAATCTGCATATTACAGTTTCGGCTTTCAAATCACCCAAGCTTAAGCTTTTTATGTTGCATTCAAACATCGCGATTCCTAATTGAAATGTCATGTTTAACACTATGCATTTTCGCGCATAAAATACGTACATCTCTCGCTTCCACCGCTCTCGCACCCACAGCCTTGTTTTGCCGTTCGCTCATGGCTTACGCTCAATCAATGCAGACTAGTTTATTTGTCAGTGTGCTCGTTTCGCATTTACTATTGAATTTCTACCGTTTATGCCATTTGCATCCTTTTACTCACTTACTCCTCCTCCTTCGGCTCTATGTGTCAGTCAGCTGCCACACTGCGGCATTTTAACTCAAATTTAATGCTGACAATTCGCTCATCTCACCAATAATAATGCAATCGAACTTTATATTGCCGCTGTAATGTTGAAAATTTTATTTCCGTGGACATTGACGCGATTGTCAAAAGGATTTCTGCATGAAGGGTGTTGTCCCTTCTTCATTTCCTCTTTCTACGCTACTTTTTGTTTATCGCAAGAGAGTTTTAGCTTTGCTGTAATCTCTCAATCATTCATATAATTTAATGCTGCTTGCTTTCGAGATAGGTCACAAGTATTTCCGATTTGATTGCTTCTATTGTCTTTATATTTATAGTAAATTTGTCCTTCGTATGGCCAATCAAAAGGCCAGTGCTGCCAAAGTCACCGGGTTGTTACGGAAAATATTTGAAATGTGGTGGCTTAGAGCTCAAGAGCTTATCAATAATATTTTGAATTTTAATAGATTATGATTAAATAGAAGAAATAGAAAAATAGGCACCAGCTCAGCCTTTACCAGCTTTGAAAAAAAAACCATTAAGAATGGTAATGTGGTGGACGAGCGCAAGACGGAGTACCTGTAGGCCACTTACAAACATTCCTCATGTCTTAGAAACTACGTTACTAATGGCAGCTATAAATTTGAAAAAGTTAGAGACTTTGTATATCTCAGAGCAAGCAAAATTCCACCATGCAAGCTTGGAGTCTTTGAACAATAGACCTTTGGTTGCGATGCAATACTCATTTATTTATCTAAGGCAGGAGTTTAAGCGCAGATTAACTCTTGCCAAAGGATTCTACTTTGAAGCCGGTAGGCAATTGCGAAGCAGGTCCCTTTCTTGCAAAATTACGTTAGTACGACGCAGAAAGACGGACGATGACGACCCGAAATAAAAAAGCACTTGAAGTACTAGTATCGAGAGAACTGCCCTTCGCAAGATATTTGGAACCGTCCGCGTAAGCGATGAGTATAGAAGAAGATGGAACCACGAACTTTATGAGCTTTACGGCAACATGTATATAGTTGAACGCATGACAACCCAACGCATAGGCTGCTTCGGCCATATTTGAATAGAAGATGATGCTCCAGCTAAATGCCCCTTCGTCTCGAGACCCATAGGTAAACAACGGAAGCGCCCATGCATCTAATAGAAAGACCAGGTGTATAGCGAACTATCAGCACTTGGGTTGCACAACTGACGTGACCTTCTAAGGAATAGATGCAACCGGCGATGTTTTGTGTTCTTGGCCCAGAACGACACATGGCTGCATTACCAAAGGATACGAATGTAAGGCAAAACTTTTATTCTCAATATAAGCTGTCTTTTTGTGAGGATTTGTTTCACTACTATGTGTTTCTTATATTCAGGAGACTTCGTAAAGTTCAGCGACCAAATTTTTGTCGTAAATAATAAATTTAAGGAAAATTCTCTCTCTCTCTCTCTCTGTCTGTGTGAAGATTGTTTTAAATATTATAAATATCTTATATTCAGGAGACTTCGCAAGTTTTGGAAACCTAAATCTGTCGTAAATAATAAATTAAAGGAAAATTTTAGATGAATCCCCACCCGCTTTTCGTCAGTAAAAACCTCTTATTATCCTTAAAATATTACAAATCCAGCTTTCATAAAATATGTCATCATTAGTTTCAGCTCATTTTTGTTCCATAAATAATTAAACACACATTCAAGCATTTATAAATTCCCACAAACGCACCGTTCAATACATAAAATACGCTTTGAAATTCAAATTTAAATATGGAATGAGCTTCCTTTCACCATTAGCACCTAATACGCTCCACCGCTGCAGCAACCATTGGCCAAATATTGTCAAATTACCAACTAAGCTGGCGATTCGAGGGATTATACGCACGGAGAGGACAGCATAGTGACAGGACGTCCACATAAATCTCTGCTGCCGCACAACTAAGTGTGCATGTGTATGTGTACGTGTGCATATAATAAATACTATCAGCTATGCAATACGTTGAAATGGGCATAGTTATGCTTGTGTGGCTGCCACTAAGCGCCATGCATGGCCGTCACAGCCAGACAGTTCGCCCTAATAGAGCTGCCAGACTAGCCAGCTAAATGTACGCACACTGCCGCCACACATTTGACCAACACTGGGAATCGCTTATTAGAGTGGTGGCTATAAATGCCAACGCTTCGTGTCACATTTGATGAAATTGCAGCTTAACTAATGAACTGCATTCGAAGTGATTATTCATTGCCCATAAACAGGCGCAAACACTCGCATACACACACGCAGCTCGCAGCACGTTGGCGCTAAGCCGCTGTTGTAGTTACTCATTTTCATATTCTGTGCGCATATTACTGCGTTTGTAAGCCCTGACAACAAATCACCGGACATGTGTGGCACGCACACACGCTGCACCATGCCCGCTGCCTCAGCTCCTGTTGCATTACGGTGGCTTGCATGTGCATTGCTGCGTCTCTAAGTCAACGAATTAGTTCATCCATTGCAAATAATGACAATGCAAATGTGCTTACGCTTTATGCTGTGTAAATTTACCAAATCCATATTTTCCTACATATCTTATATATGGATTGGGGGCTTATTTCTGAGCATATATGCATATGCTTCAAGAGCTCATAAGAATAAAAGTTGTATTTTATTAGAAAATCAGTGAACACAAACTGTTTAGTTCATCCCGAAAAATTTCGAAGTCATTGACTTTATTTAGTACTTTATATGTTATGTAAGAGCCTCTTTGTATGGAAAAGGCGCGTATTTTATTTAATACTTGGTTCAGGCTTCACTGATAAATAGCGAAAATTTACCTTTTCGGAAATTTTTAGCTTATACCAGTTCCGACCGACACTTAGTCACAAGTTTTTGACTGTTGAGTAGTTTATCTCACTAAGCTAATAGACTTAGCAAGATTTCGCCAAATAAAAATTATACTCATGGATCCCGTATCCGAGGTGATTTGAAGCTAACCTACTTGAAACCTCTTTGTGGGAGTTTTATTTGGCGACTTCTGCTTGTCAGTATAGAAATTCACCACATTATCCCAGCTGATTAGGACATAACAAACTGTAAGCCATACATAGGCCAGTTTTGGTAGTTTGCAACACCAAATTGAGTTCAATTGTTAGGTCCAAGAGAAGTAGTCATCCTTTAGAATGCCTGCGCTCTACATTGCTTCCCTGGTGCCCTGCTCTGAACATTTCCTACAATCTTCTCAAACTGTCAGCCCCATCCTGCGGGCGTGTGTCGCCACCAGACAGTAACCAGTTAGTATTCCCACCATGTTCCTCCATGTCCATGTCAAAAAAATATCACAAAAGCAAGAAAAAATATGAACTTTGATTGAAACTTAACTGTTGAATGTTAACTACGATTCCTATTATTCATGCGAAGGCGAATCTTATGACAGCTATCAACAATCCATTTTGAAACTTAAGCCAAACTTAAGTCAGCTTCTGTTGCCTCTCACACTGATCTACCTTACTCCACATGGCCCCACAGCTAGCTAATCATAAGCTCAGTTGTTCATAACGAATTGCCAAAAATCCAATTTAAAATTTTGCACACAATTAATTAAAATATATTTGTTTGTTCCAACAGCAGTAGTACAACAAGTTTTATTGCTGGAGTTTCAAGTTGTTCGTTACGCTGCCCCACTCTACTCTTCAACTTCCGTCTCTCCGCTCCACCGCAGGATTTATCAAACATAGTATGCGCGTTCGCATTTTAAATGCCACAATGGCGACACTAATTTCGTATTTACGAAATATTTTACGATTACTCATTTGCAGTACGCTCTGCGTGGCCGCGTCCGCACCCTTCGGCCGTGTTGCTGGCTGCATTTTAGTTAGGTATTTTGCCAACTGCACTAAATCTCTGGCAAACTTCACTTTACGCCACTTTTAATGCCAAATACATTTTATCTACACGGACGCAACTGCATTGCTTGCCCTGCATTCTCCCTGCCGGCAATCTCATCTTAGCCAGGGCGCTCCCCCACCGACTAATCCTCGCTTGCGCTTGAGCCGCTCTGATGCATTCACAAGCACTCCTTGCGGTGAGCTGCTGCCCATCTTGTGCACATAATATTTCAGCCATCTCCGCGCTGATGAGACCCTCGCCGCTGCCGTCCGCTCAGACGGCGTGTTCGGTAGGGCCATCGCCTAATGCTCCGCCATTTGCTCCGCTTTGCCACTTCGCTTATCTCCCGTTTTTCAGCAAGTGCTGTCCACTCGCACCAATGCTGCCCGCTCTAATCTATTTTTGTTTGCCACCGCATTATGTTGTAAATTTTGCATGTTGCTCAGCTTATGGCTTTGCAGCGAGACTCATTGCCGCAGCACAATGAATTTGAGTATTTGTGTACGAAAAATAAGCGTAGTTATAAATTCAACTTTTCCTCGTACATCATTTATCTTTGCTCTTTTGGACGCAAGGCGCTTTTTTCGCCATTTCTACTCCTTTAGTTATAAACTAGTTTTGGAGTTGGTTGGCAGCGACCGAACCATTTGAGTGCCAGGTTTGTCCAATGAAAGCTTGAATTACATTTGAACCGATGTGTCCGGTATATGGATCTATGATCTTTATAGAAAAGGGTTGAGAATATGTGTTATACCCTGGCTTGAGCTCAACCAAGCTGATCAAATCTAAATGGATCCATTAGATCTGGTCATAGTTGATCACTTCCGATCCGACTTACATTAACAGGGGCTAGTTGGTTGATTGATTGAAAAATAACGGATGTGACCTCATACCGCAACCGGCCGCACTTAAGCCTTCATTAGACCTATTGTGTTTCCAAGAGATAAGCCTTATCCAGCAACTTAGTGGATTTGGTAAAAAACCTGATTGTTTTCCACCCCAGCTGACCAATGTCTCTTAAGTTGGGGCATTGAGAGTAGCGTAATATGTTCCGTCTCATACGAGTGAAGGCTGGACATTCGCATAGATAATGTTCAAAAAACTCATAATCCTCCATGCATGCTCTACATTCCGCTGAGTTTACTTTTCCCATTTTCGGAAGGAGAGATCTTAAGAGTAGGTACCCTGTGCTGACCCTTATAATGTTTCTAAGCTCACTTTTGCCTAGCAGTTTAAGGTTGTGCTAGGTATGCCTAGCAGTATAAGGTCCATCCACCATCAACGAGACCCCAATTGAACTTTTTGGTATGACCTGTGTTGCTTGTGTTCCAAGAACTGAGGTGTTCCTCTAGGGTTTTTTGCTTTTAACAACTCTAGAAAGCGCTGAATGGCTTGGGGCAGCTTAAGACTTGGGCAGGCCAGCATTCCTAAAGGATAACCGAGTTACCTCCTACTTAAAGTCTAATTATTGCCTACTTGAATAACTTCACGCAGTGAGGATACGGATAACCTTAATTGTCGCTTGGCTATCAACTAGAAAGTTTATGGGCTTGATGGTTAAGGCAGTGGCCCACTTGGCACTTCTTGTTATGAACATAATTTCGGCCTGAAAGACTGAATTATAGTCATTTAGTTTGAAACTATCTTCTGTGTGTGGTTTACTACAGAAGAAGCCCGCTCCTGCTCCTATTTTACTTTTTGATCACACGGTGAATATATAGATTTTGCAGTTGGAACTGGTGATCACAGAACTTTTGTTCCATTCTTCTCTATTGAGGAATGAAAACATTGATATTACTTCCTTATAGGTCTCCCTTTCTTGATCGCATTGTCAATTCGGCCGAGGTCATTAACATTAAACAAAGTTAGTGGTAACTATTTAGGTCTATTCTGTTTCTGTCTATCCACTTAGCGATAGTAATATTAACTCTGATGTCATTTCATCCGATCTAAGTTCATCTAATCTGATGGTATCGACTTGAGATCGGAGTTTTGATCAACCAATGTCATCCATTTTCAAACTGAAGGGATCCAGTCTTGGCGATGGGACCTCTTTTCAGTTTATCTGATCAAATGAGTTCCTTGAGCACACAGTTATCAGTATTTTATATAAAATTCCCGCTATAATGTCGGTGCCGTCCATTTCAACTACTTGCAGTGCCGTATCTGGGCACATGTTCCAGAAGGGCTTGCCGCATTTAAATTCCATTGCCTTGCCTATGCTTCTTGCTCAGCTTGCGTCTATCCATTTAAGGCAAGCAATCAGCCAGCGCGTGCCACAAAGTCATGTACGCACATAAATACTTGTACAAGAGTTGATTGAACCTATGTTCTTGCAAACATACATTGTTGTTGTTGTACATATGTTGTAAGCATTATTAATGCATACATGTGTTCATTCGCATGTTCCACATGCACCACTTGCGAGTGCATAGCTAATTGATAAATGCCCCCAAGCGGCGCCAAGTCTATTACTTATTAATGACCAAAACTCAAACCAAAGCAAATAATAACGCTCCACTCCACCCACCAGCTAGAAGTTGGCCGGCCACACACAGTTGGAAAGTTTTTGCGAGCAATCCAGCAACGCTTTCGCTAGAGATGTAACGAATGAGATGAGAACTCAAGTACCGGATGGATAATTGTTTGAGTTCAAATGCACTGATTTTCAAAGTACGGAGTGTTTATTTACAGAGAGAGAGAGTGAGGGAGGCAATGATATCTACTTAACCCGGGAGGAGCTCTGCTTATGAGCCCTTAGTTGTTGTGGCAGTGCGGAATAAGGAAATGACGATCCTTGGCGGGATTGGCGGTACCGACATTTCAGCGGGAATTTTGTATAAAATACTAATAACTATTCTCTGGAAAAACTGAAAATAGGTCGCTTCGCCATGGCTTGATCCCTTCAGCTTGCAACAGCTGTCATGATTTACTCAAAACTAGCAACGTATATCGCATTCATTTAACGCCTTTGTATCGACCAATTGGTCCAATTATAAGTACTTTAGTAACTGTAGCAGAACTCAATCAGCTGACTTCAGAACGGATGAGATCTAATAATTTCAGTTCAGTTCGGTTTAATTGGGCTCAACTCGAATTTAGTTTCATTGAAATGATTTTCTCGAAGATGGATCAAAATAAGCTACAAAAACTGGGCTTGAAAACAGCAACAGACAGAGAAAAGGCAGAGAAAGAGTTAGTAAGAGAAGATAATGATTGATTTCGTTGCAGTTTTGATAGTTTTAACTTCAGTTGTATTCTTCCTACGTCAAGTCTTCGGTAAGACTTGCCTCTGTCGGTTCTTCAACGAAGTTTTTCCAACGAAGTCGATTTTTTAATAGAAACAGCCTTCTAAATTGCACCCATCTTCAGCCGAGCATCTGAAGAAATCCCAACTCTTCGGCTCACTGGTTAATACTCGTAACCGCAACACACAGCATTATTCACACACATTTACAGTTATTAATTAAAGCTGCAAACTTGCACGCTCTTCATTCTTTCTCTAGACGCATATGAACATGTCTACTATTCGGTCTATTCATATTTCAGCGCGCGTGTCTTTAACGGTACAGCATACGAAGCCATCATAAGGTTGACTGCATGTATGCATAATAATTCACATATTAATAGGTGCGCGTGTGTCTGTGTGTGGGTAAAATTAATTAAACGTTTTTTATGGTACTCAGGTGGCTGCGCGAAATTATCCGCCGAAATTCAATTAGCTGCAGGTAATTTCTCTTTTTATTTTTGGGTATTTTTTTTTTGCTCCTTTGTTTTGGTTGATTGCTGTGGCAAATTTTTGGGAAACTCCATTTTGATGAATTCGCCGTTGATGACATCGATTATTCAAGTAATAGCAGGGCCGCATGCATTAAATATATACGCCGTAGTATTGGTGTAATGTGTAATTTCGTTTAATTCGTGAATAATGGATGGGCGCTACATTTTTCATTTGCCCGCAATTGAGTCTATGAAATGTGGAAATACAAGCGCTTTAAATTTTATTTGGGTAAAATGCAGGAATAAATCAGATTTGGTGGGAACATGTGTGGTGGGTTTTTTTGTACTTACTTTGATAAAAAATTGAGGTTAGGAAATGGAATTTTTTTTTTAATATATTGCTACATTTTAAAGCATTGACAGCTCTAAAAAGCAAAAAAAAAATATTTATTTATTTGAGAGGCTTACATTATTAAATTAAGCTGGCAACCCTGTAATAAGTTAATTTTAAATGGGAAAATATTTTTTTGCTCCCATGTAAGAACCTTAATGATGAAATGTTGCTTTCTCATCTTTTTTAGAAGGTTTTCCTTAGTAAACATGTAAATTAAGTAGAAAAAGTTGGCAACCCTGTACTTTTTTATCCAGTTTTTCGCACTAGCTGCAGTAAAAAATCATGCTGCCTAGTTTGTTTCAATTTTTTTTTTAACGAAAAAACCTAAAAAAATTATTTTATTTTTTCAGACGCCTAAGTTAATAAATTTAGCTGGCAACCAGGTAATAAGTTAATTTTAAATGCGAAAATATTTTGTTGCTCTCATGTAAGAACCTTAAAGCGACATTTCTCATCTTTTTTAGAAGGTTTTCCTTAGTAAACATTTAATTAAATAGAAAAGGTTGGCAACCCTATAATTTTTTTTCGAAGTTTTAGGACTAGTTGAATTAAAAAATCAAGCTGCCTAGGTCGTTTCAACTTTTTTAGACGAAAAGCTCGAGAAAAATTATTTTATTTTTTCAGACCCTTAAATTAATAAATTTAGTTGGCAACCCTATAATAAATTATTTTTACACGCAAACAAATATTGTTGCTGTCGTGTAAGAATTTTAAAGCAACATTCTTATCTTATATTAGAAGTTTTTTTTTAGTAATAATAAAATTTAAATAAAAAAAATTGGCAACCCTATAATTTTTTGAAGTTTTTCACACTGGCATATTTTGAACAAAAGTGTCCTTTAAAACATCACTTTGTAACTTACAGAGACTGCAAAAAGTTAAATTGATAAATTTAGTTGGCAACCCTATAATAATTTATTTGTAAAGGCAACAAATTATTGTTAATATCTTGTATGAAGTTTAAGCCACATCGCCCATCTTTTTTACGTAATTTTTTATTGGATTTTTTCGCACTAGTTGCAGTAAAAAATCACTCTGTTTAGTTTTTTCTAACTTTTTTAAACAGAAACGTTTCCTCAAACAGCACTTTGTAACTCACAGTGACTGCAAAAAATTTTAAAACTTCTTTAAATACAAAAAGCAACGAAATTTTTTTACCGGTTAATTAACGACAACAGATTTCATGCAGGCGTTTTACATTGTCGATAAAAAGTAACTAAAAATAAATTACCAAATATGTATATTATACACAATAGTAATGAAAGCGGAGCAGCTGAGCGACGTAGAGTTACCTACCTCCTGCAGGAGTGCTAAAAGTCTTTCAAAAATTTACGAAATGTGTTTGTTCGAACTAAACAGCTTGTTCACTGGGCACTACTGTGCCTTTTTTGTTTTTATTGTTGTTTTCACAAAACCAAAAAATTTTGTTTTGAAAAGTTTGCACCAAAAACTAATTAGTTTACCAAAATCCGACGATTTCATGCCCCTTCCAATATTTAACTGGATGCTTAGATATGTATAGTATATGTGAATATACATATAAATACATACTATGTATATATGTATGTATGCTGTCTGCATATAGTATATGTACGTATTTGCCACATAAGTGTCTACATATGCATTGAGCACATTAAAGCAGCTACTCCATACACTTGCGTGTGTGCGTGTGTGCACGCTTAGACCCAGCCTGCCATTTTGGCAACAAACTTTGCCGACATAAAATTAAATTAAACTGAAAATTTTAGCCATAAAAACTGTGTAATTTCAAATAACGGCAGTCGAATTTTCACGAGCATCATATGTAATGGGGTGTACGAGTGTATTGGTACACACACATACGTCAGCATATATGTGCTTGCAGTCACAGCAGCCGAAATGAGAATACATGTATGCGTGCGCATATGTATATGTATGTGTGTTGGCTTTGTTTCACTAAAGCGCAGATTTCCCATACACATACTCACACACACATGCGCAGACACATTTGTAGTTTTCTGTCATAAAAATTTGGCTGTGCAGTGACTCGGCGTAGCGAACGCACGTTTGGCTGCAGTGGAATTGGCGTTATGTGCGCATGTGTAAGTGCATGTATGAAGATAAATTATGTATTTAAATACTTGTAACCACGTAGGGTGTTTAAAGAAAAAGTTCCCTCTAAATTAGAAATGTGTGTTAATGCACGCGCATAGCGACACAGTCATGGGCAGGTAACTACATGAAGTTACGTTTGCGAGTATATCATTCGAAATTCACAGCAAAAAAGAAGCAAAACACAGCTCTGTTCTCTTTTTTTCTAAATTCTGGAACTCTCCATTTTTAGAACCCTATACTTGTTTTATAACCCTTCACATAGTTTGAAACAAATTTGGATAAATACATTAACTGGCAGTATTATATAATATAATGAGCTCTATCTCATAGCTGCCGTGTTAGAACCGTCTGACAGCTGATCTCTGTTATCTGACATTCGTTTGACATCTGCTGTTTGATACCCACCCTTCGAAATCAACTCGTTTACGTTTGGCATTCATTCGACAACTACTATCTAACATAATTTACATTGGCATTTGACAGTTGTCAAACGGATGTCAGTTAAATGTCAGTTTTAAAACGGATATTTGTCAAATGAATGTCAAATGGATTTCAGATGGTTGTCAAAGATCAGATACCAGATGGTAGCTGCCGAATAGACGTTTTGCCACGTTTGACATTAATTTGACAATTACTATCTGACATTAATTTGACATTGTCAAATGAATGTCATTTGAATGTCAAGGACAAATTTCCGATGTCAGCTGCGAAACTGTTATCAGAAATGAATGTCAAACGAAGATCAGATGGCTGTCAAACAGCAGATAACAAAAGATAGCTGCGAGCAGACGTCTGATGGCTCTCAAATAGTTGTCAAGTCGAACTCGGATGGAAATCGTTAAAAAATACTGGTATATTTAAATTTCATATCCAAAAAGGCTTAGTTCCTTGATTTGGTATAAAGTTCAGGTTCTAAAAGTTTATCTGACATCCGTATGACAGCTGCTCTCTCACGTTCAACAATTGATTATCGTCTGACAGCTACTATGTAACATAGATAACAAATGGTAGTTGCCGAATGGACGCCTGATGACAGCTATCAAATGGTTGTCAAATCTAACTCAGATGGACATCGTTAAAAAATACTGGTCCATTTAAATTTGACACCTAACAAAGCTTAATTTTTTGGTTCGATTATCATCTGCCTATTATTTGGTATCTGACAATTGTCAAACAGATGCCAGTTGAACGTCAGATAGCTGCTGTCAAATGAATGTAAAACGGATATCAGTTGGAAGTACTGAGATGACTGTCAGAGAACACTTACCAGATGATGGCTGTCGTATGGACGTCAGATTTCAGTTATCAATTCAAACTCGTAAGGATCACGTTTAAAATACTGCTATAGTTAATTTTTATATCTAAAAATGATTATTTTTAAAGGTTTCGTGTCAACTCCAATCTCCTAAAATTGATCTCTATACATTTGGGTTAGTCTGGTGGGCTAATGAGCTACACATAGACCAGTTTTCCTTTTTCATTAAGTATCGAGAAAAAATTTTGTAAATTCCTTTTAACACCTGCTTGAGTTCTCACTAAATTTTAAGAGCTTAGTTCAAATTCTAAAACAAATTCTTGAATCAGCACAATTATATACGCTTTTTGTCTTCTGTTTGAGTCTCTTTTATGCCAAATATTTGGAAATCGACGGCATTATTTTTAAAATATTTATTTTTCGCATAAAAGCAGCAGGAAATCGACTTGATTCCGCCTCTACTGTGCAACTCTTATGCAACAACTTTTCTTGAGTAGTTGTTGCATATGCAATTTTAGTGTTACGAAGCGGAGCAAACATTCCGGACTAATTTTGAGCAGCATTCTTACAAAATGCTTGCTGTGTCTCTGTTTCTATTGCTGCATCGCTTTCAACAAAGTGCCAAATGTAGCTGCAACATTTGTTAATGACAATTAAAAAGAAGTAAAGTAAATGGCAAAGCGCAGTAAACCGTCGCAAGAAGGGCAAACGTTGTGGAAGGCAGACCATTCCACAGGGAAAATGGAAGAGGAGACATGAAGAAGCGCAATGTTATGCAAAGTTGCAAAATGACTTTTTATGATTTATATGAGTAAGCGTGTGTTGTTGCATGTGTATGTGTGCGTATGTGTGAGTGCCATAAAAGCAGTGACAACGCTGAGCCTTGCCTTGCCAAGTATGGAATTCCCCAGTCGCGCGAAATTTAATTTACAATATGGCAAGGCAAATGCAAATTTATTACGAAAGCAGCAGAAATTGTTCTAAGAATGTTTTGAATAACTTTAAATAAAGTTCAAGTAGTCGCGATTTGATTATGTTTTTGGGTGCGTGGAGGGCAACCCTGCTTACTCGCAGCAAATGTGACCCACTTCCAAGGCCACTTACCCAGTGCTCTAAAGGACTCCCGTCCCGACCATAAAAAGCAACTATATTTTAATGAAACTCAAACCTTTTATGCTAAGCTCATAAATCGCCTTTGACACATCATCTTCACTTTAATGACCATTTATGACCGGCAATGGACAGGCCGGTGGGCGTTGCGCACCCACTGTGCCGCAGCGCCGCACTATTTTTAATTAATAGTAAAAACAAGCAGCAAACGCCCACAAGGCTTACTGCAACAGCCACCGAGGCGAGACGCGGCCAACGGTGGACGGCCAGCTCGGTGCTGCGGCAGTTGGCGGTGCATTGTTGGCGCTGGCGCTGCGTGCGAAAAGTGCCTTAAACGAAAATTAAATGCTGCGCTAAATGAATATTTAAGACTGCATGTGCATGTGTATGCGTGCGTGTATATGGGCATGGGTGCATGTTGCCTGCAGCAAATGCAACAAATAGCGGCGCTACCAGCTTGCCACGGCAGGTGGTGTTAAAATAAAATTTTCTACTTTAAATGCATTTTATGAGTTTTTACAACGGTGGCAACGGCGTTGAGGGCGCCAACCGCTATTAAAACGATTGCAGTTTAATGGTGGAGCTGAGCGAACTATATATTTACATGTGGTGTGTAGTATGTTGGACTCGACCGCATATGGTGGCGGAAACATTGAAGAATCTTACAGGTTTTTATTCTTTATTTCTTCAAAGGTAGACTCCTCGCAATCAACGGAAAATATGCAAAGGTTAAAACTCCTGGAGTGAAGGAAAAGACCCCTGGCTTCACAGCTATTTAAAAAAGTTTTCTGAAAAGAGCTTTCAGTGTCTCTATCAATCGACAGTCTTCCGAGTGGACTGCATACGACTAACCCGCTCCACAGATGGCGGTTAGATGGCTGATCAAAGATATGACGTAGACTACTATATGTAGTCCTTTGTGAAGTCATAGAAAAGAAGAACTCCTGTGTTCGAACTTAATAATTAGCACAACGCTTAGTAGCCATTAAAAAATTGCAAAGATCCTTAACTTTCATTCCCGCCAGCTCGGTGGTATGGCTGAATGTAAGCGCTCCCAAGTGTTTATGTCCCTACCTCTCGAACGCGGGACAGTCAAGAAGGAAGTGTTGAGTTGTATTTTCCTTATCTTCTTCCATACAGCTTCTTCATATGGCGTTTGGTAGGATTCTCAGCCTGACTGCGTGGACGCCTATCGGGAAATAGCCCGTTAAAAGCCCCAAAACTAGAGAAAGCGCTGGCCAAGCTTCTTCTTAGCCCGGCTATAAAGTATTAGAATACTTGACTCACTCCCATTCTACTGATAGCTATTCTAGGATGCCATTCTTACTAGCTCATCAGCTTTACAGTTTCTTGCAATTCCGCTGTGGCCTGATACCCATACCAGTCTTATCACAAACACACTCGATGCTATTTATAGCGAGGTTTGGCACCTTTTGACGAACCCTGAATGTCATGTGAGTTCCATGCTAGTATCGCCACTCTGTTTTCTGAGTAAATTGTCACTTCTCCAAAAAAGACTGCACTCCGGAGCAGTAAATCTATTGCTACCTTAATGGCTGCAACCTCTGTCGACACTGAAGCTGGAGTTAATTGAGAGCTTCTGACAGTAAACTCCTCCACCTACCTTCCCCCCCATGCTTTGACCCATCCGTAAGGAAGCTCATTGCCCCTCCCCTCCAACGGCTTCTTCTCACCCACAATACCGTCGGTAGAGAAGGAGCCGCCAGAGTTCGGTTGTCGACTTTATAATCAAAGTAAATGAGGATTTTCAATTGTTCAGACAGGTGTTTTTTTAAGAACCCAGTCTTTATGAGTCTGATGGCAACTTTTGCAGCTATACACCTAGATAGTAAAACAAATGACACACTTGTATCTTCTAATGAATAAAGCCATCTTCGTTTTATTTGGGCTGATGGAGATACCATTTACCACGCTGTTGCCACGCTGAGATACCATGAATCAATTCGTAAACGGTACTCAGGAACTTTCCTTTGACCATAAACGCTACATCGTCTACATAGGCAATCATCCGGCAGCCACGATCTTCAAGTTTTCAAACAAGTCGTTAACGAGCAGTATCCATATAAAAGGAGAAACAACTGCACCACCTAATTTTTATTGACTACTTGGAAAAAGGAAGGACCATCAATGGCAACAATTACACATTGTTATTTGAAGAAAAGAAAATGTGTTTCACAAGTCAATAAAAACGATACCAAAACTACCTGGATTGGGCTTCGACTTGCTTGCGCTTCCATTTTACTCTCCAGATCTGTCCCCCAGCGACTATTTCCTATTCTTTGAAGCCTGTTTTGGAGCTTGGTGAGGCGCTTTAATCAGTATATCACCCTTGAAGGGAACATTGTTGGATAGAGAAAACGAACTTTGCAAAAAAAAGGTGTTCCACTACGGTAGGCAGGGGCCCTTTCAATTGACCTCTTATGTTCCATTTCTATGAACTCCGGAATGAAGCAAAACACAGCGAAATTGATGAAACTTATTTTCATGAATCAGGTCCTACACAAACCACAACCACTGTGTCTGCTGATAAATTAAAGTTTTAAATTTCATACTGTTGCAGCAACGCGAGGCGCATGTGTCACCCACTTTTACACGTCATGACAAAAAATCGGCACATCCACACACTTTCAAGCACATATTTCGGCAATATTTACTGCAAATTTTACGACACGGGCGCTTCCGCTGACCGACTAATGACTGTTGCAGCGAAGCACAGTTTCAAATAACCAAAAATGCACAGCGTCAATGCAAATTGATATCACAGTGTTGGTTGAGCATTGACGGAGCACATAAGGGAGACGAATTTCAGTCGCCTGCTGAAAAAGGCGGCACACCGGACCCACTACCATAGCCAGCACTGTAACCACTATAGCACATATACACACGTATGACGTCGTGTTGCCACAACGTACTGCCACTTCATGCAAAACACGCCAGCAACCGCCGCCGCGCCACTCAATTTCCGCTAATGAGGCAGCACGTGGCGTATTTGTTTGTGCAACGGCATTTAATTTTGTTTGCTTTATTGCAACAATTTGTTGTTGTTACTTGTTTTACAAATAAGCAGTTTATGTGTTTGCGTAAATGCATTTTTGTTGCGATTTTCCTTTGTCCATTGCACCAATATGCAATTGCTTTACAATTTTGCTGCTGCAACAGCGGCACCAACCGCAACCCAAAAATAGACAATGTGCCAACAACAGCGATTGCTGCAGCGTCAGTAGCAGCTGCAGCGGAAGATAGTAAAACAAATAATTCTAACTGTCCAGTGCACAGCTAGAACTCGCCGGCGATTGCTCATATAAAATTCTGGTTGCAAGCTCGTTCAACGTCCGGTTGCATAGTGGGATCAATTGTGGACTATATCTTCAATTGTAGAACTTACTTTAATCGATTGAAATATGAACACGTGTCATTAGAGGTATGTCTACTACATCTTAGAAGCGGCCCTGATAAGCTGGAGGTCACTGACGCCGAGTACTTCGAGATTGCTCTCCTGGGTGTTACTCATAACCGAATGCATGACTTCAGATGGTACTTTCTAGTAAAAGTTTTGGTTAGGAAAGTTAATCCGGAGCCCGCATAAGTCTTGGAAAGGCCAAATCTAACACATTTCATAAACTTTGCAATCAGAATTTGTAAGAACTCTAAGATAAATGCCTCAAAGACCCATTAATCCTTTTTCTTCTTTATTGAACCGCTTACGCGATTCTAGCCGAGTTTACAACAGCCCGTCAGCTTGGTCTTTCCAATGGAGAGGAGGTCTTCTGCTTCCTCCGATTCTTCCACAATCTCAGAGCCTCAGTATTTTCATCCATATGGACGAAAGAGTAGTCTCTGTCTCTTAGTTCGCTGAACTCCACTTGGTCTTTTCAACGGAGTGGTGGTCTTCCGCTTCCTTAGCTTCCCCCGCACTCTCAGAGCTGGAATGTGTTCATCCATACGGTCGATATAACCTAGCCAGAGTTTTAGTCTTGGTTCGCTGAACTATGCATGTCAATGTCGTATGTCCACTGCGGTATTCGCTGTAGCCGATGCACAAAGGAACATAAATCTTTCACAGAACATTTCTCATAGTCCGTGTCTCTGCACCATACTTGTACATCAGGACGGGAATAATGAGTAACTTAACTATAGAAAATCTAAAAAATAAAATATTGAAGTCACTAAACCTTTAATCTTCCTACAGAAGAACCCACTGTACTCTCTATATAGTATATGCGTTTCTAAAAATAATGTCTCTTTTTCTGTTCCCAATGCGGCCGCGCCTCCTGCTGCCATTTTACGTTGGCAATCCGCACGCAGAATTGTTGCTTTTGCGGCAATTATTATTATGAGTTTGTTGTTTTAGTGCGGCGTACGTGCCGCCTTTGTTGGCGCGTAGCTCGTTTAAAAAACAATCAACTTTAATTTCGTTTCGAAATTGTCCAAATATAGTAAATCGTTAGAGTGGCCAATCAGCAGCTAACTGAATTGCCGTTACACCGCACGCCAGGCTATTGTGGCTAACGGTACTCTATTCGCCGTTTTCGTTTTACATTAGCTGGTAATTATTTTGCAATAAATTTCGCAAATGAATAATAAATGTTTACGCAATTTCAGTGGACATAATTTAAATGTAGGAAAACCAAATGGCAATAACACGGTGAGGCACGCTCTTCGAAGGCGTTTGTTTCGTAATAGTAAATATTTTTATTTGCAAAGTCTCAAAAACAGATACAACAAAGATATGACTAATAAACATTTATGGAGCATCTTTTTGTTGTTGTCGTCTAAAGGATATATTACTGAAGTCAATCAAAGTTGGTTGCAAACCAAGTTAGTAAAGGAGAGGAGCTCATAAGTAGAAATTCACCCATATTTGAGGGACATTACTTTCCTTATCTCAGGTTTCGAGATTGATTAATGATACTGGAGAGAAAAGATCAAGGAGGCGGAAGGGAGACTGGAGCGAGTGTTGGTGTGTGGTAAAAACAGATAACTGATCAAAATTATTCCAGTAGGGGGCACTTGAGAAAGCCACATTCACTAAACAGCTAGATAGTATTCAACGAGTGGCTCAAGTACGAGAGAGAGACTCATCAGTGGGGCACTACGTGCAACATCATCGAAGGCACTTAGTTCGATTCTACATACAGCACCCGTCATCATAGCCGGCAGATGCATTGCTGCCAAGATTGCTAACAGACTCAGGTAAACTGGGCACATTAAGGGTGCCAAAGAGAGAGATTCCGAAATCCTGAGAACTTGGACCACTGCGCCACGGAATCTAGTACTAGCGGCATCTTCTACGCGAACTTACCTCCGTGAGTTATGTGGGAAGGCGGATTCGCTAGAGAAGAGGCGCAGTAAGCCTTTTCACAAATGGTTCGAAGCTGATTGGAAGATTGAAGAACGATTCTTCATCAGGAGTTTTCAATCAACTACCATTTCAAACTACCAGACCACTGTAGGTTCTTTCAAGCAGAAGTGGCAGCCATCCAGGTAGCAGCAGATGTACTTTTCTGAAGTTCGGCTTTTTTTAGTGAGGTGTGCATCAACTTCTATATCAGAGCTGCTATATAGGACTTGAGCTCGCTAACAATGAACACAAAGCTAGCCAAGGAGTCCATAACCTCACAAACAGTAGCATCAAGCTATTTCCATATAACACTTGTCTAGATACCTGGTCACAGCGGAATCATTGGAAATTGTAAGGCCGATGAGCTTACAAGCAAAGACACCCAGATCCAAATTAAATTAGGATAGGAACGAACAGTCCCCGTGCACTCGACCGCTGAATCTACGGACTATGCACGAGCTCAGAAAGCGTTGATTGTGAAGTTGCGAAAGCCTTCTGAACTGCTAGCTCTTCTTCGCCGCTATAATAGTCGTCCTAACTGAATATGGTCGCAACTTGTTAAAGTTGCATTGAGGAAAATCGAGTGGAAACATCCAAAAACTTTCCCCACATCTATCCAACTTTCGTCAAGCTAAGGTTAAAGCATCCCGGCTGTCATACATTCTCCGAACTCGGTGAACACGCTGGAATTGATATTAGTTGCCTCAATTCTATTGTGATGGGTTCTAGGCGCTTTTTCGATATGTGACGGCCTTTCTGAGTCGTGCCAAAGTGTTTTGGGCATCACAACGGTCAAGCAGTCCTTGGGATTAGCTGTGGATTCACCAGAAATGAGCACAACTACCCAACCTAAGCCTATTTTTACCCAACTCAAAGGATTCGCATATTCAGGAAAAATTACTTGAAGAAACACTTTAGGCAGAAGCAGTTGCAGTGATAAAAATAAAATAGTGCAAAGTTTGGAAGGCAAACAAAAGGATAAGGTCGACTCAATAAGTTATTAAAAGCAACCTGCTCTATAAGAAAGATAAAACAGGGTCTAAGAGGTTTGCCATAGTTTCAGGTGACTCGACAAGTGATGAGAAACCTGAAAATAAATTTTTGTGGCACTCTCTGCGACTTTTGACCAGTTCTAGTTTAGTTAAAAAGTGTTCTTTAGATACTGAGCCCGTAAGAACAGCATTCCTCTTTATCCCTTCTTAAGCACTTACTTATATCCTGCCAAAGAGTGACAAATAGTGACTCACGAAATACTCCTCCAACAACTAAGTGTCTTAGCAAAAGTTTCGCCGGAAATTTAAATGAGAATAAGTTTCAAGTGATGTGACAACTTGCATAGCGAGTTAACAACAACAAAAACAAAAAATGCACGTCTAACGTATGACCACAACCACCACCGACACCGACCACCGGGCACAACAAAGCCAGTGATTCACCAGTGCGGCAGTTGATATGCGGCAACTAAGCGCACAGCTGTCTGCATTTGCAACAAAATTTTTCGGACACTAAACTTCCACGAAGTTGACAGTCGCATTAATTTCATGCTCGGCCAAAATAACACATAAAATAACCATTGTAAAGTATACAATAAACAACAAACACATGGCCAATTGGCAATTATCAATTACCGTTTTGTCAATTACCCAGTGTCGATTACACGTCGGCGGCAAATTGCCACTGCAACATGAATAACAAATCGAAAAATGCCGCGGAAAATTTTCCAGTGCGTAATAAATGTGGTTACTCACGGTGGCATATATGTGTTTACATGTGTCTGTGTGGGGATTTTCGGTGAATGCTTAGTCAATTTTTAGGATTGAGGCACGTGCGCTATTGAGCCGATTGTTTGTTCATAATAACGGTATCGACGTGTTAGGCGTTTAACTGAAGTGGGCGTGTTAGCTGCGGGTAGTGAATGCAAATGTAGCATATGTTGCAAGTATATAAGTAAGTGTACATATTAATGGAGTAGTTGGAGCTGATTGACCCGGAAATTGGTTGAAGTACTTTAAATGGGTCTTTCATGGTCTCACTGCTTATTATATTATGTTTGCAAGGAGCTCAAGGTCCGCGTGATACTCCAGAAGATGATGATGAACGTGGAGAACCTGGACGTGCTGGAGTCCTTTCAAGTGCTGCTGGTAATCCAAAGCACTTGAAAAAAATGGATCGGCAAGACCGCCAGGATCACAAGGCCCGGTAAGACCACAGTCGCTGCGGGATTGCCTGAAAAACTTGGATATACAGAAGAAAGAGTTCCGGTTGGTTAATATACAATACCAGGGGAGCGTGGTGGAGCCGGGACCCCAGGACATGATGGATAACTAGTGAGAATTTTATTGAAAATTCCATATTTGTATCCCCATGCAACTAAATTTTATTTGTTAAGGGACTTCGTGGACTACCAAGTTCTACATGGACCCAGCTGACTATCTTGACTACTAGGTGGAAAAAGTGAATATGGAAGTTCTGAATCTTTTGAGCCGGAGAAACAGCCTGTCCGTCCAGGCGTTCATAACTCTTAAGGTTTAGTAGGAAAGCTAGGGGCATCTGGTTAATCAGTAGAAATATGTGAGCTTGAAAATCCATATCCTACAAGAGAACAATGCGCTGCAGATGGCAATGGGGAAAGTAGACCAGCTGGATTGCAAGGACGTCCCAGTTTTGCTGGAGCACCAGTTTTGTCAGAACCACCCGGTACAAGAGGTAAGCGCGGATTAATGGTAATCAAGGGCGAACAAGGCAGTGTTGGTCTTTGAGGACTTCCTGGTGAACAGCGCTCAATAGGTTCGCTACGTTTAAGCTCATGGTGATACAGGATTAAGAGGAGAACCTCAAATAAGTGGTTTAAAAGGCAGAAGGTCTGAGGAAAAAGGACCACCTAGTGTGTAGATAGTGTGCAGATAGATTGCTATTTTCTTTTAAAAGAAACATTTTGTATTATCAGAAATCGTAAACTGCTGAGATCTCCAACTCCAGTCTGCAGAAGAATTATAGTTTGGGTCTGGTTCACATTACAAATATTCCATTCGATTTGTTTTTTCGTTGTATCGCTTATTGCAGCACCCTGTTAATTTTTCTCCGAATAACAAAACATAAGAAAAAAGTTCAGATTTGAAAGCTTTCAAAACAGAAAAAACAAAAATAAATCTCAAAATTTTTGAATATGTAATACAAAATTTCTAAAATCAATAAAACACAACAATACATCGATTAAAGATAATATGAGCTTTAGAGGTAAACAACACCCAAACTAATTGAGTGCGGTATCATGATACATACGGTCCTTTCAATTGCAGCTCACGTCAAACGCAATTTGTCTTCGTCAGCGGCAGCGAGTACACTCTTTCAATCCGATTTGATCTATGTCACGGCCAAACATGAGCCAACGAGCAATTTCGTTATATCGCCAGTAGCCATTCGCTCGCTACTGACCATAATCAGCATCTCTGTCATACGCGAGCCGCATCGCGAACTGCTCGCGGCGATGGGTTTGAAGAGCTCTCATCAGGGCATACAAGAGTTCAAAGCCTGTCGCAATGCCAACAAGGACGAGTTTGTCTTCACCCAGCACAATGCCATCTATGTGGATAACCGTTTTGAGATCGATATGGCATTCCGCGTTACCTGCTTGGAACAATTTCAAACTCGACCGGAGAATATCAACTTTGAGCTGCTGGAAGGCATCACCCATCACATTAACACCTGGATTAATGAACAGACGGAAGACCAAATAAGTACACGCATTGCAGCTGACACAATGGACGTACTGCAGCATAACTTGCTCATAAGCATTGGCCGTTTCGAGAGCAAATGGCGAAAGGCATTCCCGAAGAAATTTCTAACTAAAAGCGATTTCTGGTTAACGCCAACCGAGAAGGTGGAGGTGCCCATGATGCACGACTACTGCGAATTACCATTCGGCGAGCTGGACGAGTTGAAGGCCACGGCACTTGTATTACCTTACCGTAATTTAAATGTGAAGCTTATCATACTCATACCTAAGGAGATTGACGGTTTGCCGAAACTGGAAGAGCACCTGAAGCTGCAACGCGTCGATATTACCGTCTTGCCGTCGTTGTTAAAGGTGAAAAACGTGAAATTGGGTATGCCACGTGTCAAACTGGAGTCGAATCTGCTCATAAATGAGATATTAAAGGAGGTGAGTGACTAAATTGTGCTTATTTGATAGTCGTATATGAGTCTCATTTGGAATGATTATTAACGCTTTGTTCTTCAAGCTTGGCATAAATGCGATATTCAACGATTGTATCGACTTTACACGCCTTCTAACGGCCTTCAACATAACGAAGATATCGCAAATAAGGCATATAGCCGCTATTGAAATCAACGACGATGGCACCGGCGCATCATCCTCGAAAGGTGAGCTATAACGGGTTTGAAGTTGTGACCTTTTTAGTTTAATTTTGTGTGTATTTGGCTTTTCTAGTGTCGTTTCTACTGACCGAAATCGAAAAGTGCACCGAATTTGACATCAATCGGCCATTCTTCTACGCTGTTATGGACAACGAGCGCATCTACTTTGGCGGCCATATTACGAACACGAATAATTTCATAGGCATGTAAACTCGAATCAGTTATAAAAAATGTAAATGAAAATGGTAATTGTTGTACCTAAGGAATTGCTTAGTTTGGGAAACCAATTTTATTCATTACTTATTTAATAATTCATGACACAGGAATATTTATTTCGACCTTTTAAGAGATAAAGTCGGTTATCGTGTGAGTCAATTTCTTCATCTTTGTAGGCAATAAATGTAGGAATATTTATGCGGATATAAAGTTCTCGAAAATAGTTTGGTTGTGGTAGATATAACCTATTTATTGTATAGTCGAAAAAGTATTTTCGTATTTTGTCAATAGTTTACGGAGACGATGCTGTATCAGTTCGTCTAGCGCAACAATGGTTCGCACGCTTCCGTTGTGGAAATCGAACTATCGTTGAAAAGGTCGATGAAATTGTGGAAAATATTGAGCAGAACGATCCCATAAGCAGCAATGACATCGCTAAAGAACTTAATATTCATCATCAAACAATTTTGAGCCACTTAAAAAAGGCTGGCTACAAAAAGAAGCTCGATGCTTGGGTACAACATGAATTGTCTGTGAAAAATTTAATGAACTGAATTCACATCTGCGATTATTTGCTGAAACGAAATGTAATCGAACCATTTCTGAAGCGAATACTAACAGGAGACGAAAAGTGGATCTATAATGTGCGAAGAAGATGGAGAAGGGTCGCAAAGCTAGGATTGATACGTCGAAAGGTTATGCCGAGTGTTTGGTGGGATAGAAAAGGAATCATCCACTAAGAGCTGCTCCAGCCTGGTTGAACGATGATTCTACATTTTACTGTCAACAACAGATGACATTGAAGCAAACAATCGAAAAAACGGCCAGAATTAATCAACAGAAAGGTCTTCGTCTTCCCTCGGAACAACACTAGTCCACACACATTTTTGATGACTCGTCAAAAACTGGGAGAGCTTGGCTGGGAAGTTTTGATGCATACAACATATAGCCCTGACCTTGACCCATCGGACTGCTACTTGTTTCGGTCAATGCAGAACTCTTTTAATGGAGTAATGTTGGCTTCAAGAGAAGCCTGTGAAAATTACGAGAAACCAGAAAAGTTTTACACTGGTGGAAGAATGTCTCTAGCGGCAAAATGGCAAAAAGTGGTCGACCAAAATGGTACAGAAAAGTTCTCTATAAATCAAATAAAAAAAATAAGTTGAATTTTGATTAGAAATACGAAAATACTTTTCCGACTACTAAATATTCCCGCATCTGTGACTGAAACATACGTTGGGCAGAGATCCTGCCAACGTAATAGAAGCAAGCATAGAAGATAATGATTTCGTCTCCCAAATTACATCGCCCTTACCCTTACTAGCGCTGCTAAACAAGAACACAGAAACGCCCTAAAACTACAATGAAATAATGACATGAGAATTTCATGAAAATTGCCTTGTTTTCATCAGCTAATTACCGAAGCATCTACGCGAACAATTTTATTTGCAAGAAAGCCTGTCAACATACACACGTACGGTGTAGACGGCATGTGGCATGCAACAGCTCATTAGCATGCAGACATAATAATTCAACTGCATACGTCCCGCCCACTACAAATGCATTCAGTTGTGATTGTGTGTCTGTGGCGCAAGCAACTCTGGGTTGTTTCCGCTTTCTGCGCTATGCCACGACGCAAGCCGAAGTTGGCGGCGCTGGCGTTGCGCCACGACAAGGCAAGAAAACAAAAGTCAATTAACTCATTTCCGTTGTGTGGCTGCATGTGTGCGCATCGTGTGTGTGTGTGTGTGTGTGTGGTTGGTGTGTAAGTCATTATTGTTGTTGTTGTTATTTTTGTTGTTGTTGTTGTTTTTTACGCAACCACCGTTGTTAGCATGATTAACGCCGCATCGCGCAAACTTATTACAACACAACTTATGGCAAGTGAGGCATGTCTGCTTTGAGTGCGCGCGCGCGTGCGTGTTCGTGTTGCATGCCACCTGCACACAATGTACAGGTATATACAATCTAACTAACTTTCACGTGTCGGTGTGCATTGTGCGCTAGTATTTATGAGCGCCGTTAAACTTTCACCAGCATGCAGAATGAAATACCTAAAGGACATACACACACATACACCCACGTGCGCTCACACATATATACAGCAGTATGTGTTTTGTATGTGCAACATGTGCATCATTTGCATTTGTGGCTGCTTTTCCGGCATTGAAAAGTTCATATTATTATTACTAGCTATCACACACACCTACACACCAAAGCACCGAAAGACAAGCGCATACGCGCGCTTCCTCTCCCCGCGGGCGTTGCGCGCATCAAACTTTTGGCAGCAACTTTTGCGCTTTCATTGCATTTTGCATGCGAACTGCGCATTTGACAGCGTGTGTTTGTTGTTTTGTTATTGCTGCTATTGTTGTTGTTGCTGTATCTGCGCATGCATATTTTGTTTGGCTCAAATCTGTTGTAATAGTGAATTTATTGAAATTAATGATGCTTCATTACGCGCAGCAGTGCGGCACCGACCGCGGATGGCTCTTGGCATTGCTGTGTGTGTGTGTGTTGGTATGTTTGCATAAGTTGTTTTTAATTAAGTGTTCTTTACATGTGATCCTTTGGCTTCACAGACTTCATGCAACACTGTCTGGCAAGTGACGCGTAGTTCAAACAAATTAATTAAATTCGAAGTGTTTTCGCAACTTAGTTAGTTCCTCTGAGTGCCAGCGCTTCGCTCAAAACTTTCTGCGAAATATTCGCCAGCATTTCGGTTAACTCACTCAATCTGGCGACTTAAGTATTTAATTTGTTCTGCTTTGCTCTGTAGAAGCAGAATCAGATATCATCAATGTTTGTCCTCAAGCTCTGATGTCAATGCTCTTTCAAATGATTGAAAGGCAGCAGGTCCTAAAAATTCGGTACTTTTTTGCGATTCGCCAATTATAAGAGTATCGAGTCGAACAAACCACCAATACCCTCGCAAAACACAGAGAGCAATTATACAGCAGATTAAGTAAGATTAGGTTGTGTTAGGTCGTAAGGTTGATCCAGAATCAGTGGAGCCTACATGGGCAAATAACTGTCCTTTGCGTTACCCGAAAACTACTTAAAGTGCAAGAAGGATTTCGCAGTCGCACAAATTCTGGTTTCTGACCAGCGCCTGCCAAGGTCACTGTATATACATAAGTCCAGCGCGAGACTTATTGGACAACGGATAACTGAATCTCTTCCAATCGAATGAAATTGCAATAAGAGTACCCTACCTAACAAGGTCATCAACATTGCAGTTTCCGGCGGTTCCGCTGTTACCTAATATGAAAAAGGCTTGAAGTTATTTCTGGTAAGGTTATGTACTTCATGACTTGGTTCAAAAGCCAGTACAGCCGCTCGGATATCAGAGTGAATGCACACCTCTTTGAAGGAAGTTGCACTTTGAAACAGTAGCATATCTAACGTTACCTTGTTAAAAGCCACTACTGCCTGAAAGACGCTACAGTAGTCTGGTGGTCTGAAACTAGAGTTGATGGGGAGCTCCCGACAGAGGCTTCCACCTCTTGTGGGAGCTCTAAACCTCATCCGTGACGAAGCTCACTGCACCTCTACTCCAACGGCTTCGCCCTGCTCACAAGTACCTCGCAGGTGTGTGAACAGAAAAGGAAGCGACAGATAATGGTTTCGTGATGGTCTAAATTGTAAAATTAGAATCGAAATAGTAGAGAATTACTATCTGTTCTCGGACCCAGCTTCCCTATGTCTAACAGCAGAGTTCGTCAACAAGCACCTATGAGCTATGTATATCTTCAGCTGTTACGTTGAGAATGACATTGAATGTCATTGTTGGTATTGTCCTTATTCCAACACAAATGCTCATGAGGTCGTTCTTTAAACATACTTCAGCTGCTTAGCTGGTGTACTTTTTCCTATCTTCCACCAGACAACGACTCCGTTCAACAATATTTGCTTAACTATCAATTTATAGGGCCAGGACACAACTTCTGATGAGAGAGATCTCACTTCTTCCCAATTGCTCTTGTACAACAATATAAGGCGAACGATGTCTTCCTCACTCTGTCCTCAATGTTTCGCTTCCATGAGAGCTTCCTATTTCGCATAAGCCCTTAGTACTTCACCCTGTCCACTGGAGGAAGAATAGAGGCCCTCAAAGAGAGAAGATTAACATCAGGGGTTTTGTATCTAGCTCAGTTTTATTTGGTTTCATGGCCAATCCATTTCTCTCTCCGCCCACTTGATTACCACATTTAGATACCCTTTCGTGAGATCGGTAGCGGTGTTAAGGTATTTTAGTTTTACCGAGAGACTACGTCGTCCGCGTAAACCACCAGCCGGAAGTATCGTTTCACAAGTTCCTTCAAAAGTTCGTTCACCATTAGGATCCAGACTAAGGGTAAAAGGATGCCACCTTACGGGCAGACTAAAGAAAATTATACCAAAACAGACTTTAATGAAAAATGTTTCTTTTTCGGATCGCCACTCCTTCTTCGAATAAAGACACAGAATAAAGGTGAAAATGGAAGAGATATTGAAAATTGTGTACTACTACAATGTGGTTAGCCCACTTACTACTAGAGAGGTCTGTGTTGATAGAATTAACTTTACGCCAAGTCAAAACAAGTTGCTTTCTATCTGCCACTTTTATCAAAGATCTAAATATTAATTTAATTAGTTGCTGTAATCTCGGCTTTTAGAATTTCAACAAAAGCTCCAATTTATTACTTCAACAAACTCAACTTTTATCAACAAAAACAAATACCTATCAATTAGACGCCAGAGGTTTATCTCTAAGAATCCAAACCAATCGCGCGCTTATCTCAAAATCATTAAAAAGTGCTTAATAAATGCCAGAAGAAACACTTGAAATGCATTGCCTTGCAAATTTAAACACTCACCGACACACCACTTACTTTATGAACTCCGCCGTATTAATTGAGCTTTTACCTGCGAAAACGCACCAGCGCACACATGTAAGTTCCGCCTAATGAAGCCCGAGATTGCAATTACAGCCAAGCGCCTATTTTATATTCATAACAAAGCAATTTAAGCGGCTAAAGATTACACGCATGTAAAAGGATTTTCTTGTAGGCGAGCCTACACGCCTGCCGCGCCACACTATTAGCGCCGCGCGTTGCCTACAAAGCCACCACGGTGTCATAAAAATTGTGGCCACCGCCAAAGCAAGCGCCACAGCTTGGCTGCATGCACACCCCCAACAGGCGATGCAGCATCAGTGTAATTGCTGCAGCCGCAGTCGCGGTGGTGGCAATGGCAGGCAGCTGCTTTGCGCACACATTTTGCAATTTCCGCAGCCGCAGCACTAATCGCGTCACTCAATTATTGTAATCCTTTCGAATGAACGCTAAGAGCGCTGCAAGCCGCGCAAAGGTGGGCGGTAGGCGAACGCGCGGCATGCTAGATGTGGCAAGTGCCTAGCCCGCGCTGCACATACAACATATGTGCGCATGTACTCACGCGGTTATGGTGAGTTTGTTCCACCTCGTAAACCAATTGAAATTATGGCATTTTAACGTGCAACATACGACGCATGCGCCCAAGGCGACAAATGGGCTTACGGAAAATAAAAATGTTTCTATATAAAAGAAGCGCAAACAGCTAAATATGTATATGCTGGCGCGCTTAAGTGGCATGCAGCGAAGTGGACAAACGCGCGCGCGCGCTCCAGCGATCGCACTACCATCAAGGGTACGGCAACAAAGCAGCGCGCTATCTTCACTGAAAATCTGCAATTTAAACATAGCCTTCGACCAACTTGCAACACGCTTAATGGGCGTCAGCACAACGTTGCATCGATCGCTTATCCGCTGCGCGCAGGCTGCAGTAGTTGGTGCGATTTTATCGCCAACATAAATAAATGCGGCTGTGGCGTAGACCTTGCGCGCAGGTATTCGCATTTACAGCTAAGCAATAATTTAACTATTTCACGATCAGCGGCGCTTAAGCGCGCAGCGTGCGATGCACATTTTTCGATAAGCCTGCCGCTGGCAACAACAAAACACAGCTGCTGTGCGCGCAAATTACGGTAATTTACAATGTCAAGTTGCGGCAATTCACTGGTGCGCCTGTTGCTGCAACAGCAAATAAAGAGGCACAACCACAGTGCAGTAGTGCCGCTGCACACTGCTACTTGCCGCATGCTGCATGCAACTAATGAATTGTGATGTTTATTAGCTAATGCACTGCGGCTATTCTACGCCTAAAATGCCAGCAAAAATCACAGTTGGCTACGTGCCACACAAGCATGCGCCCCTATTGAGTTGTTGTCGACCTGTTGGGGCTATGATTTTGGTGCGGCGATTGATTTTTGCACTCTCGAATCGGATTAGCGCGCTAATCATTAGCGTTAATTTATTGTTGTGCTGCATTTTTCGCGTGCATGTGTGTGTGTATTGGCAGAGGTGATGAAAGCCGGTGATGGTGGCACGTTTGTAGATTATCGTTGGATAGCATCTAGTGCTCTAATACTGAGTGCCACGCTGGGCCTTTTGTGTCGAGTAGTGAAGTAGTAACTGCCGCTTGTAATCGCTGGCTTTGAGCGCGCAAATTGTTCTGATTGGCAGCAAATTTAGCTGCTTGTAGATATGGTCCAGCGCCTGCAATTTATTGCGTGTGGCTGCTTTTGGTTTCCAGGTATTTGCTGCATATTGCCTGCGTGCATTGGAAATTAATAGTGGGCCACTTAGAATGGCTATAATTTATATGATAATAGAAGATTATGATTCAGAAGTCTTTGTGTTTCTTTGTATATAATCAAGTTTTATCTATCAAGCATTTTCTCAATAGAAACTTTTGTGTTTTGTGGGGTTAAACTGTAAAAATCTTCCTTCGACTTAACACATAATAGAGCTGCACCAAGAAGACCCGATAGCTGTTTTCTGCAATACACAATGAAATTTCCGGAAGAGCTCCGGCTGTCAGAGTGAGATGGAACGCTTTAAGGACACTTCGGAATGCCAAGATTACGTGCAAGGGCAGCGGAAAGAAAGCACGTTCATACAGTCTCGAAAGGGCTGCAAGTTGGTTGCCTGGCCTATCGACAGGTAAGAGCTTATTGGCAAACATGTGAGCCGGTTGGGCAGTAACGATGACGCCTGCAGGAAGTGCGAAGAAGTACGCATGGGGCGAAGTGCTGGAACTCCTATTCTTCGGTTCGACTTTGTCTAGAACTCGTCTTAGAGAACCAAGAGCTTCGCAGTTTAAGTATCAAACTCTATATTAAATTTCACAAAAAGTGTTGGCATCCAGTATGACAAACATTCCGCTGGATCAGTTTCAGACTTTACAAGAGAACAGTAGATAGGAAGGAACAGCCGGCCGGAATGACCTAACCTAGTCAGTTTATCGTTCATCTGTTATTACAAAGGACCAGTAGGTCTAGGTGCGCGACTGCCAGTCTAACCTAACCTAACCTCTTTTCTGCAAATTGAGAGCTTAAGTTTCTTAGGGATAGGTCGGCGCTTGAAGGGAACGTTGGTTGAGGGACATATTGTTAGAAGCTCTCTATCAGCATCAGTGACGAGGTTGAAGTAGCGGCAGACTTACTGCTTTGGAATTCAGTCTCCTCCAGAGAATAACTATCCGCTATGATAACAGAACAGCGATACTAGCCTTGAGCTCACAATCTATATGTTCAAGGCCGGTTAAGAAATATCTAACTACGCTATTAACAAAATCGAGTCACTTTGAGATAAATCTATTGCCAGGATGCCAGGCTACAGCGGAGTCGCAGACAACTGTAAAGCTGATGAGCTGACAAGAAATGGTACCTTTGCTCCGCTATCAGTAGAATGGGAATGGGTCGGAGCTGCCATCTTCACATGTGTTCTACTATTAAACAGCTGCACTTCTCGGGGGCTTGGGCATCGCACGGTAGTACTATCGCAAGATCCTTTGGCCCAAAATCGATCGTAAGCGATCCAGTGAGCTCTTTGCTCGCAGTAAGGCTGGTCTCTCCCTAGTTGTGCGGGTTCTAAAAGACCAAAGACCTATCGGTGTCCATGTTGTAAGGTTGAGAATCTTACCCGACACCAGCTGTAGAAGCTATAGGGAAGTAAACGAAGTGGAGTCATCTCAGCGCTACCGTCTTAATCACACTTTCGAATGTAACATCGCACTGGTGGG
The DNA here is from genome assembly GCF_016617805.1 of Bactrocera tryoni. NCBI lineage: Eukaryota > Metazoa > Arthropoda > Insecta > Diptera > Tephritidae > Bactrocera > Bactrocera tryoni. The sequence goes on from NC_052501.1 coordinate 85,302,271, forward strand.
AATAGAAAATAAGCGATTGGATAATTTTTTATGGGTCACAGGTCAGCCAGCAAAGAGACTTAAGTTCGAATTACAGGAGTTCTATTTTCATGACACCACAAACGACTACATATAGTACTCCAAGTGCGAACTTCGGATCAGCCATCAAAACTAATCTAACCTGACTCCGAATGAAAGACTCCAAAAATAAATTAGGGGGGTTCATAGCAAAATATTTTAACCAAAGTTGGTCACTTTATGGATCTTAGAGCAGAAAATTGTTGGTATAAAGTGTAAATTGTGACCACGAAAGTGATTACTCGCAATCTTTAAGACAATCAGCCTTTAATGTTATTAAATATTCATATCAATACACTCACACACACACATACATACATACAAGTACAACAACATTCGTGCTATCACATTTTCTGCGAACTCTTCAATATGCGAGCGACAGCTACAAATTGTTGATAAAATTTACGAGTGCGTAACGCTTCCAGGAACCGCACGATCACTCAGTCAACCAAGCCACCATTAACCATCAGCAACCAGCCAATCAAACTGGCAACCGAAACGAACGACACATTCTGTTGGCAAATGCGCGTGTTTTTATTTTAGAAAATTTCGCGTGAAAATATGTTGCAACATGTGGCAACATATACGTAAACGCTGTGCTACACATACATCATCGTAAGTATGGCCAGCAACGGCAACAGTGGCAAAGAAGTGCCAGCAGGCAACAAACAAACGAGGAAGAAGCAGCGGCAACAGCAGCGGCTGTGCAACGCAATTGTGGCAAGCATGTGTGCGTGTGTATGTAGCATTCAGTGAATTGCCACAACCATTAAAAACGTGCAACATATTCGTCTGACAACTTTTACAACTCGTAAATTATGAAATCACAGTGGAAAAATAAAATCAGCAATAAAAAAACGGCAAAAAATCAACAACAACAAACAACACGCACAAATAAGCGGCAACGAAATGTGTGGCAGGCAGCAAAAACAAAGCAAATAACAACAGTTAAAATTATTTATAAGTCATGCAACACTTGTAGATACACATGATATGCATGTATGGCGGTGTAAACAAATACATATACACATGCATGTGTGTGTGTGCGTACACTAATTATGGCCACAGTGCGCAACAAAAGTTGATTTATTTAAATTAAGTAAATGAAATGTTTATTGTTGCCATTTATGCGCCCACTTTTTGTTTAACAGCGCCTAAAAGTGGCATGTGGCATGTAGCCGGAGGCATGGAGAAGCCAACTTGGGATGTGTCTATGTGTGTATGTGCAATGGAATTGCACGGCAATCGGTATGCGAATGCGAAACTTTGGTTTTAAAATGTTTATGCGCTCACACAAACACACACCAATGCGTACATACATGCACGATACATGGGCGCCTCCATACGCATGCGAGTTTACAACTGAAACTGTTACCAACACAGATCAGACACATGTGGCAAGCAATAATTCGCCTTTTAATTGCAGAACTTTTGTTGGAAAAAATATAAGTAAATCCAAACAAAAACATTTACAACAAGCAGCGCACACATACATACAAATGAGAGGATGGGGCGGATTTTGTCGTTAATACCGCCGCAGCTAATGACTGCCCGCCCGCCACGTTAATCGCTTGTTTTAAACACCTACCTCAAGCTCTTAATGAAAGCTTTAACTACCTAAGGAAGAGCGGAAGGAAAATGGAAAGAAGAACAAAAAATAAAAACGAACAAAAATTAGCAGACAGACGCCTAAACAGTAGGAATGTATGAGTTGCCGAGTAACCCACTGAAAATCCTTGGCAACTACTAATAAAACTAGCAAGTTCTTGATGAAGACTTAAGGGAGCAGATTAGTTTACACTGACTGGCCCTGAAAATACCTGCGGATATCCTTTATAACGCCAGATACGGGGGTTTATTACTAATACTAGCTGACATTTACGGCGTGCAGGATGTCAACGCTTTTTGCAAAGTTTAATGGAGACTTGATGTGTAGTTCTGATATTTTCAACACCCATTTAAACTGTGCAGCTCCGAGTTATCTAAGCCAAGTTATAGATAATACCGGACATCGGCAGAGGAGGCTTTCCAGCGTCTCTCTTGCGCGTACTTCCTACATGTGTCATCTTAAATAATGCCCGACTAACGCATGTGACGACCAATAAGCTTTGACCTATCTTTAGGCCATCTCTAGAGATCGGTTCCGCATTCTTTTCGAGACGATGTGAATAGAAATATTATGTGTTTTCCTTCCGGTCCCTTGCAAATGATCTTGGCGATATAGTATGCCCCTAAGGCATTGCATCACACCCTGATCCCCCAGTCAGCTCATTCAAAAATTTCGTTGAGTATTGTTTTTAACGACTTGGGTATTTCCTAAGCTGGTTTCCTAGTAAGGCGAATCGCATTCTTGGCAATGTCATCAGCTGTCATATTCCGGAACGCCCTTGTGTCCTGGAACTCTGTAAACACGCAGTCGCTTTAAGGCAAGCACTATATCTACTGCCTCCCAGCTTCTAAGGACATTCTCTGGCGAACTATTATCTGAGGTTATTGCCTTAATTTTCGCTTGGCAATTGACCCACCATATATATGTATATTGATATTCTTTACGTCATTTTATGCATTGTTAACAGCTTTCCTGACTGAAAGGACTTACCTGAAATGTACTACAGCATTCCGGCAGCTTTAAAGGTCCCCTGAGATTCAGCTCCACGCAATAGATCACGGCGCCCCTTCCATTTTCAACCTGTCCGTTTAGATGCTGAAAGTTTCGTTTCTAGGTCGAGTGCCCTTGTGCTATTCACCCTCATTAAGCGGAACTTGAAACTTTCTCTCCCAAAACTGCGTCAAGTTATGTGGTCCATTTTTTCAAATGATCCCCTGCCGAACGAGCTATGACCGTTTCTTGTGGAAAACGCACCTAACGCGGCCAATCTTGCCTGCGCTGCCGAGCTCTCCACTACAATGAAAATTTGTGGCAGATTGAATAGTCTTTCAAGTGCAGCGGTCGGTGTGATTCTTAGTGCTCCTGTTATGCAGAGAACAACAACCCGCCTATTAGCTCCAACGGTTGCCTGTATAACATTTCACCAGGGCATAAGGACCGAAGACAGGCGCCACTAGAGGGCACCATCGACTTTTTCACGCTCTTTTCCACTTTCACTCACCAAAGTTACTACCAATTATCAAATACGGTATGATCCTTAGCAGTTAACTATATCCCGTTTCGCCTCGAGGGTTTCAATGACGGGATGTTGTATCCCCTTGTAGAAGTCAGCAGCCAGCTTTTACCGATAATGCGCATTATTGGATGATTAGAGCGCTTGTCATCCAGCTACTAATTAAGTATAAGAACTTTTACGTCATCAGTATAACTATATCGACAGTACACACCACTTATGAGTTCCTGTTCGCGCTAATCTGAGCAATCTTGCTTCCTTCCATTCTGCATTCATCATCATGTAGCTTCATAGAGTTCTTATTCATTTTATAATGGTGGGTTCAACACCGGTTGCTTCCAGACTATTAACGATATCCGCTTATGTCACGAAAGAACTCTACCCTCCTTATACTCTAAGGCTCTAAAAAAACTAGCATACAAATCAATGGCAGCTATATGCTAGAGTGGTCCGAACTGGGCCATTTTTTGGAAACTTGCGCTATTGCCTTAGAGAAAAATTCAGGTAAAATTTCGTGAAGAATGAAGAAGAAATAGATGGGTCAGTTTGTATATTGGTCCGATATTGGCGGTTCCGACAATTAAACAGCTCCTTAGAAAGAAAAAGACGAGTGTGAAATTTCAGGTCGATATTTCAAAAACTGGGTTAATATATAGACAGACGGGCTGACGAACATGACTAAATCGACTCGGCTCGTCAAGCTGATTATTTTCATAAATATCTAATAAGGTATCCGACCTTTCCTTTTGGGTGTTACAAACTTCACGGCTCTCTGTAACTTAACCACTTTAATCGATGTTAAATAAAGTATACTGTCTAAAATCTAGTGCATATCTTTATACAATTTGTTCAGCCGACGTGGAAAACTAAATAACTCTCTCCATCCAACCTGCTCTGCAGTCCCTCAGCCTGTGAAATTTGCCTTCAATTCCGTGAAAGCTAAACACCGGGCCTCCTACAGCCTTGAGAACCGTAAACACCCTGTATTGAGCTATCAAAAATTGTCGCTGCAAAGAAGTAATATTAATTTTTTCCAACAACACACTTTCAACACACGGTTCGCCAATAAGTCGGCAATTTGTAGCAGGCATATTTATACGCATTTGCGTGTGGCAAGTCATTAAGCAACGCAGTCGTCAACTTCGTCGTCATCGCGATCATTAACTTTGCAATCATCATTAAAATTTATTTGTTTTAAAACGCATAAAAAAGCTGGGAATGGCAGTAAAGCCTAAAAGGATGACAGAGGAAGAGAAGTAGAAAACAAGCGAGAAGCTAACTTCAAAGCTGCAGGGAAAGTTTCAGCGCAAAAGAAGACGTGAATCTGTGAATCTGTAAAATCCAATTGAATTCGCAATAAATGTGGCAATATGGCAATGTAAAGATAATACACACCATACTTACAAATACCTACACATATACCCACACACTTACGCACACTTGCTCAACTGTGAATTATTTCATTTCAAAAACTTTAGCCACGCCCATGTGGTTTGAAAGTGTGTGTGTGACTCGGAGTCTCACATATGTATATGTGTATATTAAAATATGTATATGTATGTGTGTGTGCGCTCACACGCACGCGTTAATGCAATTACATGCCTCACTGCCAAAGCAAATCAAGAGTGCAAACAAGCATACAAGCATGAAAGTGCTGCAAGCGTTTATTACCACAAATACACGCTCAGACACACACACACACAATGAAGCGCAAACAGTTAAAATTTGTACTTGCGTCGACTTATGTTGCAACAGCAACGCCTTGTGGTCGTAAAGCGCGAAATAATTAAAAATTTGCTGTTTAAAGCATTATAAGTTGCAAGAACTTCCCGCACAAAGCACAGAGATACACCGTACCACGCCACAAGTGCGCAAAGAATTAAGCCGGTTTGCGGGTGTGTGTGTGCGCGTGTGTATCTTTGGTATTTATGTGTATCATAAGCAAAGTGCTTGCGAAACTTTGCTTGCAACCGTCAGCGCCGCCACAAAATCGAACTTTATCTTGCCACATAGACGCGCAAACAAAGCGCTGCACAAAATTTGTGGCAACTGGCGCCCGCGGCGTGCGCGCGCAAGCGTCTCCGCTTAGTTACAATGAGCTTCCCGCTGCAAATTTGATGCTTGAAAAGTTTAATGTTGCACTCTCCGCTTTTTATAACTGTTGCCCAATGTATTTATGAGTGTGCGCAAGTCGCGCGTCTCCATACACCCCCTGTATATATATGTGTGTACGCGTGTGTGTTGGCGCATAGATTATGGCTCACAGCAACTTTCCGCCAAGTGTACCGCCCGCTGTTTGCGCTTCAACAAAGTGCCAGCTGCCTTGGCGCCGCCGTGCGCCCCACTCACCCGCAACCCACCGCTGCCCGGCTGCACGCTCGCCCGTCTGGCGCATCAAACGGAAGCTGCGGAAGCTGTTTATCACAATTTTATGCGTTTTATTAATTATTGTTTATTGTTGAACTTAGCGTACCGCGCGCATTGTTGTTGCTGCCATTTTGGGATTTTGTTGCGCGGCGCTTGCTTCGAAGCTTGCTTTTATGGCGTAAAGCACGGCATTTCTTGCAAATTCTCCTGGTTCATTTTGTTGCCAAATTCATAAATTACTATAAGCCAAACTTTATGGCCGCCCGCCATGCCTGGGCTGGGCGCTCATCTCTTATTTACAACTGCTCCGGATCTTAGACTTCATGAGTCATTTGTTTGAGGATATTTGTAAATATTTGGCATTCGCAATTTTATGTATTTCTCACAAAGTTAATGACTCACTTACACAGACATAGACACAAACACACACCTACATATAAAACAAACACGGACGAAGGCATAATCCTAATTGAGGTTCGCGCCGGAAATGACAGTGAAATAAATAAAATTTTGACATTAATCCGCTAAGAAGCCAGCGAATTGCAACGAAATTCATTTAGGAAGTGTCGGAAAGTCATTTGAGTGAACGGATGAATAGTTTATGATTTTAAAAGGATGTATGGATAGTAAATGGACTTCTGTCGAGGCGGGGAGAGCGCCTGAAAATGAATTATAAACTTAGTAGAGTACAAAATTGTATGTGTTCCACTTGTTCAGAATATGCTTTAATTGCAACATAAACTTAAACTCAATTCAATTTAATGATAATATGGACTTAGACTACTTAAACTCAATGGAGAAGGCGTTAAATCAATAGCATATTCAGGCAACATGGTGTTGATAGTGTCAAGAATATTTCTTTCGACAATGAGTGAGATTTTTGAAGGAGTTTACAAAGTTTACACCTATGGATCGCGTATAACAGACTAGCTGTTAACTCCAATAAAACAGAACTAATGCTTTTCACGAGTAAGACCAAAATAACGCAATTTAATCTTCCTTCAACAGGTGGTACAAAGTCGTATCTATCCGTCACAGTCACACAAAGTATCTGAGGCTGAGAATCGATAAAAAACTGAATTGGAAAATTAACACTGAAAAAAGAACGAATAAAGCGCAAATGGCCTACTACATCTACCAAAGAATATTTAGCAGGTACTGGTGCCTTAAAAAAATACAGTTAGGCATTAGGCCAACTCTATATATGGAAAAGTGTTCGGATGTCAAGCATTAAAGACATGCTATAATAACAGAAAACTAACAAGTACAGAGAGTAACCTGTGCAATGGTTACTCTTTAAGTCATGTCAGCTACCCATAGAAGTCTTTGTTTGGGGAGTAGCTGGAAATTATTTTATAAGAATATAGCTATTAGGCGGTTGGAATAGGAAAGATTATGAATATAGCGCCGTCTTGAGCCAGTTAAACATAAGTAAATCAGATAATATTCTTCCAAAGTGTAAAAAGCCAGTCCCAGGTGAGGATACCCTCTAGACGTGAATGGAGAAGAGGTTTAGTAGGAGAAGATGATGCAGTTTCTTTCCATACCGATGGTTCCAAAATGAATTACAGAGTGGGTGAGGGTATATAATCCGATGATCTTTAAATTTCTTGTAATACCTCTCTCTGTTCGACTATCAAAGTTACGCAGCTTCTTCCAAGCGAAAGTAATAGTTATTGACAAAGCCTGTGGTGATCAATTGAATAACACAGATAGCCTGGCTTTGTCGACGCCACTTATTAATTCCAGCGTTGCTTAAACTTGCAGAAATCCTTTAAGCTCATTGTCCTTAATTTAAGGTTCACGGCCAAAGGAACAATTTCGGTAACAAAACAGCTTCTTTAGATTGAACCGAAGCGGAGTTCATCCCATGTTGCTAGGAACGATGAAAAGAGAGCTTTATACTCAATTTGAACAAATAGCTCTGTGCGAATGGAAATCAATAACATCAATAACAATATAATGCAAGGTAAGAAAGCAGATATGATCAAAGTATTATAAGACTAGAACCAAATACTTATTACATAGGTCCAATAATAATAATTCAGGTACTCAGGTACTTTCAGGAACACGACCTATAACAACATTGGGACTGCAAGCTAGAAGGGAATAAGAAAGCAGTTTTACATTTTCTCTGTGATTGCCCAGCTCAAAGACAAACCGGACAGAGAATACTTGGAACAAATCAGGCACCAAACCTTAAGAGACTGTCCACAAAAAGCATAGCGGACATGAGTAGTTTCATTGAGAGCACCAAATGGTTTGAGCGCAAAGATGAAACGAGATAGCCAGATTCCACAGATCCAATGATAGTGTATCAAAATGATCAATCATCGAGTGGCAGCACTCTTACCTACTTACTTTACACTAAGCTCAAAACCTTGTTATAGTTATTGGTCGACTTATACTTAAGTCTAGTAATTCTATGCTTCCGTACTGCAATTTTCACTACCCGTACCTTAAAATAAAACAAAGTCAATGTTCAAAATTAATCACACTATGTTTGCTTTTTTCATGGATACTTCCTTTATCAGTAAAAACTCACATTTTCTGCTTAAGGGAATTCCATAAAGCTTTCACACAAGCACACAACTGTTCCACATACAGACTTTATACGAGTTCTCCCTCAACACTTTTTTTATTACAATACATTCCCGATCACGTTCTACTGCTTTTCTCACTTCCAACTCGTACAACAAAACTTTCGATACGACAAGATTCCGTCTTCATCACTCTCAATTACGCCCGCAGCAGCTGTTCACCACAACGGACGCTCCCAGCCAAAATGTGGTCTTTTATTTGTCGCGCAGCCATTCTCGCCCGCCAACAACAGCAGTGTAATTAATATAGCGCGAGATAATTTAAAAATTTACTCGCTAATATAACTGTTTATTATGCTCTATACATTTCGATAATTATGTTTTCTTGCTTTGTTGCTTCCTTCCGCTGCACAGCAACAGCGTCGCACGCTGCTCGGTTTCCGCGGCTATGTACTTCAGCTGCTGTAGTTTGTCCTGCCATATTGTTGTTATTTTAAATTTTTTTCTTATCATTTTTTATACATTCTTTGGCTTCTCCACTATATAGCTCGGTAGAGTCCATCGCATATTTTTACAGCTCAGCTTATGTGCGGCAGCTCCTTGCTTCCTACCATTCAATTTGATGTGCGCCCTCGCAGCAATTGTCTCCATGACTTGGCGCGCTTTCTGTGCTTCGGAAATTGCTTCCTTTCTTCCTTTTGATGTTTTCGCTTGCGCCAGTGAAGTCTTCCATATCACTTAATTATTGCCACTGTTGTTTCGTACTCAATTGTGTCGTTGCTTGCGCCCCGGCGGCACTGTTGTTAGTAGTGTTATTGCTATTTACTACCCACTTTTGGCCACCGCTCCCCGGCCGCCTTTGTTACGTGCCCATCTGCGCCGGCTTTACTGATGCGTTGCATTAATTTATCCAATTATCGCTTAAACATTTCGCTTTCCCACTTTATTTTCAATTTCGTCGCGCATTTGTTACACTGTTTGTTTATATTCGCGCCCCACCGTCGCGTCGCCGCCTCGGCAGTAACGCCGTTTCCCATACAGTCTTTGCCGTTCAGCGTGCTGGCTTTTGCGCCAAGTCGTTTCCATTTCAGCCTCAATTTCATCGTCGTCATTTGCTTTTCGTGCACTTTTTTCTTGTCTGTCTACTTTTTCGGTAGTTCTTCGCTGTGTTATGTTTCTACTTTGCCACCGTGTTGTTGCATGGGTTCTCCCTCTATTGTGGAAGCTTCGAAAAAACTTTAATTAATATGAGATTTTTATCGATTTTCGCGTCAAAGCCCTGCCAATCGTTACCTCCCGCCAAGATTTGGCTGGAGTTCGTGGATATCGATCGATTGTGTCTTCTGCTTTTGTATATTGTTTGGAGCTTGTCAAAGTTCTTAACAATTTCTGAGTGAGATTTTGTCTTCAAGCATAAATATTTTTAATCCATTTTAGCTAATTAATCGTACGCTTTCCAAAGTGACATTCTTTTGCCAATCTGTGAAGATTTTAGTGACGAATAATTTTACGGCAGTTTTGTCATTAGAAAGCGGTTGAGTTTCCATTCTTGCAGGTATTGAAAGAGAAGAAATGATTTCGTCTTTAAAAGCCAAAATATCTTTATTCTTTTTGAGCTGTTTGAAAAGTAGTATGTACTTAAGTTTACTTCCCAAACAATATTTGCTGACGGAATGTTATCATTAATTAGAATTAAAGAAAAATACCTAATGGATAGGTTACCATTTTCTAGTATTTGCTCACCCGCTCCGCAGCAGCCACCAAGATGATAGGACCCAAACCTTTCATTACGGTTGATGCCTATACCATAAAGGAGCTGCTCCGCAAGGATTAAGCAGTGGGGAGGAAGAGGTATTGGCAACGACTCTTAGTCATGTGCCATGCAAAATTGCTATTAGGTGGTTACAACCTTAAAAGGCTTATCCCAAGGGATAAACTGAGGCTACTTGGCGCCTTCTACACTGGCCATTGTAAGTTCAAGAATCACTTATATAACATAGGCCTAGTTTCTTGTGTGAATTGCCGGTTCTGCGACGTGAAGCCTGAAACACTAAAACACCTACAAACTGACTACACAGCATTCCGCAGGATAGAGGCCCTTAGATCCATGTAATGATCACATCATCTCAATAACACTGAGGAGTATATTGCTGGGACTAGGTGAGCCATTGTAACTTAGAAGAGGATACAATAGGCTTTAGGACGCGGTACAATCCTCATTTATTTATCTAATCTAATCTAATGCATGCGTGGAAGTAAAGGCCTAGAATACCTCGGTATCGGTTATACCAATGTTCTTTAAGATGGAGATATTTTCAAAATGAAGGCCTCTCCTTTAATCTCATACACGCCTTAGCAGTTCCACATCTAAAAAAATTATATGGAATTCTTCGGACCAACTGAAAAATATTTCGGTTGTATCATTGTTCCTTAACCCGGAGAAGATATTGTCGAAGCCACAGACCTCTCCAATCATCTTATGCACTCCGTAGCAAAACAAAAAACCTCTGAGAAATTCCTTATCAAAAGCAGGCGTCACTACAGACAAAACTTTTTCACCGCCAGCCATTAAATGAATGTGGAAACGTCATCAAATTGGCCAACAACGCAGCAAACTCCAATTATCTTGCCACCGCGGCCACAAACAGCAGCACAATTATCTAATCTAAATTTCGCTGGCAAATGTACGTACCCATGTTGCAAGCAGCCACGCGAGCGGCGCGTTGCAGTCACAAGTCATCAATTAAGGCGCGTGATAATCAAAGTAAAGCACACACATACACACATAACGAAGGCAGAAACACAAGCATTCATTGACTTAGATAAGAACTGATGCGCTGTGGCCGGCGCAGCTGGCAAGCGAAGAGCTCGCCGCCTTGCAGCATGGATATTAGTGCGCGTAGTTGCACCTCGCGCCATTGCAATAATTTTACATTTGCAACACGAATAACGCGCAAAGGGCACCACCGTCACATTTGTTGCAAGCAACAACGGCCAACGGTTAGTAATTAACATATGCAAAAAATGCTGCAACGCAAGGCGCGACAGCAGCTTCCGCTACTGGAGCTTGTAGCGTCATGCAAGTAATGCCTTGTTGCTGTTGTTGCATTGGTGGCAATGAAAGGAGATACCACCAACAGCACATCACCTGGCCATTTGGCGCATGCAACACCTTTGAGTGCCTTCTAATTTAATAGAATGTAAAGGCAAATATTTTGCCACCGGGCCACGGCAGCTGGCAAGCGTTGACTGGCCGCGGCTATAATAGCAAGGCGTGCAGCAACTCACTACATAGTCACACGTGCAACATGCGCTGCTGCTTACTCCATTTTATTTTACCATTTTCAATGCAATTTACATGGCGTGCGCCGCTTGGCTGGGCTGTTGGCTTAGCCGCGGCTCAAATTAATAGACTCCACCGCCGCAAAGCTGGTGACGCGACGCACTGGCAACGAACAGTGGCAGCAGGCAACACTGGTCGCCCATTCGCAAATGAAATGAAACGAATTGGCCAACCGTTGCACGGTTGCAAGTTAGAAGTCATTGCATTCATAGTGGTATTTAATTTCGCCGGCGCGCTGCTGTTACTCCCTCCTTATCTCACTACCTCGTCCTCTCACTGCGTCTGCGGCCAGCTTCCTGCACCATTTGCACCGCCTTTGCTTTTATTGTCGTTGTAGTTTTATACAGCATTGCAATATTTGCAGTGCACTTTTTGCGCGTTTTTGTTGGCGTTGGCCGGTGAGTTGTGCCAGAGCAAAACGCCGTGCAATTTACATAAATTTAGATTAGTGACATCTGGGCGTGTGCAAGCGCAATGCCGAGGGAGAACTACAAAGGTAGCAAGACAAAAGCAGCAGTGGCAGAAACATAGTAGCAATCGCGGCAACCTTCACTCAAGATGCCACGGCGCGCCGGAACAAGAGGTAGTCCGCTGAAAGTCCATAGTGAAAGAATGGAGATAAACCGTCAAATTGGACAAGGCGTGTGTTTCTTCATGGACGTAGGGTTAGTAGGAATCTTAGGACTTAAAAAAATCAATGTTTTTTAGAGAGCTTAAAGTAAACGACTATTTCTTCAACTTCTAAGTCTATCTGCAAGGTGAGAAACTTACGCGCCGCTCCGTGAGCATATTCATGAATGTTTCAGATGTTCTTAGGACAACTACGTTTGCTCTTAGGATGACTATGGACGTCAGCGGATATTCTTAGACAAAAAAGACTGAACCCGAGACTAACCTTCATGGTACAAATTCCGCACGCTACTGGAAGGGCAGAAAAAACCCCTCCGCACTGAGCAGATGCTCAATACAGGAGGTCCCAGCCAAGCTAACTGAAAGCTTCGAATGCCGACGACAATCCGCGTCCTATTATACGAAGCTAAGGTCTGAGCTTAAAAATTAAAATCGCCGTAATTTCGTGGCCAGAATGCACCATGCCCTCAGAGTTGCATCAGCCTACCGAATAGTCTACAATACGAAAGGGAAAAGTTGGGGGAGTTAAATTAAACATCCGAAAATAAAATGAGCGCAATAAAATAAATGAAAAAATATACATGTCAACGAGTCGAGAGTCGCGGCAGGTAGACGGTCAGAGTAATAAAATTTCAAGACATTTAGACAAGTCGTAAATTTGGAAATTTTTACACAAACCAGCTGTTATCCAGATCACAGATACTTCAAAAAGTACCTCCACAGAACCGGAAAGTCGAAGAGCCGTCATGGCTATACAACGACGCGATAGAAGACGACGCTGAACACGCATTCTTTAAATGTGAACGCACCGCCGTAGAAGACCTGATTGGCCCAATAAATTAGAAGTTAAACTCTTTGAAATTTTGCATGCTCATATCAGTAAATTATCTTCTTGGTTAGGTTCGATTAAGCAACTGAAAATTGAAAACCGTTAATATTAATGATTGAGTAACCTATGAGTAACCCATGTTTTGAATTTTAAATGGAGAGCGGCTTCCACTCTCTGAAATCCAGGAACATTCAGAATTTGACTGAACTTGTTGGCGCAAAATTTCTATCTCTATGCTCCCTAAAAATCACCAGAAATCTGCCACAAATGCTGCTCATTTTCCCGCTTTATTAAATACTAAAGCAGAATTTAACTTTAACCTCAACATGCCACGCAACCTAGCTTTATTGTGCAACATTTTTGCACCACCGAGGCAGCCGCCAAGCAGCCATTGCTTCAAGCGCACTGAGAATAAATTCACTTTTCGCTTTATGCATTTGTCCTTGGAGGGCGAACCAAAACAGAACAAATGCGATACAAAACTGCCATGCAAAGATGCAAAGTTGCAGTGGAATATGTGCGCAATGTACGTTGCAAGGCGTTCGCAATTGCAGCAGCTGCAGCTACATTGGTGCCATGGACCAAAAAGGTATACATACAACAAACGGGAAGAAATAATTTGTAAAAAAAAATTAAAATAAAAAATAAAACTGTAAGTTTAACAGATAATAACAGCCAAATACAAAAGGAGTTCAGGCATTTTTTGAACTCGAACCTTAGTGCTTTACATATGACACACGTGCCTGTTTGGTTAAGTTGAAAACTCGCAGAAATATCATTTGCATTTGACTGTGATATTTAGTTTGGAGTGCTTTTGTAATCGTTCGCATTTATCGCGGAAATACGCGTCCGAAAACTAAATTGGGTGACCCGTGTGGCATGCATGGCAAGTATGTAAGTACTCTCAACTTGTAATATGTTGGATTCCAAGATAACCTTGTTTTTTTTCACCGGCGTTTTTGAAAAGTGTTGATACTGAAAGAAACATGTGACATTTACATGTGAAAAATTGTTTAACTGTTGGGACCCGATTATGGAGAACGGAATCTCTTCACATCAACACTCCTAGAATTAATATTCCCTCGCAAAACTATATTACGAACAAGAGTCCAAATAACTAGTATATAGGTTACTTTTCTTAGTAGAGAGAACGTCATATAAAATCTGCGGAGACAAATATAGCTTCAACATTGTTCCGTCAAGAGAGAGAGAGAAGTATTTTGTTAGCAATATGGAGTTGGTGGATGGCTTGTGCAAACCTGACCGATATAGCGCCTCACTTCTTACTAGAAAAACAGCCAAAATCAAAATTAAAGATAAACTTAAACATCACTATTCAGCCATAAATAAAAGCAGTTTGAAATCATTCCTTGTGAGGTAAAACATATAACGGGTGACGCAATTAGAAGAACTTTCTCATTAGCTTTTTTTGACAGCTCGTCTCACGCGTAGTTTCATGTCATTTTTGTTCAGTATTGTTTGGCATTTTATCATGGAAAATTTTACGCCTGAACAACTTCTACGAATCGTTCAACTTTATTTCGGAAATTCACGTGCTGTAAAGCGCGCTTCGCTCAACTTATGGTCAACATAATCGCCCTACTGAGTGTACTCTCGGTACTCGTAACACCGTCAACCATTTGAGACCCAGAATTCATTTTTGGATAATATTCGATCAAATAGACCATGTTCAGCCCATAATGAAGAAAATATAGCAGCCGTAGCTGAGAGTATACACGAAGACCTGGAAAGTCGATTTGGCGCCGTTCAAAAGAACTCCAACTGACGTACCGAACGACTTGGCGCATTTTACGTCAAGATCTTAAATTGAAAGCTTACAAAATACAGCATGTGGAAGAACAGAGCCGCTCGACCTCCCTTTCGCTTTATGGGCTCTTGAAAACTTACAAGAAGATCCGGCGTTTTCAAGTCAAATTTTGATCAGCGATGAGGCCCATATCTTTACGTTTCGGACCGGTCGATTAGTCACCAAGATCGTGTGCTATCACACCGTCAGACCTTTTGCTGTGAGGATAGGTAATGTTTAAAGTATATGCGGACAATCTAGTTTCGATTCAGGTTGTGGAGCAAAACAACATGCGTGTCTTCGCCAGTTACCAGGCGAAATGCTCGAATGAGTAATCAAAAAGTGGACTCAATGGATGGACCAACTGAGATGTAGCCGCGGCCAACATTTGAAAGAGATAATCTTCAGGGAATAAATATCAAAGAATGGTTTTTTGGAATGATAATAAACATTTCCCATTAAGTTTGAAGCTTCTGTGTTTTTTCTTTAAGAAGAAGTACGGAATCTCGAAAAGGATAATCATTTAGGAAGAAAGTACGAGCATGAGAAGATTTAAACCGCTTTATGACCAATGAGATTATTATTTTATAGGGATTTGGTGCGCCACGATGCATAGGTTAAACAAAAATACCACCAACCAGAGAAGGAGCTTCTATATAACATGCTGAGGACGTATGAAGAAGCAGAGAAGAAGAAGAAGAACATTAACTTATCAGATTTAACTCTTAAGTAGCAATTCGAAAAGCAAATCAAGTAAACAAAAAGACTAAAAATATATACAAGCATTGGCAGCCAAATACATTTTCAATTCAATTAGCTAGAGCACAAAAACGAAGCTGCCACATAATTGCAATACATCTCCGCCCTATTACTAGAGGTAATTAATTAATTGCGACAAACGACGTCTGTAGTACATCTTCGCGCGCCGATTGCGCCCCGCAGCACATGCTCGACTGCAATTGCAACCAGTCGCGGCAACCATTCATCTACACCTCATTGACGCGACGAGCAGCGCGGCTAATGTGGCAAAGCTAAATGGAACGGCGTTCTGTGTCACCGTGGCAGTGGAGCATGCGACGCGCGACAACACGTACAATGTACACTAAATTATACATGTGCATATTCTAGCTGCATTGCCGCAGCAGCTACCAACAAACATGTGCTGTTGTTGCCCCTGTTGGTGGCCGCAACGGCGCAGGGCCCGCGGAGCGTTCGCAAATAACAAAGTGTGAAATATTTACATGTGCTCAAGAGAGTGTGACCAAATTGCAACTTGCTTGCTAGCTGTTATGGTTGTTGTTGTTGTGTGCTGCGCTTGCATGCTACGCAGCTGCGGCATTCAATGTTGCAGTCGCCGTCATTGTTGCTTTTTGTTCTCGCCACTTTGTGTCACCGTCACCGCTTTGTTGTTGCCTTTCTTGTTGCATATTAATTTAAATAATAGGTTTATGTTGTGCCACCACTGCTATTTGCCGGTGCTGTCGGATCTCCTCGTCTGCTTCTTCTTGCCTTTGCTTTGCTAAAAATTGCTTGCACGCATCGCCTGCCGTTGTTGCAACACTGGCACGCACAATTATTTATTTTTCGCTGCAGTGCATTTGCTGAAGTGTGAAATGAAGTTTTGTTGGCCAACAACAACAACAAATACAACAATGTTGTAAAATGCGTCAGTGGCGACAGCTCGTTCGTGCAACAGAGTTGTGTGCGCCTGTTTGTCATTGTTTCCACCTAAATTTGAAATAAGTTGCCACCAACGGCATTATTCGGTGGCATTTACCGCTATTAAAATGCGTTGACATGCGTAGCAACTCGCTATTGCTTTCGATATTTATGACTTTGCTCAAAATTCTGCGAAGTTGCCGTGCAACAACGCTGACCTCCTGCACCAGTCTGACCTGGTACATTTCCCATTGATTTGTGTCATGAGTTTTCGGTGAAAATATTAGTCATCACATAAATGAATTTTGCGTCTCCTGTCGTTTTGCCAGAAAAAAGAGAAGAGAAACTTCTCTTCTTTGAATGAGAGTGAGGTTAAGCTAGAGCAAAGGCGTAGAGTTCTACACTTATGTAGACCAAATAGGCAGCCTCTTGTAACGATATCTCAAAAATCTAGCGACTAGTTCGCGTATATACAAGCAGACGTATGTACATATATGACTAAATCGATCCTATTCATCACACTGACTATTGATATCTTCTCTCTTGGCGTAGACACCGCTTACGTAATTATAGCCGAGTTTACAACAGCGCGCCACATCTTCCTCCTCTTCGCTATTTGGCGCCAATTGGAGATTCCCAGTGTAGCTAGGTCATTCTCCCTCCCCAAGGTTGTGCGCTAAGTTTAGGATCCACCATGTAAAAAACACTCCAATGAACAGATCAGATCAGAAAAGCCTCTGATGAGAGACCGCCTTTGACAACCACTGATTATTTCTATGTATATTTTATATGCCGAGAGCTTGTTACATACATAGCTCTTCGCCAAAATTTTATATTAAAAAACGTTGCGAAAGAATTCAATATTCTTTATTAGAAAAAATGGTGAATAAATTACAAAGAAATTTGGAATCTTCTTGACTTACAGGCTTTGTCCAGAAAGTAATAGGACTGAAATGATGTAAAAAAATTTATTTAACCAATCGTTACATTTCTTTACAAACTCTCAAAATAGACTCCTTCTGCGTCGAGTGCTGCCATCGCAATTTTCAAGAATTGAAGACGTCACGGAAGGCATTCTCCGGGATAGCCTTAAGAGCCGATGTGCATGCTGCTTGGATCCCCTCTGTCGTCTCAAAATGCTTGCCTTACATCGGCCTTTTCAGGCAAGGAAACAGAAAAAGTCCGGGCGGCCACATCTGGGCTGTAGGGCGGCTGCAAAACCGTTGGGATGCCGGCCTTGGTTATGTAGCTGTTCACAAGAAATGCGGTATGAGCCGGGTCGTTGTCGAGGTGCAACTTTCAATTGGCTGCGATGTCTTGTCAGATCCGATTGACCCTTTATTTGAGTCTCTTGAGGACTTCCACGTAAAACTTGGCGTTGACGGTTTGTCCTTTGTGCACACGAATCACATTGTCGGTGTTTGCCGAAGTCGCAGGTCTCCCAGCACGGTTTCCATCAGTGACCTCTTCACGGCACTCCAAAAAGGCCTGGGGCTACCGAAGCACACCACTTCTCACTAAAGCAACATCTGATTAAACATGCTTGATCATATCAAACGTCTCTGTCGTAGATTTACCGAGTGTCACACAAAATTGAATCGCATACCTCTGCTCTAATGTTCGCTGCATTTTCGGCTTGCATAACTCACAGAAACACGTCGCGCGAAAATGTTTGTTCTGACTCTCCATGTGCTCGGAGACAACTGACCAGGCGCTCGTTCGTTACCGAAATCAGTCCTGTTACTTTCTGGAGAAAACCTACTATTAACAACCAACATTCTAATAACATGTTCCCAGCAAAGTCAGCTGAAGGGCTAAGGGAAGTATTGACCCGATTCAACCGATATTTAACATACTGACATACTATTATTAGAAAAGAATTCTCTCAGAATTTCAATTATATATCTTAACCATTCACACATATTTTCGGTCAAAAGTAAACAATAGGTACTAGAGTCTAAATATTCCGTACTTGAACAGTTTTGTTTCGTTTTGGACAATATTCGTCCTAAGTCTTAAGTCTGGACGAAAGAATCAAATGTAATCTAAAATTCTGTTACATGCGAAATAGGAGTGGTTGTAGCCGAGTTTCGCCCACAGTAACATAGAAATATTATATACCAAATTTGGTTGATATCGATGATTTTTGAGCGTGGCAGTGGTCCGATTACGCCCGTCTACAAACTCGTCCTTACTTTTTTTGCCGAGGAAAATGTGTACCAAGTTATGGGATCCATATAGTTAACGCGGACTTCTATGCTATGCTGTTAAAACAAAAACCAGAAGCGCCAGTAAACATGAAGAGAAGAACAAAGGGTGAAAATTATATAAACTACCTGAAAGATTGGATTTTTGTGCAAAATTGACACCAATTTCCTTCTTCAAATGACTCGCTCACATAAATAACTGCTTTATTTCAGTTTTATATACAAACATGAAAGCATTTCTCTAGTACAGAGTCTTTGCGGCAATTACAACCACTTAACACTGCCCATAACTTTTAGCGCCATCAGCAGTTCTCTATCATTAAACGCATTTTTAAAATGTGACAGCTGTCGTAGCAGCGGCACAGATACCGAATAGCTACGAGCCGAGAGCGACGAGTAGGAAAAAGTGTTGGAGTCAGCAAATTTTTGCGCTTATTGGCATCATTAATGAGATAGTTAAACGAGCACGAATGAAAATGGTCCGAGTACAAAGAGTGGCCAACTGCAAAGTCAGCTGGAAAAACAGCTGAGTTCATGAATGTAAACGCTATTGATGCAGTGCACAGAGTAGCTCGATATGGAGAAAGGAGAATTTCAAATATGTATAAGTATATATGTGGTTTTGATGGATTGTTCCTTTTTGTACGTAAGCTAAGTTGACATAATTTCAAATAATTTCGCTTATCAAGTTCTTGCCAAGCTTTAGATAAACGGTTCAACCAGAGCCAAGTGCATTTGGTCAACTAGCTCAATCAACAACTCGCCAAACTGTCAGTGCCTGATTGAATAGAGACGCGCCTCAAGCTTGAGAGTAGTGAGGACGAAGTAGCGTCTAACTGAAATGAGCTTCCCATGACAGCTGCGGCTTCCGGCAGCGCATTCGCGAACGTTAAGGCAGCTTTAAGTTTTTTAATTTAAGTTTCTGCAGCGCGTTGTTTGTATTGGAACACGCGCGCACGTGCTGCGGTTCTGCTTGCACTTTTCCAACCAACATGCCCACAATCATCGGCTTATACGCGGCTTGCGTTTCGTCTTATTCGTTTTTCGTTGCTTCACTGTCGCGCGTTGCACACAACATTGTCTTTGACAAATTGTGCACAAGTGATGTGCCACTTGACATTCGCCTGTCACAGCGCCACTCCAAGAACTTCACAGCGCCCACAGTAAACGCTAAGTGGTTCTCCGCTGCGGCAAGCGCTGCCGACTGCAGCCAAGGTCCGTCCGTTGTTGTGCTCTATTTTCAAAAGTTGTTTTGCCTATTAAAAACTTCCCATCTCAAGTAGCATACACTCAGGCGCACACAGCTGCTCAACCTTCCACACACGCACACACAACCACTGCAGCAACTTTGGCTACCAGCCGTGCCAGGCCTCAGCATTTTTCTTGGCTTTGTTGGCGTAATTTTACACTTGAATGTGTAGAAATTTACGCCTTGCTGCACTGTTACCTCGTTTATTAAGCGCCTGTAATTATGCTATGCACTTTAGTGCCAGCAAACAAGTAGGCAGAAATTACAAATAAAAAAGCATAAACTTGCCACCACCGGCGCACACACACACACACACAATGCTGCTGCAAGCACTCCAGTTTGCCAATGCTTCGAATTCAGTTAGCAAATTCGTTAGTTGTGTGTGTGCTTCAGGTTATTTTACGTTATAATTAAGTGTTGCCTACTTGTTGCACTCTTAGAGCACTCTCGTTTAAGTTGTCGAGTTGTTGGTTGTTGCAACAGTTGCCGTATATGTACGCCAGCAGTGTTCTCCCTGCAAGTCCCATTTGAATTCACACTTTGCCTTATTGCTCGTTGTTAAGAAATGAATGAGTAGGTGCGCAAGTTGCAAGTTGTTGTTGCTTTTATTACTCGTTACCTTTTCAACACCTTTCCATGCCGCTCATTGCTTTGGCAAATGAAATCAGAAGCCAAGCAACATGTAATTAAATTGAAATAAAAACCGAAAACACTAACTAAAGTAGCGGAAAAATCCTTCGGCAGCATGCAGTTAACCTCACACATATGCAACCCTGCGTCGAGAACGCCACCAGTTCTCGATGGAAATCGCAAGTCAAAGTTTCATGTGCATATACATATGTATGTGTATAGGTATAGATGCACTCATAGCTGGTGGTTGCAATCTGGTTTCAAGTTAAAAAAAAAATTAACTCGAAGCTTTTGAGGTGCCTGGATTCGGCAGTGTGTGTGTGTATATTCGCACACTTGCATATATTTTTGCAAGTATGGAAAGTACAAGTTTGCTGCAGCAAGTAATTGAAATTCCATGAAGGGCGCATGTGGGAACCTTGAAATATACATATTTTGAGTTGGTTTAGGGTTTGTAATGCATTATCAATGATTGATAATAGTTGATAGACTATTGACAATAGATGCTGCACAACCAATTATTTCTAAACAAAATATGTAAATCCAAGAATTCTTTGGATTTTAGGAACATTGAGTCTCTACAAGTTAGAAGATGGTAGGTGGATAGGTAGATAGATAGATAGATAGATAAGTAGGTAGGTAGGTAGTTAGGTGGGTAGATAGAGTGGTTGTCTCATGACGCACCTAGGTTTCTAAGATACCCATTGTGATACCACAGCGACTAAAGTCTCTTCACTCTATTGGCTTCGCTTTGATCCACCCCGTGCTTCTAATGCAGCTCATCAATAACACAAGTTTTATCTGAGCAACCTTGGACAAGTCGTCTGGAAACCTTCTACCTCCTTATAAGACATTCCTTGTCTACTGGCATGTCTGCCTATTAGACAGCAACCCGTAAGCACTCTTACTTGAGTTCTTATAACATTTTAATAGTCGGCATTTGTGGCCCATATTCAATTCAAGCCATATTTATAACAAATTTGTCTTTCAGATATTAGAAAGTAGCCAGACCATACGAATTCATTATTTTCCGAAGTCTAATGGTGACTGTTCTGGCTAGTCCATCTGCCCCTCTGGGTTATCACTATGCCCAGAAACTCGTTGCAGGTTTATTTTGAAATTGGACGTTAGATCAACTAAGAGATCAGATCAAAGCATGCTTTGACTAACTTAGACAAAATCCTAGAGACTCTTGTTTACTCAAAGCTGCCTGGCTATCTGTATATACAAATACATTCCTTGTTGTGAGCCCACTCCTTGTCCGAGCAAGAAGGCTTTCTTAAGTTGCTGCGATCTCCGCTTGGAAAACACGACTGTGGTCTAGTAGACGGAAGGAAGAAGAGAGCAGACCAGATCCCACTTGGTTATCTAGTTTGAGACCATTCATATAGATGGTTATCCCTGAAATTCCCATGAAAGTCGTGTCAAAGTAACCAGAGCAGACGCGGTTTTTATCCGGACAAGGACTGTCAACTCGGCAGCATGCCTCGAAATTACTTCAGGAATGTTTTCTGTGCTAAAACAATATTCCTGCGCACTTGCCTACCTCGCCCTTTTCCCAGTCATCTCTAGAAGTTAAAGCAATATTAAGGACCGATGGATCCAACTCTGCAATATTTTGAAAATCTGTGGTAATGGGATGAAACGGAAACTTTTTAAGTGTCATAGATTGATCCTTGATACTGTGGACTAAAAAAAAGGATATCCCTCAGTCTAAGAACTGACTTAGCTGTCATTTGCTTACAGAACAAGCCTGTTGGTAGCATAGTAAGTGTAAAATGGCCTCGCTTAGCGTTGTTCTGAGAGCTCCACTGATGGAAATACTGACTGCTCTTTGTACTATATGCTGCCCATACGTCTCATCGCGTATTTCTATTTCAATATTGGCACCTGGCTTTCGTGACTATGATAGGCGCCGGAACTATTGTTATCCAATTCGATTATGTTTAGAACTGGTACAGTCGATTCGAGAGCTCAGATATATATTGGCCACCATACCAATGCACTGTAATTCATAATCGTTCCTACAACTCCTGTGTAGAGCTAATGAGCTAACCGAGTGTTAATCCTCATTTGGGCCCTGCCACACAACATGTACCCCGTTCTTTTCCAGTTCAATCAACATTTTATTCATTGTTAATATCCGAAGAAGTGGTGATAACACACCACTTTGGGTTGTACGCCTTCGAACAGATCTGCATATCTATGAAGTTCCCAGCGTTGAAATAATTGACTTGTCCAAGGACATCTGTTCAATTAAATTTCCGAGAGGCTCAGAGATACCCAGATCATTAAGCTCGCTCAGTATGGTCTCAGGTTAGACCAGCTCAACAAGCTCTAACTCATCTGAGGACTGTTGAGAGTAGTTGCCTGGATGGGTTGGTGGTTTTGACAGACACAATATATTCCTGTTCTTTCTGAATGGCTTATTTATTATGGAGTCTTTTTCCAACCAATTTCTGCAATGCAAAGACGTCTTACTACTCACAGAGAGCCAATGGAATGAAATTCATGTGCGGAAGCGCACTTTTCTCACTGAATACCAATACCTTTAACTAACTTGTAGAATGTATCGTATTATGATAATAGTATAAGTATGCCCTACTACAACTGTTGTTTTATTTACTGTAAATTTCTTTAGCTAAACTCCAACACACAGCATTCCGGTAATCTCCAGTTCAATCTCGTGTTAATGCTAACCTGCATCAGGCATATCCAGCAAATTAGAGGGCCACAATGTGTTGCATGCTACGCAGAAGGAGAGCGTAACTAAACGCGGCATGCCACTACAATGTTGCAACAGCTTTTTTCGTGCCACCAAAAACACAAATGAAAAAGTTGGCCAGCCAATCGATGCTGACACGACGTGCAACGTGCGACAATTCCAAAATGTAATTTGGTGCTTAAATGGGCGATAACAGCAGACAACAGAGGGTGGCTAACGGACAGCGGACAGCGGCTAGCGGACAACGTCAGCCAAAAGCATTGACGTCTGTGCGCGGGCTAGCGTCATTGTTGCAAAGCGACAATTTAATTGGGTTGCCAGGCAGGCGATTGCGTTGACCGCATTGGCGTCATTCTGTGTTGCCACTCCATTAGCGCCGCGCACCTAGTCGCCTGCGTTGTTTGCGTGCATGTGGCGGTTGTTGGTATGCGCGCGTGTTTGCCGCTCCGGTCGTGTAATTAAACTAAAATCGGCGCTAAATTGGTGATGGTCGATTGCGTCGCTTTTTTCGCTGTGTTTTTTTGGGCACTAATTTTCTAATTTCTGGTTTTTGGTTTTCGGTTTTGGGTTTTAGGATTTTGAACTGCCGCTGATAGCATTGGCGATTGGCCGCTTGGCCGTGGCTGGGATCAAGTTGCTTTTTAGGCGATTAAGTGAATGCGCTCGATTTTCCATTCCATGCACTCGTGGTGGTCGCGGTTGAAGCCTAACATGCTGCAAACGGCTGCAGCGCGCCTGTTGAACTCATCGAACTCCATCTGATCGGCGCCTACGCCACTGCTAACTGGCTGGTCAACCAGCAAATTGCCTTGTCATCGACACAGCAAGCGTTGCCACTGGCAATGGGGAAGTTGCATTTTAAAGCCTATTGGTGTTGCGGCTTAATGTCGGTGCGTAAATGCCAAGCAAGGATTTCGGCGTTCGAAGTTTAGTACAGCATTTTATTAAATGCATTGCCAGCGGCCTTGTGGCTAATGAAATTCAATTGCGTTGTAAGCCGAAGAGCACTGAAGCATTTAACAGGCGATTATGTGTGGATTTTGTTGAACGCAAAATAGCTAAAGAGATTTAGCGAACACTGTATTTTAGACAGATCGAATTTTTTGCTAATCAGCGCTTAAGGCAAGCGAATTTTGTAAATATTTTATTCCACCAGCCTATTTGGAGCCTTCGAAAACTCAATGTATCATCAGCAAACATAAGTCTTTGAATCTGGGGTACTCCTTCAGTTCATGAAGAATATTATGAAGGCTTGCTGTATACTCGAATTTCAAAGTTTTCAAATGTTGTATTTCATTCGAGCAGCCTTCTTAATCTTTTTAGACTCAATGCGTTCTTAGAAAGCTGTGATATGACTGCCAATTCACTTCAGTTCACGAAGAGTATTATGAAAGATCGCTAAGTATCCTCTCTGACCTCGAAAGATCTATAATTTTTTCCAAATGCCATGATGTTCTACAACATCCATACCACAATTGACCTTTTCTGAGCCACTCACATCTGTAATATTTAGGAAGTAAATTATGCATCCGTAGGCTCGAAGAATAGCCTCCGGAGTGCTTACTTTCTATGCTATCTATTTATATATTTACAATTAACTCGAGAAATATATCCAAGCCCTAGCCAACTCCTAATTAAAAAAGGCAGGTTTTGAAATCGGGCAACTCATAACCTTATTGTAAAGTTTGACGTTTTTGCTGTTTTCCATACTCAGAATGCTCTGACATACGAACTCTTCTTGTGTTGTTTACAGTACCTTAAAATATTCATCTCGAAAAAACAAATTTCTCGGTAATATTTTTTCAACAACTGGGGCAACAAGCCAGGTATCATAAGATGGCTGTATACCATGATCATAAGACGTATCATCATTTGTAGATGTGCAAGGGCACCAAACACACCAATGGTCCTTCTTCCGAGGGATGGCGTTACAAAGAGGATTAACTTTACAAAGAGTTTTAGAGTTACTCTCAGCAGTAAGACGGAATGACTCAACGCTCGATATACTGCTGAGGGGCAGTACTATCCAGGTGCACAGTGACGGCTCGAAGACACCGGAAGTCATTTGAGCAGGCATTGCGGGATCGTATACCAGTGGGACGTTTTGCGAGCATTTTTCGAGCAGAAGGCTTTGCCAAAAGTCAGCGCCCAGAACTCGATCTTCACCGCAAGAATCGCAACCAGCGTATCGCCATACTTTGCGACAGTCAAACGACACTAAAGGCGATCTCAGCGTAAGAGATTAAATCGCTTTTAGTAAATGAGTGTTTAGAAAGGCTGAACTGCTTATCAGTGTGAAACCGGGTACACCATATCTGGGGGCATAAAGGGGTTGCCGGCTATGAGCTGGTCAACGAACTAGCCTGCTCTCCCAAATACCTGATTTTGGATTGCCCAGCAATTTGTAAAAGTCTGTAGATTCCATCAACGTGAGCAGGGAACACATCACCTCAGTCACTCCAGCAGGCCCTTGGAATTGTTAAGGATGCTAGACCTTTGTGACCATATGTGATATAGGGAGGGCAGAATAGACCGTAGGTCGCAGTGCAAAACCTCGATCTATACTATTTATCTATCTATATAACTCAGCAACAGTGCATGGATGAACATAATTCAATTTTTGGCCATGAAGCTCCTTCAAAGACCGGTAATTTATTCAATTCAATCCAGGTGATAGATCACTTTAAGGTGAATTAAACTAAGATATCAATGTTTTACGTCACCTCGAGAGGCGGTTAATGAAAATAGGTTAATAGAACACATGTTTTGGAGATACCTCAATCTGAGAATATTTGGAAGCAGTAAAGCTTTTGGTCTACTAATATTTGTTTTTGTTGTCGAATCCCAAAATATATTAGGCAAGCAATGTATCTACCGCAAATCTACTTCAACGTGCCATAAATATTAATAAGAGACCTTTAGAGTTCAAGAACACCCGCACTAGAACTAGAGAAGCTCAACTTGAAAAACCTAAATTTAAGGCTGCCACTTTAAGTGCCTTTGAAGCAGACTAACACTTAATTTCTTTAAAAAAATTGCAATTTCATTTGATTTGTACTTATTGAAGCAGTAAGCAACATTACAAGTTGCCTAAAAAGAGCAAAAGCGACAATGAGACATTTCAGAAATAAATTGCTTCCACAGACGCCGCTGAAGTGGCGCAAATGAATTTAATATTTACGCTAATTAAGTGTTTTAAAACCAATCAGACGATCGAAATGTTCAAACGACGCAAGGCTGCATGCATAAATCTATTTGCGCCAGCCAAGCATACGCGCGGCGTTGGGGCAGCAAAGTGGCCTCTAACGCAGTCAAGCATTGTTGCATTTAGTATCAATTTTATCGCCGAGCGCGGCCATTTTATTTATGCGCGCATGCAGAAACGCCTTGTCGTCCTCGCTGTGGCAACAACAGTTGTTAGTGCTGTTGTAAGCGCGCTTGTTTTTCGTGTACGTGCGCGTGTGTGTATGTGCGGTTGGCCGAGCAGGCACAATGCTATTATTGTTAATTTATGCAAATGAGCGTCGACATTTTGGAGGCAGCGCTGGCATGACTAGCGAGTGCGAGCGGCTGCGTGTTCTTGTGTGTGTATGAGAGAGAGAGAGGGAGTTTTTGTGTGTTGCTGGTGTGTGCGCGCTCTGCGATAAGTGGCCGTTCAACGTGAAATTTATCGATTTGCGCAAAATTTATCTGCGAAGTTATTTGAGCAGCGAAAGCGTTAAAACGGCAAACAAAGTGAAATTAAATAAATGCGAAAAGCGAAATTGACCACAAATAAATTGCAAAATTCAAGGAAACAGACGCGCATTGCACTCTGTCGGCAATTGGAGCGGAAATTTCAGTGTTGCAAGTTGAAATTCGCGCATTTTTTTCGCATTTTCTTCACAGGTTTTGTAATTGTGATTATTAAATTCATTGTCACTTCTGAAACACCTTCCAAACAGTGTCGCGGAGCTGATATTGGCGCGCGCTGAGCACACAAATGTTGCCTTGGTGGCCGCGCGGCAGCTAAAATGGCCACACACGCATTTCTGCCGCTCAATAAGTCACATAATTAATGAAAAGTCCCATTAACTTTAATAATTTTTTCATGTTTGCATAATATGGAGCAAAATGGCGCACACACACACTAATATATGCTGGCGACCGTAGACAGGCGTCCCATAATTGCCCATTAATCATAAGCCACTGCGCCATAAAACATTAATCAGTTGGCTGACGACTGGTTTAGCCCACTTCCTTTGCACATAACAGGATACTAGCCGCTACAGCAAACAAGGAAAAATACTCGCGCACACACACACACGCGTGCATGCAAATCGAAGTGCTTTGAGTTGCCATTAACTGGAAGCATTCTACTGTAACCACTGACAAACTGATGGCAGCGCCGCTCAGCCATCAGTCCAGCGCGCTCGTTAGCATCAATAAACCTTGACCTGCGTCAACCGCGAAACGCTTTATGCTGCCAACCGCTACCCGCTTAGATAAATAAATACTCCGCGCTCCGAGCTCTGCGCTGGCTTTAGTCGTGCAATAACGAGCTGTATTTACTTGATAGCTTGTAACTGGAGCGTGCCACAAGTAGCTGCACGCCACTCACAGGCACACACATAGCAACTAACTAACTGACTGGTTACTACCTTTGCCACATTTCAATCTGCTTGCATCTTTTTGCATGTCGGATTGCTTCGGTGGTGCGCTGCTGTCTCTGTGGCATGCCACAAGAATACTAATGAGACGTATATATTTCTTCACTTTGAATTTGTAATTGCGGCTTAATGAAATCGTCTCGCACACACACACACACATAAATGAAAAACGCTGCCCTTCAGTTGAATGCGAAAGTGGCACGAATATGGGTTAGTGCAACGCGCGCTCGACTTAAAGTCAACATAAAGCGTAACATTTTTTTCTTAATTGCTTGTTAGAAAGAATTAATTGCGCAAAGTGTGTAAATAGTCTTAATTGGAAAGTTGTTGAAACGGAAATTTGATAATTACATAATGAAGTAAACATATGAGGGCCGAGGTGAAATGAGTACTCGAAATCTGGAAGTGGTCGGCATGAATGTCGTTGTTGTTGTGGTGCCAGAAAGCATACCTAAAGTCATTTCGAGGAATGGTGCCGAGTTGACAGCCCTCGGCCGGATAGTAATCCAGTTCCGTTCCGATACTAAGACTCGACTGTCGTGGGAACGGCCTAGAGAGTACTCAAATACGATGCCCTCCTTGATATAAGGTTTTACTCTCTGTTTGCGAAATATGATCAATAAAATACCAGGCCGTTCCCACGACAGTCTTAATAACCGGAACGTTATGACTTGAGGACGAAAAGTATAGAAGGATTATCAAAAATTTGTTTTCATGTTCTAACGCAACAAGTTCCCAACACTGAAGACCCACGTTAAAGTTAAATTCTTAAGTAAAGACCTAATCGTTTTCATTTTGAGCTTTCAACCAGTAACTATTCTGAAAAGAAGGCTGTCTCGGCAATCCTATGCATCTATACTTCAATGTTGTTTCTTTCCAAAACTAAATTATCATTTAGACCCATGATATCGTCTAAATTGATGAATTTGGAACCACAGAAATAGGGTCCCGTTATTTAACAACCGTTGAAGTTTCTTAGAATAGTTCGCTTAGTTTTCAATTTTTAATGCATGTACTCTGTAACCTCGCGCTAACAAGAAAAGGCATCCCTAGAACCGCTATCCGTTGGTGCTCTATCCTCTTATTCTCTAAGTACTATGAAATAACTGTCGCAAAAGTGTTTTGGAACAAAAGAGATCTAATGATGTATTTGCCTTCAGTAAGGTCAGCCGCTCTCTATTTGTGAGACTTTTAACAGGCCTTTGCTCTACACAGTAAGGCTGAGAATCCAACCAGACGCCATCTGTAGCAGGTGTATGGAAAAAGATGAAGTAAAAACAAATCAACACTTTCTTCTCGACTGTCCCGCGTTTGGGTGTCAATTTGATGTCGTCGACGTAGTCGACATTTTGATTCTCCTAGAAGGCGGGTGACTGCAGGAATGAATTCTACGAAAACACCCCAGCAGAAACTGCTTGGAGAGGAGTTCATTTTGCTTCTTAACTGGGAGCCTACGGGCCTCACTATGCAGGTGCTCGATAGGAGACATGAAGAGGCATCCTGTCGTAGTTCGAAGTGCAGTATTCTAACAAGTTTGGAGCTTCCATGTCTGTGTTTCACTCCATCCGGGCGACGTGTTGGTGCGGCGTAGTTAAGGACCGTTCGGCAGATTGTCTTGTAAGTTGGCCACAACGTTTATTTGTCGGATTTTGTTGCTGCTCTGTACAGTAAGGCTGTCCCGATTGCCGATAATTGCGGTGATGTGAAGAGTCAAGGAGCACAAACTGTCAAAAGTCACACCTAAAATTTTAGGATTATTGACAGTCGGAGTCTTAACGTCATCGACTGCAATATTAAGGTCAAGTCTGTACTCCTTCGTTCGGTTTGTGAATATGGTCGCTGATAGTTGGGGAGAGTGTTAAGCTCCGTGCAGCGAGGAAGCGTGAAATATCGGAGATGTAGTCCTTACTGAATCGTCGCTACTTATGCAAATCCGGCTCGCATGTACTGCCAGTAGGTTGTGACCTATCATTAGACTAACAAACGTACCGTAATCGTTTTTTTTTTTTTGTTCGTGCCTTTTCCACACGATCTTGGCGATTCTCGATGTCTCTAAGGCATTCCATTTCGTCATGATCTGTCTGTCAGCTCATGCGGAAATTTCATTGTATATCGTTCTTTGTCCGTATTTCAGAACTAGGAACAGATTTTTGCAAATCTTCTCAGTGGTTTTGCTTCCCGAAACTCTTTTGTGGCCTGAAATAGAATATGTATACAGTCGTTTTTTGGCAGCCACTCCACTACTGACTTTCTGCTTCTAAGTACATGCTCTCACTTAATACGTTAGGAAGTTGTTGCCTTAAATGCTGTCTGACTATCGACATATATGTTGGTCTGTATTATGTTGTTATTCTCATAGATCTGACTAAGGAACTAAGTTTCAAATAATAACCATAATTATGTGGTCTCGGAGGCCTAACAAAATATCTCAATGACCTAGTCTGGAAACAGAGAGAACTTAATTTTTGTCTCAAAGTTTCTTTAAGCGCTCGGGAACTACATAAATTTTACGCTAAGCTCCTAACATTTGAACTGATTTTAATAATTTAAATATCTATATACTCATATCTAAAGATAACAGGAAGACAGCGCTTTAAGAGTAAAACCAAAACTAGAATTTGATGTCTTCTCATAATCCGCATAATAACAAGGAGTAGGAAGCTGCCAGAAACTTACTTGAGCATAAATAATGTATGTTTTGTAGATATGCGTAAGTCTATGTGTGTGTTGGTGTCACGCCACAGCTCCTTTGATGGCGATGCTTATTTGCGAATAGCAATAAAATTCATTTATCTTCCTCAATGAGTTTGCATTGCAAAGACATTTGCATAGATATGCCACTTGAAAAATGCACCAAAAGAGGAAACAAGGATCAGTGCCATCAGTATCATCATCAGCAGCAATGGAGCAACTTTGTTTGCTGCTTTTGTGGCAGCAACAACTCAACTTTGTCTGTCTGACTGCCATGGCATGCCCGTCTTGCCATTTATTTGTCTGCTTGCTGCCGCACGCTCGTTCTTTCTCTCTTTCTCGCTCTCGCTTTCACTCTCTAGCAGTCTTTATCCATCCGACTGGCAGCACAAATATTATACAATTGCAAGATTTATAATATTAAGTTACATGCTTAGCTTGTTTTTGTTTTTTGGTTTCTGTTTCTGCTTGGCATAAAAGAGCGAACGAGCGCACGCCAGCTGAAAGACGGAGACGCTGGCGCACAGCAGAAGCAAAGGATTTCAAATGTCAAAAATGTCGAGTAGCATATTAAAAATGAAATGACAGCGCACATTACTTTCATTGCTACAATATTTATCTAGCTATCTTGGCGGCCATTACACGCACGTGTATATTTGTTATTGTTGTCCAAGCGTGTTTACATTGTTGTACAGCGCGTACGTACAGGATACAAAATGCGAAAGCGCAAAATTCTGTGTGTTTAAAGATGAGAAATCAAAAATGGAAATAGAAATGCAAACAAATTGATATTGCAAGCAAAGATTTATGATAATGGCAGTTTTCCTTGCCGCCGCGAACGCCTGCAATGTGCGCACCATGCGCTTCATGGCAGCGCGGCAATCGAGTGGAAGCAACTATTTATTCATTGTGAATGCGTTAAGGCTACAAAAGAGCCAAAAGAAAAACGAAAAGTAAAAAAATTATTTATATTCTGCATTGAAGCGGATTTAAGCGCTTGATAGCTGATAGTTCTTGTAGTGAGGGATTTTAGGTGCGCACTTTTAGGCGTTTTTGCTTTTGTTGCCTGTGAAATGGCATACAAATTATCATTATATATTGAGTTGAAATGTATAAAGAGAGAAAATATGTCGTCTAAGATGCATACTCCTGCTTTTTGAAAGTATTACAAAGCTTTCTTTGAGGTCAGAAATTTGTTTCACAGGTAACCTAAAAGTAGGTTAGTGTAGGTTAGGTACAAAGACTGATTACTCCTGAGGCCACGAATAATCCCACTTGAACTGCTATAGATGCTTCTCCATTTTGTTGTCCACAGTTGGGACGCCTCTCATTGCGGTTATGTGAGCCTTGTTTAGGGATAGCAGTTCAATATCACATCTCTACTCTGGCCAGAAGGCCTTCGCAACCCTACAATTGCTAGTTGATAACCAACGCTTCCTGAGCTCGCGCGAAATCTCTATGTCCAGCGTCCGAATGCACGAAGACAGGGAAACCCCTGCTCGCTCCTACCCATACTGGAATTTGGATGTTCGTGCCTTTGCTTGCAAGCTTATCTGATTTACAATTTCCAACGATTACGCTGTGGTCAGGCGTCCAGGCAAGTTTAATATAGAAGTAGCTTAATGTTACTCGGTCAATCATTTCATGCACTTTTTAACTAGTTTTGGGATCCTGTCAGCGAGCTCAAGTTCAATATAGCAGCTCTGCTATCGGAGTGGAAATGTATCTTCCCAAAAGATAGTGGCTGCCACTGTTATATGAAAGACACTACGGTGGGCTGGCAGTCTAAAACAAGAATCAATTGAGAACTGCTGACATAAGACTCCACCTAAAACCTTTCCCTTGAGCTTCGATCCATCCGTGAAAAAGCTCACTGTCTTTCTTTTTCAGCGACACCGCCCCACATATCTCTAATGGGACAGCCAACCTCTCGGAGGTAAGTTTGCGGGTAAGATGCCGCTAAAAGTAGTAATCAGACTCCGCGGTGCAGTAATCCTAGTTTTGAGGAATGCAATTGAAGTGAGAGAGTATTTCGGAATGTCCATCTCTGTAACCCTTAATGTTTTCGAATTTCCGGAGTCTGCCTGAAGTCTACGAGTGCTATATCACCGCCTCACCCACATATCTCTACCAGGACAGCGAAGCTTTCCGAGGTAAATTCGTGGAGAAGATGCGGCTAGGAGTAATACAACGGTTCCGAGGCGCAGTATTCCTAGTTTTCAGGGATACAATCGAAGTGAGAGGATTTTGGAATGTCCATCTCTGGGGACCTTAACGTGTCCAGCTTCGCAGAGTCTGCCTGGATTCGACGAGTGCTATATCTAGAATGACATTAAGTGCCATCGTTAGTGTTGTGTGTAGTACAACATAGATGCTTATGAGAACTGTCACACGTTCCAGCTGTTAAGCGATACAAAACTCCCCTCCACCAAACAAATAATTCATAAAACAATATTGCCCTAACCACGGTATCTAAAACCAAGCCAGGAATCCCACCGCTTCCACAGTAGCATAGAGCAAAGAGCGTCGTCCTCATCTCCTCCTTAATATTAGGTTTTCGTGAGAACTTTCTATCAAGGATAAGCTCCAAATGCTTCGCCACTTTGACAGGAGAGTTGACTTTGCCCAAAAGAAGACTTTAATTTTTGACATACTTTGTAGAAGTTAGTCTTCATTTGTGCTCCTACCGCTCTTCCTGATCTTATAATGCTAATAAGCAGATACTGGCCACCTATTAAAAATTTACTGGCCAACACCAAACTAACTGACTAAAAATGCTTTTAGCAGCAGTTGCCCACCAGCAGACAACAAAAAAAACAGCTCGAGATGGAGTGTCAATTTCCTCATAAATATAAGATTTGTGGAATGGTGTCTGCCAGCACATGCCCATAACTCACTACAAGATGTCAATATATGTGTGTCAATTGTTTTCTTTGAACAAAAAGTAATGCGCTAAAAGCCGCTTAAGAAATTTTTAATTTCAAATATAATAAACAAAGACAGCTCAAAGGATATAATCAACTATAAATAAACCAAAAATATATATTTTTTATAAAAAAACATTTTAAAAATAATTAGTTGCCATAGTAGATACTACATTAAAGCAGATAATCGGACAGGCTTTTGTACATAAATATTTATAAGCTTTTTGCTTGAATTCCACATTCGAATGAATAGCTTACAATTTTAAGCCACTTACCTCACCTGACTGCTCACCTCGCCGCGTACACAAGCGCCTTACACAATAAACTGAAAAAAATTGGAAATAAATATTATTACTTTCGAATTGCTATCCATCAGTTTTAATGTCAAATATTGTGAATCCCCACACCGCGGCGACGAAAAACCGCACCGCGCACTTTTTCCAACCAAAATGATTTATCGCTCAATGCAAATGTGGCGAATAAAAAATCGCTGCATTTAACTTGCTAACACTTCCACGGCAATATTTAGCCGCAACCGCCATGGCGTATACGTAACTTTTGCGAAATTTCATGCACAAAAAGCAGTGCGCACATTTTTATGCCACATTTTGAACGCTTTATTTACTTTCAATCAATATTATGATATATTGCACACTTTGCCAGCGCACACAACACGCCGTTTTTTCCCCCAACGCGACCAACAATGCTTGTGTGTGTGCGCCTGCCTTGTCCCTTGCGTGAAGTGGGGGATCCCGGTTGGCGCGCTGGCTGCGCTGCGCTTGGGTAGCGTGAAGAATTGCGTATCGCATTGCAGCGCGCTATTTATTGATATTTGCATTTGCATATTATTGTGTGCTCAGCGCACGCCGCACGCGCGGTGGGGCAAGGAGTGCGCAAAAGCAGCGAGGACTTGCGGTCGCAACTCAGAAATGCTTAGACGTAAGCGGTGTGGCAGAGGGTGCATGTAGCACAGTATAAATGTGTTGTTGTTATTGCTTTTGTGCCCCTAAGTTTATGTAACGGTATGCACTCTTGTTTTTGTTGCGCTTACATGAATTGCATTTAGGGCTTGTTGCCGCTGCATTTCATTCCCCTAAGTGCAAAGTGGTTTTAGTGCATGCAACAACATTGTTTTTGCTGTTGTTGCAATTGATACTAAGCGGCGGCTGGTTGCATGTGAAAACAGAATGAAGAGTGATTGCATGAAGGCAAAAATGATTGAATGAATGTGTGCAAAAGTGCTTGACTGCGTGCAAGTGTGTTAGTGTGTGTGTTGCAACGAGAAATGCACAAGCATTTCTCTAGTAAACAGACATCAAAAATATATAAATATATATACATATATATGCAATAGTGTATATATAAGTGTGTATGTATGTATGTGTGTGTGTGTGCAACCACTTTAGGTAGACAAATTCAATGACGATTATTGGTGTACACAGTCGGTGGCAAACATAAATGCACAGAATATTTAAATACGCAGCAAGTGACTGCAAACGCTCACAGAAATGCTTATTTACGCACACACATACATACATATTATGTTGCATGCAATAAATGAGACGTTTATGCACCCTGCTGTTATGGCTCGCCAATGCGCTTGAACCCTCCAACACTTTAGTTGCAACTCACTCAGTGCAGATTGCCACACAGCAGTTCGCTTTCGTTTTTCTCCCTTTTGCTGCTATTCCATTTATTTATTAATGTTGTTGTTGTTGTTGTTGTTGGCAAAAATAAACTTGTGCTTTTTACGTTGGTGACATTTGTATATCCGCTGTGGTCGCCAGCTTCTTTGGCATTTCAGACAACTAGTTGGTTATGCCCATATACGCCGCACTTGCTTCTTCTTCTTCTTTGGCTTCCTCTGCATATGAGTTATTTATTTAACTTACTACATTGCAATTGACTAAAAAGCTGGTCATTTTCACTCATCCAGTTGCTAGTATATATTTTTGAAATGCACACATGGTTGCATTTAGTTCTCCATAGAATTGCACTACTGCTAAGGACTTTAGTGGCAGCATATAATTTTAAGAAAAATTCAGTGAAGAGTACTTAGAAGTGAGAGACAGCTCATTCTAACTGAAATGAGTAAATAAAATGTACATATGTGTATATATGTGTATTTTATTACCATAATATTTGCTGTTTGAATCGCTCTTTATTTGCGGACGTTGGAAAATGTTTACATGTAAAAGGTCAATAATGCGCCCGGGTGTAGGCAACGTTTTCATGTAATTCACAAGCAAAGCGAAGCACACTGATCAGAGGGAAGAATCTGAAGATTAATAGTTAAGCTGCTATTTTTCTAATGAGAAAGAGAATTCATTTGTAGCCAATATAGTAATATTATTTTTTTATCAAAATATTGTGGCAACTCTAGGTTAATATAACTCGAACGAAAAGTTTTTTCAGCCGGTAAAATTTGTTAACAACATAACAATATTTCAAAAATTTATTTTTTTAATTAAAAAAATTTGAACAGATAGCAACCCTATAACACTAAATAAATTTTTTTTTTTTATTCGTGTTCCTTACAAATATTTTTAATTGTCTGTATTAAAATAAGTTGCTCATTAAATTCTAATTGGCAAATAGGTGGCAACACACCAACAGAAAAGTGTTTAACTGCAAGTCCTTTCCAACTCCCTTTAGATTAATTTAAATTATACGAATATTAAAGTTTGTATTTAATATTTTCGAACAGCTGGCAACGTAGTGGCAACCCTACTCAAAATAATTATACACCAAAACTATATTTTTCTTACTGTTCTCTTTAATATTTTTAGCTATCTATATTATAATAATTCATTGATTAAATTATAATTGACAAGCCGGTGGCAACACACCACAAAAAAAAAATAACTGAAAACCTTATTCAGTTCCTGTCAATTAGTTTAAAAATATCATTATACATATTTTTTAATTAAATATTCCAAACAGATGGTAGGGTAATGGTAACCCTACTAAATTAATCTTCAATTAGCATTTTTTAAGCCTGTAAAGTATATCGAAACCAAAAAAATATATCATTTATTGTACCTATTTAGTTGATTAAAAAATTAAAATAGGTGGCAACCCCATTTATAAAAAATATGTATGTATATATTTTAATTACTTTTCTTTCTAAAAACTTTTAGTTCTTTATATTATAATTATTTGTTTATTAAATTATAATTGCCAAACAGATGGCAACACACCACACAAAACATTTTAACTTCAAGCTTTATTCAGCTCCTTTTTACCTACATATATTAATTTTAATAAATATGATATTATATTATATACTTAAAAACTTTGAACAAATGGAAGCTTAGTGGAAACCCTACTCAAAAGCATCTTCAACAAAATTTTTTTGAAGCGAAATAATGGGTTGTCACAGAAATATGTCAACTAGATCATCATATCATTTTAATAAAAAAATAAAAACTGGTGGCAACTCCATTTATACACAAAAAATATTGTTTTTACTATTTTCCTTTCTAAAAAATTTGAGTTGTCTATAATATAATAATTCGCTCATAAAACTATAATTGACAAACAGGTGGCAGGACACCAGAAAAAAATTTTTAACACTAGCTTTGTTCAGCTCCTTTTACCTAGATTAATTTAAATAACTAAAATACTAATTTATTTTATTTCATTCGCTCCATTTTTTGGCAATTAAATTTTTGACTTCAAACCGTTTCAGCAATCGTTATGACGTCACCCCATATACCCTGCAACTTCACGTTTCTTTTCCCAATCGAAGAAGCCTTATCTCGTGCGCAATACAAGTATTTACATACCCGCACAATGAAAGGCATTAATAGATGGCAACACTTCACTAAAACAACCGCTTCCTTAAGCACCAAAAAAATGCCAACCCTTTCCAACCGCCTTACAATTTAAGTTTAGCCAAAGGTGTTTAAGCCTTTTACGAAAAGTTTCAACGCTCGCCTTTGTCTCGTCCAAGGTTTGAGCAATTTTACCGTTAATCGTTTGAGACGGCAAATAAAAACGACACAATAGCCAACATTTATACACAATTTGCTTAGAAAATTACACAAATCCCCAACAAAACCCCAAATAAAACGGAGCTTTTCTAAACCTAATTGAGAGCCTGTCAGCAAAACAAACAAAGGGCCGTGCAAACGCTTGGCATTGCATGTAAAATAAACCACTAACGGCAGTTGGGAGAGTGAGAGCTGGCCAAAGAAGCGGCAGCAGCGGTGTTGGTGACAGAAAGAGTTTTGTATAAAAGGCGGCAATGAATGGCCAGCACACCGCAAAAACAACTTTTAAGTAATTTGTAAATGTGGGCATATAAATGCGTCGCTGCTGCTGCGTGCGTGTGTGTGTAGATACATTTGCGTAGCGAAGTTTACATGCGGCGTAAATAAAACTGGGCAGCAATGACAGTTTACAGCAAACGGAAATCACAGCAGCAACATGTTTGTGGGCACCCTGAGCCGCCACACCCCTCCGCTACACAAGAGAGGAGCGAGAGCCTGCATGTGCAGGTATGTGTGTGGGTGCTTTGTTTTGGTTTTTAAGTAGCTAAAGACTATTTGGTCAACAGTGCCGACACAAATTTTCGAAATTTTTCCACGCGCAACGGTCATTGAGGTTGCTGCCTTTTGTTATTTCAACAGTTCCATTTGTCTGTCATTGTGTTTTTATATCATTGTAGGTGGATATGTGTGCGTGTGTACAGTTTTCCCTTTTTTGTTGTTTGTTGCTTTTATTTCGGTGCAAATCTGCTTGCGGTTGCTTTGTTAGTTTCGCCATTGTCGAGTTGTTGGCGCTGTTTGCTTGTGTTTGGGTCAATGCTGAGTTAATGATACGCTGTGTTGTTGTTGTTGTTGTTCTAAATTGTAATTAATTGTGTTTAACCGCTACGAACATAATTTGGACATCTTTTGTTCACAGGATTTTCACACTTTTCTTTTAATTTTTTTCTCTTAAATATTTTTTTTTGTCCCTTTAAGAATTTTGGGATAAGTTGTTGAGAACATTATATTGAGGAAAAAGCAACCAGTACGAAAAAAGTATGCACAAAAGTTTACATACACATAATATGCACAATGGTATGCCTAGACTACTAGTTCAGTTTATATCAAAAACGTGGATTATTTGAGTTGTTGGTTGACTATAGAGCGTATGAGTTACCTCTATGGTTACCATAACGTTTAGATCTGATTTCAAGCTTATATATTGTATTGATTTTGGCATAATTTTTTTAAATAACAAC
Source organism: Bactrocera tryoni (assembly GCF_016617805.1). Lineage (NCBI taxonomy): Eukaryota > Metazoa > Arthropoda > Insecta > Diptera > Tephritidae > Bactrocera > Bactrocera tryoni. The sequence goes on from NC_052501.1 coordinate 85,340,933, forward strand.
AACACACATTTACGTGCCATCATAAAATATCAAAAGCCAGCTTTGCACGCTCCTCTCTCAGCAATGCGCAAATATACAGAGAAGCATTAATTGTAAAGTTCACTGGCGGCAGTTCATTGTCATGTTAAATGTGTCAAGTCCAACGGTTTCTCCCGCAAAAAATAAACCTTTTTGTCAAGCCGCTTGCGGCCCGCATCTTTCCTTTAAATACGGAATATATGAGCGCGTTTTTATTGCCGTCAAAAGTTATCATCATCTTTCAGTGTCCTCACAGAACGAGAAATCCATTAATTATGAGCGTAATTAATTAAATGTAATGAATACTGGCAAATTAAAAACACAAACGGCGCAACCGAGTGTAAGTGTGTGCAAAAGCAGCAACAATCGACGTTAAAAGGGAATGTGAAAGTGAAGAGCAACAAGGAAAAGGTTGTTACTGCAGCAGCAATGCTGTGGAAAAAGTCGTTGAAAGCTCAGCAAATATGCACAAACAGCAGCGAAAGTTGAGTAACTTGCCACACCCGCTTTCAACAACAGCAAATGCCGCCCACCAGCCAGCACATAATCCTTTGACAAATTTGTTATGCCAAAAAGCAGCAGAAGAAATATGAAAAAAGCGAAGGAAGTACGGTAAAAAGCTGCTGACGCAAGAGACTTTGCATACTGTGGGGCGTAGGTTATACTTAGGGGGGCATGTGGTGCTTTCACTTCACAATTTGGCAGCTGTGCTTTACTCTTTCTTCACAGCGGCGAATCATTCAATTGCCATTTTCTAACCAAGCGCTTTGTTTGATGGCGAGATGAGAATTCAAAGAAAAATGTCGCTGATTTTTGCATTCAAACTATAATGTTGTTCATATTCGTGGAAATTGTTATGACTGGCAAGCGCCTATAATTATGACTAATGGCTTAGCAGTTGAAATTTAGCAATGCAAGTATGTGCCTCCTATGCTAGTCACGGGTGCTTGTAAAGGATCTCAGGGGAGCGGGGGAGAGCAGGCAACTCATATGTCTAGTAACATTTTATTATATTTATTAAGAACAGTGCTCAAACTCTTTAAACTGATATCACATGCTATTGAAGGAAAGCTAACTTTATGAAAAAATATTACTCATACGCAGTGACGTCGTAGATCAATACAAATGAATGCATATTTTTAGGTTCAACAAGGTGTTCCATATTAAAGTAGATAAACAAGAGATATGTTTCTTTAACGAATATTACAACAAATAAAACAAAACAACAAAAATTTCATTCCAAATCCAAACGGTGAATAGAACCCAAATTATCAGTTTCGGTCCTCCAAAAAACATAGAAAAAATTTTTTTAACATTATAATACTGCTCCTGTGTATACAAGAAGAAACTGTCGTTAAGCTATAAATAGTTCCACATATAAATAACTTTAAATACAGCACATTATTATTGACTTAAGGCGACCTTTACCACTCACAACTCTCCTTCCCACTCCCAACCATTAGTTCCATTGCCTTTCAGCACCGAAATTATCAGCTCATTATTTAAATATCCAGGCATTAATCTACGCCTACATAACTGTGTATGACTGCAATTAAAAATTCATTAAACATAACCGAAATATTGCCACAGAACATAAGTAAAATTAACGCGAGCAAAAATTGACACAGCGTCAAGGTGAATGTCTTGTAAGTAAAAAGCAGGCGCAGCCGTTGGTTTATAAATAACTTGCAACACACACACATACCAATATATGTGTACAACGCGTCATGACAGCCGGTGACAGCAATCAATCAAGGTTAAAGCACAAATTTGTAAGCATAATTATACAAGTTAATTTCTATACAAAAGCAGACACACGCACACAGTCGCGCACGCAGACGCACGCACATGACTCAACATTTTTAGCCTCTCAGATGTCAACGCATTGCTGGTTTCATAGTCAAATATGTTGCTCAAGGCAGTCAAAGTGCTTAACACATTGCGTTTGTATGGCGCTACCGTTAGATAGCAGTAATTTAACACAATTTATTTTGTGGGAATATGTTTGCAGGCAAGTTGTTGCTATAATGGGTCAAGCGTTTGTTGAGAAAACCCGAAATTTATACACAAAATAGCTTTAAGAGTGGCAGGTACATTTCTTTAGCCTACCTTAAGGCGTTGTATAGTACAAGCAGCATATTAAAGTAACGGCAAAGCTTGATTCACTGAGTTAAACGCTACAATAACAACTTATTGGGGTAAATTTAACTAACTTCAAAACTTGTATGCTCTTGGCTAAATTTTAATTAATTGTTTCATTTAATATTTAATTAAATTTTGCTTAATGAAAAAACAAAAAAAAAACTTAATTTTGTTGTTTTCACTTCAAAAAGTGCTGAAATTTATTTTTTAAAAATTTTAAAGTATTTTTTAATAGAGAAAATACCACATTTTATAACTAATACCTGCTTGAAATATTAATACTTTTAATTTATCCGCCATTTGTATTAGACTGTTGCACATTTCAAAGCTGCAGCTGCTGCCAAATGTCACTAGTTTGCAGCGAAAAAACAAAAAGAAGAAAAAAAGTTAACTTCCATTGCTCCAAAGATGGCATAGCCTTCAAAAATTACGAAGTTTCCATACTAGAACTTGATTTTGATCGTTCAGATTGTATGACCGCTATATGATATAGAGGTCCGATTCCAAATTTTTTTTCAGATATTGTAGCGTTCTTTTAAAAAGTTTTCTCTGCGAAATTTTGTAGAGATATCTCGGCAAATAAAAAAGCTTTCCATATAAGGACTCGATTTAGATCAGTCAGTTTGTATGGCAGCTATACAAGGACTTAATTTAGATCGGTCGGTTTGTATGGCAACTATATGCTATAGTTATCCGATATGAAAAATTTCTTCATAAATTATACCAATAACTTAGATAATAACTCATGCCAAATTTCTTGAAGATATCTCGTTAAATGAAAAAGTTTTCCATACAAGCACTTGATTCCGATCGTTCAGTTTGTATGCATAACAGCTGTATGATATAGTAGTCCGATATTGGCGGTTCTGAGAAATAATCAGCTTCTTTAGGTGGAAATAACATGTGCAAAATTTCAGATCGATAACTCAAAAACTGGGGGTTGAACTAGTTCGCCTATATAGTGAGGGGCTGACAGTCTAGCTTAATGGACTCTGCCCGTCGCACTGATCAATAACTTATGTATATGTCAACGAGTTTTCGGCGTTTCCTCGTGATCTTACAAACTTTGTGGCACACTTAATATACCCTCCACAGCATATAAACACTCAAAAACACATACATATGTATATACCATGCACTCACACAAACACACACACAACAACATAGCACGCATAACAAAACGGGCAGATCATAATAAAAATTATATATTTAAGCAATGTTCATCCCAATTTCTGCCCATTCAGTGCGCTCGCAAACAAAGCCGCGCCAAAAAAATGTAATTAAACTTAGCATTTTTGTGCAAATTCCGCGCAAATGAAACAACTAACTTTCGCACGATTTTTAAATTGATATCCTTGTTTACACTATAAAGGAATACCGTATATGCTGCATAAAAAATTAAAAGGCAATATGCATTGTAGACTCTCAGCGGATGTTGCACAGGTACAACAAAACGAACAAACAACAAAAAAACGCATACCAATCAAGCTGGAGCGCACAAAAGTATGCCTCGTTTTTGCCGCGCGCCAACAATTGTGAGATTGGCGCACAGGTGCGCCAAATGCAGGCACCGCTATGCATGGCTGTGTGTATGCATGGGTGTGATGTAAACATGCATTTTGTTGTTTTTGTATTTTTTTATTTGCAACAAAAAGCAACAAAAATAATTACGCCAATAACTGGCAAGCAGATTGCATGCATTTACGCGCTTAAATCGACAAAAACGGTGCAAAGCACACAGCGCAGCAGGCGTGAGGCACGTACGTGTGCCGCTAGGCATGATGCTGCGTAAAAGTGGTGCACAGGTTACGCAATTGTTGGTATGCAGTGCCTTTGAAGTATTTAGTTTTTGCAATTTCGAAGGCGATCCGCTCTCAAGTCTCCACAGAGCTTATGTCTGGGCTCAAAACTTATTGATTACTGTAAGCGTGAGTACCAGTACTCTTTATAAGGAAATAATTTTCGATTTTTTCCAAGTTGCATGCATTTATATTACATTTATAGTTCCTTTCATTTATTAGTAAGTGTCTTTCTTGCACCAAAAATGTGCTGCTGGGTTCTGTAGTCAACCTGAGTGCGTGACAGGGTCAAACACACATTTGGCAGCGCCATACCATGCACTCACTTACAGGCTCACCCGTTGTTTTTCCAAACAATTTTCATTTTTTATTCGCCAGCTTATTGCTCTGCAACCGGAACTGGCAAATTGATGAGTCTGTATTGATTTGGGCACGTTGATCTGGCAGCTCGTTGATGCGCGAACAAATTCATTTCAATTGTGGATTTTCGTTACCCTGCTATTAGTTTTTCGCGCATATTGGATATATATATTTGCAGCATTTTTTAATAGAAAGAAATAAATTGTCTTGTAATCCAAGTGTTTATTGGACTTTACTCGGAAAAAAACTTGAATTAAAATAGTTGGAAATTGGGGTTAAATGGGGGTGTAAAGATTTCTTTAAAAGTAGAAATGAGTTGGCTTTTATGAAAAGAAATTGTAGAAATAGACCAAATTTTGACATTTCATTGGGAAAAAAATTATTATTTTATTTTTTGAGCGATTGCCACGCCCTCAATGCTGCTATGCGGACGATTGATAATACTAAGGAAAGTGCGGAGTGTCCTGTAGACGATACATTTCGTTTGACCTATCTATCTTACGCTCTCCGGACGCTAGATGGCGCAGAAGGGTTGAAAAATAATTGATTGCCGAGCTCCTGGTGGTACTAGGAAGATGACTGATAAGTCCGAAGTATCTTCTAGAGGATACATTTTGTTTCACTTATCTAACTTACATATTCCGGCCGCTAGATGGCGCAGAAGGGTTGAAAAATACGAAAAATAGGAAAAATTAACCCTAAAGTATTCTATAGGTTTGCCACGCCCTTGATGGTGGCAGTTGGCTGATTGATAGTGATGCCGGAAGTCCGAAATGCCTTCTAAGGCTTCGAATTTGTTCTATATCCCCAGCTCTTATACCCCGATTAGCAGAATTCAAAAGACGGAAGTTGTTAACAAACTTATTATTTTTTTGTTTATTTTTATTTTTTGCTGATTGCTATTCATCTGGTCACCCTGTAAAGGCGTTTGATGCCTTTAATTGAAGTACACATGTTCAGCTACATGAAGAAAATACTTCGCAGCATCCAGATCAACTTGTTTAGCCACTAAGGGCTGCCAAAGGGTGACACAAAAAAATGCAAATTAGTTTTCGGACGATTACCACGCCCCTAGTTGTGCTAAACTGATGATTGATGATGCTATGGTAAGCTCTGAGTGTCTTTTAGAGAATCCAACTTATTTGACATATGTAGCTTACATACTCCGGCTGCTAAGTGGCGCAGAAGGGTGTAAAAAATAATAAAAAATGTGCCGAAATGGCCCTTGTGCATTCAATATATTAATAAAATGGTGGCAACCATATTCAAAATTTTTTATGCTAATTAAATTTTCTCTTTTATTTAATTAAAATTATTTTTAAAACTCGTTTCTAGTTTTAAAATTCAATTGTTAATTAAATTTAAAATGTGTACAGGTGGCAACACTGCACAATATATAATTTTAAAAATTATCTTTGGACCAATAGCTGATTTTATTTCTTTACTAACACAAAGGATGCAAATTTATGAATATGCAATGCAAGCTGGCAACTCTAAAATTCCAACAACGAATTTAATTCGACGCTAATTTCACAACATACTAATACTTTTTCGCTAAAACATTTCAAAAATATTATATCTCTAGATTTTTGTGACTACCCTAATATATGTATATGCTTCATATGACGCACCCTAATATATATTTCTCTCACCCGCACTGATTTCCATATCAAGTAGCTTACATATTGTCCTGTTACTGCAAATTTTCCATGCCCCACCGACCTGTCCCACAGCCATTACTCATATTTAATCTTTACCGTTGAGTTTAAAAACAACATTTTCAGTTCTACAAATTGAATTTTATTGCTGCAATACCAATACCAATACAACAGCACCAACAGCAATATATAAATAAATGCACACACTCCTCGCTCTTGCTGCTTTTTTATTGACAAGCCTCAAATATAAATATTTTAATTGAAAAACGTAGTGTTGCCATATTGGCAAAAAGTCTCATGGCGCACACGTGCGTGTGTGTCCGTATGTGAGTGCGAGTGCGTGTGTGTGAGTGCTGGTTTGAGCCTGCGACATGTCGTCGGAAGTTTATTTGAGAATGAGTAAGTTGCATGCCGCTTGTTGATTGCACAAAAAACCGTTACAGTAAACTGATACACAAATAAGTAAGTGCAGCAGCACACACACACACATTGGCGTACATGCACAGCTGGGCATCAATACGCTTTCGGAGCACAAAATCATGCTCAGCACACGCTTCAACACGCCGCGTATGGAAAATCCTGCGAGAGTGTGTGGGAAAGCTTGAGCGGCGTGCAAACAATTTGCCAGAAATCGGCTTACAAGCAAATAAAAACTGATACCGTAAAAGGTGATCAGTGTTTAAATTGTTGATGGATGGAAGGGTTATTATCATTTTTTTTTATCTCGTTCCGCCTTCAAGCAATTAAAGTGAGTAGAGGCAATATGGCCGTTCAGCGGATTTAAAATACACAGACTTCAAAATAGAATTGAGTTTTTAAGGGTTTGCATTTTGAGACCTAAAATATTGGTAATGTGAAAAGCGAGGAATTGTGATATCAGGTGATGTTTGCATTGATTGATGTGATATCTTACAATGAAATGCGTCGTTGTGGAGTGATTTGATTGTCAGCGGTATCAGACGTTGTCATGTGGAGAAATATGTGTCATATGATGATGTATGATGTCATCAGTTGTCATACAATGTTGCTATGATATATTATTTCCTCAATATGATGAGATTAATTGAGATTTCATGCCATTCTATGATGATGTGGTGATGTAAAGAGAATTGAAAAGGGCTGATTTTTTTTGATATCACGCGATATTTGCAGAATTACATATATTTTAATGCTATAATATTGATGATATATATTGATGCGATGTGATATGATGATATGATGACATTTCAAAAGGTGTGATTTTAGCGATTTCAGGCGATATATACATACATATGGGGGAAAACACATTTTATGATTGCAATAATATCATGTGATTATATTTGTGCCAGTATATGATCATATGATGATATGATGACATTTCATTGATTGGTTTTAGCGATATAAGGGGATATTTGACGAAAATCAGATTTTATGATTGAAAAATATCACGTGATGAGATCGATTTAGCAATTTAATAAATGATGTGATCTCAAATGGTGAGACAGTTGGATATCACGCAAACAAAAAATTTCCAAGATATGATATAGAAAATTTGAGGAAAATCAGATTTTATGATCACTGAATATTTAAGGAGAAGAGATTGCAATAATTTCATATTATGTAATCATCATGCGATGCGATCTCTTGATGTGATGAAGTTTTAAGGGATGTGATTTTTCGCGGTATCGGGCGATGATATATATGATGTGACTAATTTGAAGGAATATGATTCTTACAGTAACCTGTGATGTGCTGGTGATATCACGCGATGTGAAATAAATGCTTTGATTGACAAAAAATGCTAAACTTATATTTATTTAACGCATGATATGATTGGAATTTTTTAAGAAACAGATTTTATCATTGCAATAATATCATGTGATGTAATTATGTAATTGGTGTGATATCATGCGAATAAATCAGTTGATGTGATGAGGTTTTAAGACTCAGACTTTCAGCGGTATTATTTGAATGATAAAATGTGACTAATTTGCTTTAACTCTTAAAGTAACATGCGATGTGATGTCACGCGATGTGAAATAAGTGCTTTGATTGTGAAAAAACTATTTGCCCCAAAATGGTAATTTCAAATTCATTTAATATGCCGATTCTGGAAAACAAGTAAGATAAGATAATACAGTTTTTCTCAAATTATTTGATAAAGTGTCTCTGGCATGATGTGAGGATGATGATGTGATATTGCAATTTAAGCGACTTTTAAATAAATAATTCAATATGAATGCGCTATCTGCCGTTTATCTTACCTTCAGCTGAAAACAAATATCTTATATATTTTTTATTAACTTTAATTGTTGTTCATAATTGTTGTTGCTTCTTTTATCGCTATCTTCTGCATACCAGCTATGAATGCATGTAATTTGCCGCTCATTCCGGCCAATCATCTAATCTGCGGCATATAATTAAACCGTGAAATTACAAGAAACACTAATCTTCTTGCCACATCTCAACGCCAGCAGCACTTACAACTACAGCAACAACAACGCCAACTGCAGCAGCAGCCAAACCATCTGTCCGTCCAGCTGTACGGCTGTCAAAGCACTTACAAAACTGCCACAACTCGCTGGCGAGTCAGCACGCCTCTTCCGATTCCGCGCAGCGCGTCTTCCCCGCGCTGGCGCGCTTGCCACAGCGCTTGTCAACCGAGCATTATTACATTCGTTTTTGCCTCATTTTGTTGCTGGCAACTATTTAAAAGCTTGTTGGCCGCCTCCTTGCGTCATGACACGGCTCACACGCGCGCATGTGAGTGGGCATCTAGGTAGCCGTACACACACACACGCACATGGCCATGTGTTCGTGTGCGCGTGCAGCCTCCCCTGGGGTGTTATCGCAGACACTTCATCTTCTGGCAGTGCTACTAACAGTTGCAGCAGCTATTTCATGGCAATTGTTGTGGCATGCTCGGCGCGTTACTGTTGTTGTTGCACAATTAGTGTTGGCAGCCGTGGCTGGTTGGCTGGGACGCTCTTATTTATTCGCGCGCTTCGGCTTATCATATTTCTCGGTCTGGTTTTTCCGCAATTCTTTTGCCATAGATTGGACAGTTGCTGCTGATACTGTTGTTGCTGTTATTGTCATTGATGTTGTTGTTGTTATTATTTGCTCTTGTGTATTAAGCGCAGCACTGCTATTGTTTTTGTGTCAATATTGTGGCTCGGCAGTCAGCGGCGCGGCGGTGGCAACGGCTGTGGCGCATTTGTAGCTCATAATTTTGCTACAAATTGACAACACACTAGGCGCAGCAATGACTACTAGTTGTTGTTTTTGTTTTTGTTGTGGTTTATTGTTGTTGTTGATTGTTGGCGCTCGTTTGCCGCCTTAACTCCGCGCTCAAATCGTTGCCTGTGCGGATACACATTGTTGCACCGCTGCAATTGCTGCCGTTATGTGCGGTATTGCTCTTATAACTTTTGTTAATTCTTGTCATTGTGTTTGTTGTTGTTGCCGCTATGTTGGCGCTGCCATAGCGCCCATTGTATGCGCATATATATGTACATATTCGTTTTGTTGAGCCAAATTTTTCTTCAATTTGTGGGGATATCCCCATCGCTTTTGCTGTTATTGTTGTTGTTGTTGCTATTTTTTGGGCACTAACTTCTTCGACCGCTGTCATTGTTATTAATATTGCTGTTGCGCGGCATGTCGGCTGGTTTAACATGGTTGTCGGCTGATTTTTACTCCCGCCGCGCTGCCGCTGCCGCCATCTAGTGCGCCGTGTCGCCTGTTATTACAATCGATATGCGCTTTGTTGCCCGCTTTTTTCAGCCTGCAACATTTGCGCGTCCGGCGACATCCTCAGCGTGACAGTAAAATTGGTTTTTGCGGATGAAAAAGCTCGCAGTGCGCTGTGGACGCACGTGGCATTGTGTGCGCTTCGCGTCCGTGTTCGCAGCACGTGTCTGTGTGTGGGTGTGTATGAGCGGGAGTGCGAGTATGGAATACTCTAGCCACATGCCACTTCCTTTAACGCATCCGTTGCAACCGCTATGGCATGTTGTCTTCGCCGATGTTGTTGCTGTTGTTGTCACAAACAAGCGACAAACCGGCCGACCTGCCAATGGCCGCGGCGCATGTACCGAAGAGAATTCCATGGCGAGCGGCCACGCGCGATCGGTCAGCTGTGCGGATGTTGGTCAGACACGCAGTGTTGCACACACACACAGCAGGCACAACAACAAAAAGCAGGGATTTGTGCCTTTTATTTAATTTTTCCTTTTGGATTTTTGGTTTGCGCTTGCTACAGTTGCCCGTTGGCAGTGGACAATGCGCCAAACGTGCCACCCGCAACAAAATGTGCTGCACTACAACAACAAAAATCAGGCTACAACTAAACTTGCAACCGCTTTACAGATGTCACATGAGCGGGTCGCAGCAAACGCAACGTCGGCCGCGGGACAATACAATAGTGCTGTGAGGAGTATGAAATCGTATGTGACTATATGGAAGTACCCCGTAGGAAATTGTACGAAGAAACGTTTTTGACAACAAATGCGAGTCATAAAAACGTTCCGATAGAATTCGTGAGCAAGTCCAAGCGCCTGCTTGTCCTAACTGTGACCATACTCAGCCGTTTCATATTCAAAACTACAACTAGTTGTCAGGAAAGTAGTTTGGGACCAGTTCTTAAGACCCTAACATTAGAAATCATAAATTTTTTCTTCAAAAAAAAATTTTTTTTTTTTCAAAATTACAACTAGTTACCAGGAAAGTAGTTTGGGACCAGTTTTATATAATTCTATCAATAAAAATTATACATTTTTTCTTTTAAGAAATGACTTTATAAAAGACTTACTCGCACTTGAAAAAATTCTGTCAACCTATTTCTGTTCGCACAGGGTGTGTTCACTCATTTTCGAATATGTATCGATTTCAAAATATACAAATGTGTTTGTGTGTGCGACGCCAGCATATGAGTTGCGCTTCCGTTGCTGACTGGCGGTTGCAAACCTTTTTTTGCTGCGCTCTTTATGCCAACTTCATGCAACGGCCTTTCGATTTTGTAGTTGTTGCACAACCGTGATGTCTCGTTTGTGTTCAGCATGTTGTCCCTGCTTTTTGCTGGACATTCTTTAGTGCGGCGCATTCCTAACACGCACTGCCTTTGTCCGATTTTCGATACTACTTGCATTGTTGTTGTTGTGATGCTTCTTTTTGTGCAAAAACTCATCCACATTTCGTTCAGCCAGCATCTCTTCATAGCATCACATAAACGAGAACATTACAACTAAAGGCGACTACAACAGCAACAACAACAGGCGCCTACTTAAACAACGGCATTACAACGAGCAACGAAACGTGAAAACAGCAACGCTAACCGCAGTAACGGCAACAAATTAGCAACAACACACAATGGCAATTGTCGGTGACGGAAAAAATGTTGACAGAAATTTCGCTGTTTGCCACAAATTAACTTCTTCACATGGCTATACGTGTGCGTTTAATGTTTGTGTGAGTGTGTGGGTTTTTCTTGTGCAACTGTTTGTTTGTAGAGCCTTGCAACACGCTTTGCGCCAATTTATTATGAGCACTATAGGAACTCTGAAGGAAATTGAAATCGTGAGCGTTGACTATTGTCGCTGCTGACAACTATTTTGCACTGCAACATGCACTCTGAGAACTCAAATGCACACAAAGTTTTTTGAAAAGTCGACTTAGTTACGGTACTTAATAAAAAACAGCTAAACTGAGCAGAAATTTAGACATAGGTGTGCTAGACAATTAGCTTCCGCAGGAACTGAAAAATTTTTAACTGCCTCCTAACGAGCTTACGGCATACACAGGTCGTTTCGAGGGAAGTGCATAAATTGATGCTTCGAAAGTTCATGTTGACTCAGAGTACAATAGTCCAACCCATTACTTCGATATCTGATGTTGACTGCAATTAAATAAGCACTTATAACTTCCTGACACCCCGAGATACCGAGATTTATCGATGATGGACTGACTGTTTAATCTTAAAAAAACTTTCCCTCCTTTTCTTTCTTCTTTAGTGTTGTCCGCGAACATATTGGCTTTGCAAGAGAACTCATCTTCTCCTAAATTTTTTTCAGCGTCTGGGGGTTTTAAGCCACGTTAGTGGTACTGTTATTGAGATTTATATGAAAAATCCATCTTTTCACTCTTTTATATATAACAAGTCAATTGAAAAGTCCCAACCCTGATATATACATAGATTTAAATCCATACGATTTTTCATATGCATACACTTGTGGAACCCCCAGAGATGATCTAGTGACTGCTGTCCAGAGCAGACCAAAATTATGGAGGGAATATTTCTCTAACCTGCTGAATGGCATAACACTAGGAGATTGTGAACCCAATTCCCCAATCGATGACGATAAAGCGGATATACATTGCCCGACCATGAACAATTTCGAATAGCAATTGCCCGTCTGAAAAACAAAAAAGCGGCGGGGCCGATGTCGATGGCCGAGTTATTCAAACACGGCGGCGAAGAACTGATAAGGAGCATGCATCAGCTTCTTTGTAGAATATTCGGACGAAAGCATGCCCAACGATTGGAATTTAAGTGTGCTCTGCACAATTCATAAAAAAGGAGACCCCACACTCTGCGCGAACTACTGTGGGATAAGCCTCCTCAACATCGCATATAAGGTTCTATCGAGCGTGCAACAAGCTGATTGGACCTTATCAGTGTGGCTTTAGACCTGGAAAATCAACAACCGACCAGATATTCACCATGCGCCAAATCTTGGAAAAGACCCGTGAAAGAAGAATCGACACACACCACCTCTTCGTCGATTTCAAAGCTGCTTTCGACAGCACGAAAAGGAGCTGCCTTTATGCCGCGATGTCTGAATTTGGTATCCCCGCAAAACTAATACGGCTGTGTAAGCTGACGTTGAGCTACAGTAAAAGCTTCGTCAGGAACGGGAAGGACCTCTCCGAGCCGTTTCGAGGTTTCAGACAAGGCGGTGAAAAGATTTCGCGTGACTTATTCAACCCACTTCGAATTCGAGCCACAGAAAAAATAGAAAAAGTACCATCTTCTATAAGAGTGTACAACTGCTTAAGTACGCCGATGATATGATTTCATTACCCTCAACAACCGCGCCGTTAGCTCTGCTTTTTCCAGACTGGATGAGGAAGCGAAGCTTATGGGTCTGGTTGTGTACGAGGACAAGAATAACTTTTGCCAACAGGTGCTACTTAGGACCGAGAAGTAAAGTCCTCTCTCGACGAACAAAGACCAAACTCTATATGCCCATCTTGCTATATGGTGCAGAAGCATGGACGATCACAACATTTAATGAGTCGACGTTACGGCTTTTGAAGAGAAAGGTTCTGCGGAAGATTTATAGTAATTTGCGCATTGGCCACGGCGAATATTGCGTTCGTTGGAACGATGAGCTGTACGAGATTTACATATTCCAGCAAATTAAGAGACAGCGGCTATGTTGGCTAGGTTATGTCGTCCGAATTGGCGAAAACACTCCAGCTTTGAAAGTATTCGACGCAGTAGAAGAAGAGGAAGAGGAAGACCTCCACTCCGTTGGAAAGACCAAGTGGAGAAGGACCTGGCTTCGCTTGGAATTTCCCATTGGCGCCACGTTGCGAAAAGAAGAAACGACTGGCGCGCTGATGTGAACTCGTCTATAATCGCGTAATCGGTGTCTACGCCAATAAAGAAGAAGAAGAGTCAAGGCCCTAGGTTCCATCGACGTGGACAGGGACTACATGACCTCAGTCGCACTCAGCCGGCTCCTGAAATTTGCTTTATGCTGGACCTTGGTGGCCATACGTGATATATAGTATGTGGGACGCAGGTCGCAGTGCAAAACCTCAATTTTTACTATCTATCTGTATTTCAAAGAGTGTAGAAGTAATTATTTCTGAAATTTTGGCAGTTGGCAAATATTTGTGTTTTCCGTACGATCCAATATGAAAGCGATGACAATGCTAGCTAATGTGAGCCTCAAAATTAAGAAATTACTTCGCACTCGCGCCCAACTCAATGCAAATTTTCCAAAAAGCAAGGAGTTTGGACATACAAATTTCACACACATTAATACCCTTAATGAGATGTTTCCTGCCCAGCATTGGCGCCGAGTGCACATACGCACACACTTCTGGTGAAATGGTGACGAAAAGGCAATCAGCGCCGGAGTTGCGAATTGCAACGCAGCAACATTGCAGCGCCATTCACCCGCCGACCCGAACTATTCGCAAATTTTCATTTCAATTCGCACGCGGCACCACTCAACACCCGCTGCCCGCCAACTGCCCCCCAAACCGGCATATTTGCAACGCCTCGGCGTTACGTCACATTTCTGCGTCGTTTTCCATTTAACGAAGCATAAGATTACAAGCAGCCTGCCGCATGCAACACAATGCACTCCAAGTGCGCGATGAAGAATGCAAAAAAGTGTGAAAATTATTATGCGATTTTATGTGTTGCAATAATCATTTGCAGCAACCAACGCCATTCCCAAGCAAAATTAACTGCAAACAGCAGCTGCCTATGAAAAATTCATACCACCAGTAGCTGTTGTTGTTGCTGCCGCAGTATTTGCTGCCTGGAATTGTAGGTGCGAAAACGCAAATCACTGGCGTACGCAGTGCGGCATTCATGTCAGCGCGCCGCATTTTGTTGCAACATATGGCGTGTTGCCTATTTAACTGTTTCCGGCTGCAGCTACTCCCTCCGCGGTTCAGACGTTGCTTATCCGTTTCACATTTGCTGTAATATGTTTTCCTTCTATTTCGTGCTTTTAACCGTTTCTCATTACAGATTTGCTGCAGATTTCCTTATTACACGCTCGCGTGCACGCGCCACACGCTCAGCGCGCTGCAGGCTTAGCGGCCACGTAAAGGTGCGGTTGACATGTAACCACGTAAGACATTAACGCTGTAATGTTGCCACAACGTTGCACTTAAAGTTGATGTCAAAATAAAACTTAAAGTGAAACGTCTTCCAACAATGCCGCGTCGACATTTAATTACTTGCCTTATGAGCTCGGTTTTTACGAATGCCTCAGCGCTACCAGCTGCGTAAGGGAGGACATAAGCCTTTGGTTCGGGTAAATAGCTTTTTTATGATCAATGACAACTTAGTGTCCGAAATGACATTTAAATGAAAACAATGCGCCAATCACACGAGACACAAGCGGCGGTGCTTGGTGTTGAGTATGGACTCCTGCGGCGTTGGGAATTGCTTGGCTAAAAGGCAAAGTTTTAAATATTTCATTATTTTCCTTTTTTGATTGCTACATACTTTTATGACATGATATGTATGATAAATATACATATATATATGTATATGATAATATATATATAACCTCTTTTCCCTTAACGTCTTCCCAGTTGATAAGCAACCACACTAACCAAAGAAAAGTAGAAATAGAAGAAGAATGAAGGAGCCATGCGCTACCCCAACAATTTAAATGTGCTCATAGGTTAGGGTTGGATTCCACAGCTATAACATACAATCCATTTTTATAGTAATGGAACGCAAATTCGTCATCCACATGCAAAAATGGTTGGCAACGCAGCAAGCAGCCCCTTTTCAACGCAGGGGTAGGTTTTCATGTGGATTACGAACCACATTAGAGATATAAGTGAGAGCCTGAAGGGTGGTTGGTGTTGCTATAAAAGGCGGAGAAACGCTAACGTGCCACAGAGAAAAAATGTAGAAGGTTTTCCCTCAGGTTGCTTGCAACATTGCAGGGGAAGCATATTTCATAGCACAAAATGTGGATGTTGCCTTGTGGCAGTAATACGGTCTTAGTGTAACAAGAAATCGAGATGACCAAATAACTTCGTGAACAGTCAGAGGTAAAGTAAAAATGTTGCTAGAGAATATTTTATATTTTTGAAACAAATAGGAGTTTTTGGAACCCGTTTTAACTGTCTGTTGCACTCTGTTGTAATATTTTTTATATTAAAGTTACATTTAAAGGTTATATTATTATTATGCTTGTCCACACTTTCCCCAATTTCATCCGTTTGTAGTCGAGTCGGTTCTCCGCTGTCTGCTTGCTTTATGGCATTGGACCTTTGGACCTCTAGTGAGAACAGCAGGAGCTGGTCAACAACCAATACTTATCCGACTGCAAGATCCTTCTAATCCAGAGTGAACCGGTCGTCCAAATTACTGGTTTTAAGCAAAGACAACCTTGCCACAATTTTAGGTGTTCTGACTGAACACTGTCCAGACTGAGACTGAGATTGAAATATCTAGGTAGACACAGCTTTGGCGAACATAATGAAGTTGCTGGAATTGATAATAATCGCCTAAATAAATTTGTAACAATCACAAAACGCTTCGAAACTCGATTAGGATCTGGATCTACTTAACCTAACTCAACTTAACTTAACTTAATGAGGATCTGGATCTAACTAAACCTAACTCAACTTAACTTAACTTAACTTAACTTAACTTAACTTAACTAAATTTAGCTTAACTTAACTTAACTTAACTTAACTTATCTTAACTTAACTTAACTTAACTTAACTTAACTTAACTTAACTTAACTTAACTTAACTTAACCTAATCTAACCTTACATAACTTAACCTAACCACAACTTCATTGTCTCCCATTCGAATTTAATGCTTCAGTTTAATGAACTAATAAATAGGGGCACTAAAAGTCGGTTTACATTAAGCAATAACTTCATAAAACGGTAACTGCTCATAATTTCGTTAAACCGTTTTCAGTAATGTGAATTCAATTGCGATTTACTGTGTGGCAGCCACCGCAACCATCGGCATCTCAGCAACTTTCGCAAATCCACATTCCAAGCAAAGATTTTATGGTCACATCACAGCTTTTCCAAGCACTGCCAGCACACAGTCGCTTATATAGTGGTTATTAGTTGACGGCTGTCAAATCAAATGCATGTTGCACATGCAATCTCCAAAGCAACACTTATAATATCGCTTAATACCACCAATAAAGGCATGTTTGCAAGCCAAATTTGGCTAAATTACATTAAGTGTAGCGAGTTAACGCTGCCAGCACACACACACACACGCACACCTGCCAACAAAGTTGCCAACATCCATCATGCCACATCAACCTGCGGCGGCTCCTAATCATTGTTTATATCAATTGAACGTCAGTGAATGCCACTTCTTGCGCCAGTGCATGGCTGCCGCGTGTCGGCCTGCCGCGAAAAATGTGTCAACAACCGCTGGCTGTTGCTGCTGCCGCCAGCAACATTTTTAAATAATAAAACAATGAAATCGCTATAAAATTCTGAGTGGCCGCGAAGCGCGCTGTTTGCGTGTGCCCGTGTTTTTTGTTATTTTTGCAAATTGCTTGCGGTGATTTTCAATTATTGCAGCCAAGACTGGCGGCACGCTTGACTGACAGTCTAAATTAATAAGCGCGCGCATAAATGAAAATGAAATATGAAATGAGTGAATGAGTGAGTGAGCATATTTGAAATGGTAAACCAAAAAAGCTCATGAAAGCTCTAGCCCTGTGCTAGAAGTGGTTGGGAAAATAACTGTTTTTTTTTCTCATGACATTTCAGTTTTGATATTTGAGCGAAGTTGTGTTGTGTTGTAGCCCATACATTGGGTAGTCGAAAAGTCTCTTTGTATTTCTAATTAAACTTCAACTTCATTTTTTAATATTTATAATGAACTTTAATGAAAATACCATTTAGGTCGACCACTTTCTGCCATTTTTCCGCTAGAGACATTATTCTATAAGTGTAAAATTTTTCTGGTTTCGACGAAAAACTGCGACAAGTAATTTTCACAGGCTTCTTTTTTTAAACAACTTTTCTCCATTAAGGAAGTTCTGGAGTGACCGAAACGAATGGTGGTCCGATGGTGCAAGGTTAGGGCTATATGGTGGATGCATCAAAACTTCCCAGCCAATCTCTCCTAGTTTTTACCGACTCATCAAAGATGTGTGTGATCTAGCGTTGTCCTGATGGAAGACGAAGCCCTTTCTGTTGATTAATCATGACCATTTCTTTTTTTGGATTGCTTTCTTCAATCTCATCAGTTGTTGGCAGTAAAATGTAGATTGAATCGTTGGACCAGACTGGAGTAGCACATAGTGGATGATCCTTTCCAATCACACCAAAAACTCAAAATAGCCTTTCTAGGCGTCAATCCTGACTTTGCGACCATTTGTTGAGCTTCACCACGCTTGGACCATGATCTTTTTCGCACATTATTGTCGTATTTGATCCAGTTTTCGTCTCCAGTTACTATTCGCTTCAGAAATGGTTCGATTTCATTTCTTTTCAGCAAAGAAACGCAGATGTTAATTAGGTCCATAAAACTTTTCACAGACAATTCATGTGGTACTCAAACATCGAGCTTCTTTTTGTAGCCAGCCTTTTCTAAATGATTCAAAACCATTTGTTGATGAATATTAAGTTCCTTAGCGATGTCATGGCTGCTTATGTGATGGCTGCTTATGTGATGGTCCTGGTCAATCTTTTCCATAATTTCATCGACTTTTTCAACGATAGGTCGACCAGGCAGAGGTGCATCTTTCACATCGAAGTTTTCTGAACGGAAGCGAGCGAACCATTGTTGTACTACACGAACTGATACATCATCGTCTCCGTAAACTTCACAAATTTCATTGGTGGCTTGCGTGGCATTCTTCCCTTTTTTATACAAAAATTTCAAAATATAGCGCATTTTTTCATTATTTTCACTATTTTCACTGTAACTTTTTTCAACTTCCCCGAATTTAACATTTCTTTGGTTAAATGAAGCTTAGAAGCCTCACATTTTCCACATTATATGGTATGACACAATGTGAATAATAACACTGGATATATAAGACAACAACGACATCTACTGATAATTCATCTATTAAAATACGAAAAAACTTTTTCGACTTCCTAATATATGTGCCCTCCACGGAGTTAAGAAGTTAATATTTTTAATAAATAAAATTCATCTATTTTCCTCCATTAAAAAATAATATAAAATTGTTCCCACGTCCCATTCATCGCGCATATAACACCTTCGATAATCATTACACAAGCACCAATGGCGACTATCCGTCACTTTGTCATGCACAGCATTTACTATTCCATCTTCATTAGCATCTGCAGGCATCACTGTCATATTTAAGCCATTCACACGCATTCGCAGACTCAGCAGCACTAGACACAGCAGCACGCTGCCGTAAGACGCGGCGCTAGGTCCGCCGCTCATGCATAATTCAAGCAATACGCCAGGAATTTATGCGCATTTTATTCGCTAATAATAATCAAAGTTACTCGTATTACCGGGTAATAAGTACCGTAATCACTTCATTTTGTAGACTTATTGCTCCGCGCATAAAACATTGTCAGCTGCGGGGCCACACCGAGTTGCCATTTCCAGATTTGTACTGTGCTTTGAAATAGTATTTACGGCTGTTGTTATTGTTGTTGTCGTGATTGACATTTATGCATAGAGTTAAACAAGTGAACCGGCTTAAGCAAATCTCGCATAAACGCTGGACAGTTAAATGAAGTGCTGACAAAAACCTATAAAAACTTTGCGCTACATTCCGCCACTTGCATCCGCTCGACGAGTAATCGTTGTGTAATTGAGCTAATAAAAAGTAGGTGTAGGTAGTGAAGCGGAGATATATGGGTGTGTGCGATGTTATGACTTCTGGAAAACTGACGAAGAGTTATGTCAGACTAAAATTCTGAAAAACCATTATCGAGAATGATTTGAGTGAGAAAACGTAAGATTCGGTTGAGAAGTGCACACTTGTGGCTCAGTAGGCTAACGAAATCGTATGCTGGATACGATTGGCCAGATACTAGAGCGGATAATCTGTGTACGATTAGAACTGCATTTAGAAAAAAAAGATAGAAATGTATGTCCGACAACCAATGTGGATTCGGCAAACAAAGATCATTTTCTTTACTGGCGGAGAAACCGCTTACGATGTTATAGCCGAGTTAAGAACAGCGCGCCAGTCGTTTCTTCTTTTCGCAAGGTGGCGCCAATTGGAGATTCCAAGCTAAGCCAGACCCTTTTCCATCTGGTTGTTCCAACGAAGTGGAGGTCTTCCTCTTCTTCTACCTCCCCCGGCGGAGGAGGCAATTAAGAAGCTTACTGACAAAGCTAACAAGGGAATAGCGGGTACCAGATGGCTGTATGGTACAAAGGAATACTACGCAGTTGTTACATTGGACGTTGAAAACGCGTTTAACTCTACATACCGGCCCCATATCATATTTGCACTAGAACCCAATGAATTTCCGGCTTATTTCGTTAAGATTACTACATACCCAGCTACCTGTCTGATCGGCTGTTACTGTATGATACGGATGATGGACAAAGAAAATATGCAGTAACAGGGGGAGTTCCACAAGGTTCTGCCTCATTGTTGTGGTACTATACCTTCCACTGAAGCTGATGCTGTGTCTCCCACTCCCAAAGCAGGTACAGATCCTGGGGTACACGGATGATATTTCGATAACTATAGTGGTAAAAGAACTTGGTCAACTTGAGAACCTCTGCAATCATGCGACGTCAATGATCAAAGACTGGCTCACGGTAACAAACGTTGAACTCGCTAGGCAAAAAACAGCAGATGTTTTTATTACAAGTAGGAAAAAGCTCGGAGTATCATTACCCAGAAGTCGCATAAGTACCTGGGAGTACTGAAAGACAATAGAATGAATGAGGAGTTGACCTGAATGGCGTGGCAAACGAGTCGAATGGATAAATTAGGTTCCCTTCCTTGAGAAAATATAGCGTAGCCTAAGCGACATGAAACTTACCCTCATTGTTTTTGTTTCTCAATCGCGTGAAATTATGCAAAAGTCTGCGCTTTAGATAAAAACAATGAGGGTAAGTTTCAAGTCGCTTAGGCTACACAATATTTTCTTAAGGAAGAGAACCTAATTTCGTCCGTGGCTTTTTTAAGTTTGGAGACTCATACTTCACCTTATCTATTTCAGTCAAATTTTTCGAATGTTTATACTTTATTTGAACAAAATTCAATATTTTTAATTAAATTTATATTTTCAAACATAAATATTTCTTGTAAAAAATTATATATTTTCAACAATAAAACTAGCTTAAAATACTTATTAAAGTTTTTTAATTATACTAATAACTGTATTTTGCACTTCCAACAACTATGTGAGTGAGTATTAGTGTATAACTACAGCCGACAAAATGCATCCAACGAAGCTGATGAACTGTTACGCTCGTAATCACATAGCTTAGCTTAGTTAACTGAGCTAGAAAATAATCATAGACATCTTCATGCGATTCGCTACAATTATTAAAGCGAAAAAGTACAACTATGCAACTATATACAGACTATGTGGCTACCTTGACGGAAAGCAAGTCATTAAAACCCGCAAACAAGTGAGTTGTACACCATTTGCTCTAGCTATTAACAATACTGGCTTAATTGAAAGCTTTTTCCATGAAAACCATTAACAAAGTCTAGAGTGACTTGCTGTCTTAAGTCTCAAAAGATTTGCTATACATTTGTGGGCAAAATTTCTTGCTGGGTCACCGGCATGCAGTATTAGTTTTATAATTAATTTACATTAGATAAAGCGAGTCGTTAGCATGCTGATAATCATGTTGCCACATGTAAGCCTTTGCAGCTTGTTTTTGTTATCGAAATGTAAGCCTTTAATTTGAGTAGCTGCGTTGCACATGCAGAGCGAGTATAATGAGGCTCAACAAAATTTAAAAGCTGCTAGTAAAGCAGAATGCATACATATAAATATGTGACATATATGTACATATATGAGGTTATATTACACTGGCTAGCATTAGCAATTTCCATATATTTGACTCTGTTTCAAAGTTCTTAAGATTTTCTGTGTTTTTGGCCACACAATCCACATCTCCGATTTGGTTTTAAAAATTTACTCTTTTTTCGTTATATTTCCTGTCAACAAAAGGAGCTGCCTTTATGCCACGCTGTCGGAATTTGGTATCCCTGAAAAACTGATACGGAGGGAATATCTTCTATAAGAATGTACAACTGCTGACGTACGCTGATGATGATGATATTGATATCATTGGCCTCGACACCCACGCCATTAGTTCTGCTTTCTCCAGAATGGATAAGGCAGTGAACGAGGGCAAGACGAAATATCTTCTGTCATAAAATAAACAGTCGTTGCACTCGCGACTAGGCTCCCACGTCACTGTTGACAGTCGTAACTTCGAAGTCGTAGATAATTTCGTCTGTCTCGGAACTAGTCTCAACACCATCAATAATGTCAACCTCGAACTCCGACGCAGAATAACTTTTAGCAACAGGTGCGTCTTCGGAATGAGTAGACAATTGAGAAGTAAAGTCCTCTCTCGAGGAACTAAGACCAAATTCTGCAAGTCACTCATCATCCCCGTGCTGCTATATGGTGCAGAGACGTGGACGTGACATCATCTGATTGGTAGACGTTACGAGTTTTTGAGAGAAAGGTTATGCGTAAGATTTATGGTCCTTTGCGCATTGGAAACGGCGAATACCTCAGTCGATGGAACAATGAGCTGTACGAGTTTTACGACGA
The DNA here is from genome assembly GCF_016617805.1 of Bactrocera tryoni. NCBI lineage: Eukaryota > Metazoa > Arthropoda > Insecta > Diptera > Tephritidae > Bactrocera > Bactrocera tryoni. Next base: position 85,363,398 of record NC_052501.1, read on the forward strand.
CATTGACATACAAGGTGCGATCCAAAGTAAACAGGACTTTTTGAATCTAGCGCCCTTTGGTGGCGCCATCTATATGTCGACTGATGGGTTAAAATCTGCTTTATCGATTGTCCAGTGAGAATTTCATGATACTTCATCGATTGGAAGTGAAGTTATTGCGTTTTAAGTATCAGTATGTTTGTGTTATCGGTGCGAAAATGAGGTTCGAACAAAGAGGAACCATTCAATTTTGTTTTAAAATTGATAAACATCAATTTATGGCATTTTGACCAAACATTTGGGCTTACGAAAGGTGTGTGCACGGTTTGTTCCGCACAAATTGACAGACGACCACAAATTGCTCAGAATCCAACATTCGAAAAACGATTATTTGACCAAAAATCACATTTTAACTATTAACCACTCCCCGTATTCACCTGATATGGCCCCGTGCGACTTCAGCCTTATCGAAAAAATGCATTTGGCCATGAAAGGAAAGCGTTATGCAGACCTACAGGCTATTCAAAAGGCTTGTACCAGCATACTGGCGGCCATACCGGCCAAAGAGCTAAAAAACTCGTTCGACATGCTTTTGGACCATGCAAAAAGCTGTATTGCAGCAGAACGAGACTATTTTGAATAAAATAAATTGCCGAAACCGAAACCGAAAAAACCATTTTTTTTTTTGTAAGTCCTGTTTACTTTTGGAACCTAGACCCCAAAAGAAGAGTACTGTTCACATCCGAAGTACTACTGCACGAAATATAAATACAGTTCGAGAAATATGTCCAGAATAATACAGAACTAGAGCAAAGTAGGGCAAGAAGAGACGTAAGAATGTGTCCCAAACACTAACAAGACTTTCTTTCAATGCAGTCTTATGATCAAAAATTCCATTCCCATACCTCTTACACACTGACGTCAGTCTTTTGACTCCAACATTACACCTACCGACATTGACAAGCAAAGTTTCTCCTGGAAACGCTGACAGTATCACTTTTTATCCAGCAACACGTGCGCAGGTGCATAGCAAATTCTTACATTGGCGTAGCTTCTTTTGGCTCTAGGCCTACAATTTGGTGCCTTGTTACGAGTTCGCAAAGACAAAACCATGTTCACACACGCACACACATACCTACGCAGCTTAATTACAAAGGACTCGGCGCATTTTTCGTAGGTTTTTGTTGTTGGCGTCAGATTTTTGCCCACTTTTTGCTTTTTTATCAGCAGCACTTGGCAATATGTTTGCTTACGTGTTAACTTAATGAACAATATCCACAAGTGGGCGTATTATTTTCATGTTGCGCTGAAAGACAGGCCTGGAAGCAGCAATCCGAGCTAATGTGCCGACAAACAAAAAGGTGTAGGTTATGTGCTCTTGCCATTTTTTGCTTATGAGCAGCAAATTGACTAGCTGCCGCATTAAGCTTGGTTTCTTACTGAATTTATGGTGGATGCTTTTAGGCGCTTAACAGCGTTGTTGTCATACCTCTGTGTGGTTACTTCATTTCTTTGCTATTTTCAATTTGTGTTGACATGGTAATTTGTCTGCCAGAGATTGTGTAGGCTGTTGTGCCAGCGGCACCTGGCGTTCGCAGTAAATTGGCGGAAGCAGAAGCCAAAAAAAGTGGGGTTATGTCGCAAAATGACAAATGTTTAATTATTCAGCTAAATTAAGTCCTCAAAGAGCGCCAAAGCAAGTGCATTTCTGAAGAGAAAACAATAAAATATCCGACTCGTTTTTATTTCCGCCCACTCCAACTGCAATCAACGCCACATTTCGCATTTGTAAGCGCACATGTGTGGCGCCCGAATATTATTTCTAAAGCTCCAATTCCCAGCACCTTTCATGCATTGCATTCATTCAATTCTCGAGTGCCATAAAACGCTTCGTATGCTTAACACTTCATTTACCGAGGCAGCAGCAGCATCGGCACTCAACTTTACAGGGCCTTAATAAAGTCATCACTTCAACTGTTGCCCGCCACATGAGGCAGCAGCAACGTTAATGCCAGAGCGCCAGCACACTTGCAACATGTAAGTTTTAAGCATTAAGCACACCCACACAGGCACACACACAACCACACACGCGCACTCGCCATAAAAGACCCGAGCAGATTTGTTACAACAGCGCAGCATTGAAGTGTTGCATGTTGCTGCCGCATTTTGATGCATTGACAACATTGTCACTTTATCGACGGTCCGGGCGTACATGCAAGAGGATGCATAATAGCACAGCAAAAAGGGAAAAAAAAACAGCATAAAAAATGGAAAATGGAAAAAGCGAAAACTGCAACGCAGCCTGGCATCTAACACGTCTTGGCGCGCTATCTCCGTATGAACGGATGCATAAGTGCTGTGCGACGAGCGCCACAAATGGCAGAAAAATGTAGCCCTGCGGCGCCACCGCTGCGGTGTTGGTGTTGCCACCCATAAATTGTTGAAAAAAGCCTGTTGCGCCGCATGCCACGGCGACTACTTGCTGCACACAAATGTTGCAGCATAATGAAATCTGGCCCATAGGCGCACGAACGTAGGCAGCAGGGCTGCTGGGCTGCAGCGGCAGCAGTTTAGAGCTTACACTTGCCACACTTTGTGCCACTTAGTAGTGGTGTCGTGTACTCGCACGGACCGAGGCGTCCGGTGCACAGCAAGCGGATGCAGCTTAGGCGATGTCCGTGGACCTGAGGTGCAATGTTCCAGGGAGTGCAGTGCTTTTCGCTCTTTTTTTCACTTTTTGCTTTTGCTGTGCAACATAATATCTGTCTTTGCGCTGCTTTTGCTTTATTCATTTCGTTTTAGAATTTTTTTCTTTTGTTTTGCTTGCCTATTTGCCACCATTTAGGTGAGTGTGTGTGTGTGCATTTTTGTTGCTGCTTAGGGTTTTTTATGATTGCGAAAAGTGCTTCTGTGCTAGTTGGCTGCTGTTATCCGCTTTGTTGCATTTTAATTGCCACTTTCCAGCGCGCACACAGACACTCATGCTGAGATGGGTATGCACACGCATTTGCAGGGTTGCATGACAGCATTTCTCTAAGTCGTACTTATTATTTTAGTTGCGTATAATTCTAAGAAGCCCACTAGGAGACAAGGAAGCTTGCAGTTAATTCCACTAGAGCGAGATGAGAGTGTAGCGGGAGAAGTACCGTAAGGTTATGTGAATGAGGTGACCCATTAAAATGGCTTACAACATACCGGGATATGCATTTCAATATAAAAATTTAATAACACATCGTTTTTCAGACATGTGGGGAGTCTTCTTGTTCTTCCTTGTTGGCGTAGATACCGCTTACGCGGATATAGCCGAGTTTAGAACAGCGCGCCAGTCATTCTTCCTTTTTGCTGTTTGGCGCCAGTCTGAGATTCTAAGTGAAGCCAGGTCCTTCTTCAACTGCTCGTTTTCCTCTGCTTCCTACGGTGGGTACTGCATCAAATACTCTCAGAGATGTAATATTTTTGTCCTTTCCGACGACATAGCCTAGCCAACGTAGCCGCTGTCACTTAATTCGTTGAACTATGTACATGTCAATGTCGCAGTATATCTCATTCAGCTCATTGTTTCATCAAGCGTGGTACCCGCCGTTGCCAATGCGCAAAGGACCACAAATATTCTTCAGAACCTTTCCCTCGAACAGTCCTAAGACCGACTCATCGTCCGTGCCTCTGCAACGTATAGCAGGACGGATATAGTGAGTGCCTTATAGAGTTTGGTCTTTGTTCGTCGAAAGAGGCCTTTACTTCTCAATTGCCTACTCAGTCAGAAGTAGCACCTGTGATTCTGCTTTAGATTTAAAGGCTGATATTATTGTTGATGTTGATACTGGTTCCAAGATAGACGAAATTATCTAAGACTTCGAAGTTATAACTGTCCACAGTGACGTTGGAGCCAAGTCGCGAGTGCGACCAAAGTTTGTTTGCTGTGAAAAGTCTATAGGTAGAAAATATCACTAGCATTATGGCTTTCACTTCAGCTGAAACCCTTGTGATTAAAGCCCTGCAATACCTCTAAGACATCAGATACAGCAACTGGCGACTTTGAAGCTTGCTAAGCTCTAAAAATCGCCCCTCACTGCTGGTCTCTGACTCTCCAACCCTTCGAAGCTCAACTATTTCAACTATATTCAATTGACCGTTGCTGACACACTGTTTATAGCTGCACTCGATTGTATCAAACCAATACCGAATACCTGCAACCCTTCCCACGAAGTCGGGTCTACGTAACCCGAACGGACTCGGATTTTTACACAGCCAAGGACTGTCAACTCGGCAGAATTATGTTGCTACAACGAGAAAATTCTCTAACCCGGATGAACCGTGCTTCCAATGTCGTTCTGTATTCGAAAAATAGCAGTTTTTCCCCACCATGTTAGGTCTATGAAGCAAAGCTGTTGGCTGTCGATAACTCTGTATTTGAAAAATATACCATAGATATACTATTCAGAGTCTCCATTTTTAGAAGCAGAAAGACAATACAGAGCTAACACCGATTCTGTTGTGGATTCTCTTACTATCTTTAATACTTCATGATTTGAACTTGTGAAACAGCCGTGCCTGCAAAATGTGTAATTATACCCTGAAAAGGATCAGAGATCCTATAAGATCTGTATATAAATGAGCAGGCTAACGAGCTGAGTCGATTTGGCCACGTCCGTGTGTGTGCCCATCAGTCGGTTCGTCCGTTGGTCTATCTGTTCATCCCTCTATCTATATATACGCGAAGTAGACCCTCAGTTTTTGAAGACTCCATCGTAACTACGCGTATTTTTGAAAATAGTGCTCTAACTGTACACACTGTCATACAATTATTGAGAGAAGTGCTCATTGAAGTGTAAATCCCATTACAGTTACTCCGGTTGTCTACACACACAAAGTGTCATTAAAATTTCGCTCATTAAGCTGTCAACATACAAATGTCAACGTTCAATGTGCTCCAAATCCAAATAAATCGCTTTCCATATTCAACAGCTCTCTTCCCAGCCGCATTTCCACTGCTTATCTCTATTGACTGAATGCCAATTTACCTTGAAAGCCTTTTAACTTGCCAAGCACACCCCACACAGCCCGCCGCACCGACATACACCTAATCGTTTTGACCACTCTACGCATTGCAATTATTGCTGATGATGACAACACGCAGCAACGCCATGCCGATGAGCCGAAGAGCCGTCAGAGCGAGTGCCAAAGTGCTGCTATGGCAACAACACGCAGTTGAGGTGTTCGAAATCTTATCACTCGATCTGACACTCGAGGCAGCTTTCGAATCCACTGCGGCACATACTTAACCAATCACTTCAGAAGATTGGCACAAATGGCCATTCAAATTGCTCACTCGCCGGCAACACAGCCACGGAAATGTATAAGGATATGTATAAGTATGGCCTGCTCAGCACTTCAACTTGTAGTTGCTTGATTTCTTTTATCAAATTCGTACGTTGTTGTGGCGGCTCACTTATCTTGTCCATCAGCAATAACAAGCCGTGTACACTCGTTTGCCTGTCCAAACTAACGGTAGGCTTATTCATGTCACCAAACCGCTTTGATTGCTCTCTTTCGTTCGCCTTTTATCGCAATTGTCACCTGTGCTGTTGCAACCGCTCTGCCGCGCTCTCCTTGCGAACTCCAAGCAACGCTCTCATACAAAAGAGCTTTAGTTGGCCATTCGCAATCGATGCCATCAGTGCGTGTATCATCTACAAAATCGCACTTTCCACTAAGTTAGCCGAGTGCAGAGTGTCCAAACACATACAAGACGTTATGAGCGCGATAAGTAGCCCTTCTTTTAATGTCACAGTGTTGCATTCAATTTGGTGAGTGCCACTCGCCAGTTGTAATTTCAATGGCGGTGATACGAATTGATCATCAAATTGGTGTAGTCGTTGTCTTTCACTTTATGCGGTGTCAAAAAGTCGAGCAAAAAACTGAAATTCACTGCAGGCAAACGATACGAGGTACTGCTCGTAGACCAATCAAAATCTGTAACCCACTGCCGCTGGCAAAGCGAAAATCAAGCAGAAAAGGCAAAATTAGTTTATTTCTTCAGAGAGGAAAATGTAGAGAGTGACTCACAGTAATTTCTTCTAAAAAATAACAGCAATTCCCGCATCCACATTGTATTTTTTCTGGAACCCTTTGCAATTTGCCGAGCTGCCATATCCGCACCCGCCTCAGGCACTCGCACTCAGCAGTAATTTAGGGTCAGCATGTCGGGCTCCCCATAAATAAACAAGTTGGTCGCGGCAACCACTTCGCATTTGCACGATGACTGTCAAACAGCTGTCAAAGCAAAGGCCGCTACAATCAGCGGAGTTTCGCACATTTCACTACACACCTAAATAATTTGTCGTTGTGAAAAAGGGCCTCGACCATGCAGCACAAGCAAAAGAGCGAAAAAAATGGCAAGACTGTGCAATACCATGAATTTTGAGCTTGTAGTGCGCTCTAAAGAAGGGTCAAAATAAACAAATAAACCGGCTGCCGCTGGTGCTGCGCGCCGACAAACAACGCGTAACTCCCACAAGTGCATAAATTAAAGGTTTCACCGCGCGCCACACACTCTTGGCAAGTGAGTAAGAACACTGTAGAACCCTGTACGCTCGTGAAAACCAAGGTGAAGGCGGAGTTGCAAGGCGCTCGCGAAAGTACTGTACAAATGGAATTTATCGCCATCCAACATATGAGTATACAAACTTGCAGCAGTACATTTGTTTAGATGCCATTGCTGCGCGGCGCCTAGTACCGTGTGCCCTTCGTGGTCGCGCTGCCGACATTGTAGTCAGTCAGTTTGCGCTGATTCTCTCGACGCGATGTCTCAATTTCCCCGCACGCAATGAAGATTTATGCAACGCGGTGCGGGATTAGTGCGAAAATTGATGGGCCGCTTTGTGCCATTTAGCACCACGGACGTTTCGACGGCAGCGCGAGCAACTCGTGCGGTTTGGCGCTGCAAATGTGTATACCTACAAAGCCTTAAGCACACATGCGGCAAGGCGTACATTTGTAAGTAGACATTGACCGCACACACACATATACATTTGTGTTGTTTAGTCGCCCGTGTCGCGCATCAACAATCAAGGAAGCGCAAATTCAATACCCACAATGCGCACCGCTCGCCGCGTTCGGTCGCTTTGGCCTCGCGTCCATCTGCCAGGCTGCTGCCAACGCCGTTGATCCTTATTTAGCCGGCTTCATTATGTCAGTGATTAGTTGAAATGCCGCATTGTCCGCGCATCAGCGTCATTGTTTGTGTTTTCATTGTTGTTATGGCATTGTTTTAGTTAAGGCATCTTCGTTGGCCGTAAGTCCTTTGGTCATATCGCTGCCGCCACGACTTAAATTATTATTTGTTGTTTTAACGACTTTGTACTCCTACAAAATTTATGGCACTGGTTCAGAGCGTTCGTCGGTTTTGCCCGCTGAGGCGAGTGCACCCATATACCTGCTTCCAAAAGCCATTCCAAATGAAAACATAACCTAGGAAGTCATGCATAGAAGTGGATCGCTCTATTCAATAATCACAGAGTAGCTTTCCATTTGGTAATTTTTTTCATTGTGTATTTACTCCGACAGCCAAGCAGCTATACTGGCTTTGAGTTCGCAGACTGTTCGCTGAAAAGAAGTCAAGGTGTTGATGACCTCATTAGCAATAGCTTCAAGCTCTTTCCATATTATACTCATATGGCCGGTCACAACGTAATCGCTAGAAACTGCAAAGCCGGTGAGCTGGCCTAGGAGGGCGCTCTTTCTTTAACTTCATCCGTTCGGTTCGTCGATGTCTGTTTGCGTTTGAGCATTGAACCTTTGAAACTTCAGTATGCTCAGCAGACGACGTTCAGCGACCAGAACTTCTGCAACTACGAGATCCTTCTGGCCGAGAGAGGTCAACCGAACCACTTGTTATTTTAGGGTTGTTGACTTTACACTGTTCCATAGATATAAGTTAGGTTAAACTGGTAGGTCAATAAGCCACTCTTAGACCAATTTTGTTCCTTGCGATGGCATATGAAGTTCAATACCTACGTCCAGGAGAACTAGTCATGCTATAGGATGGCTGCGCTTTTCGCGGACTCTGCGACCTCACTATCGATACCGTGGAGACCCTAGATGTCCAATAGATTTACACGCGATTCGACTAAATACTTTTTCGGATACTCTTTGTTTGGAGGAAGCCGAGGTGGAATCATCTCTTCACTTCCTTTTTTATTCCCCAGCTTTTACCAGACTGAGATTGAAATAACTCGGTAGACAGCCTTTTGTGTTTTTGGGGTAAACGCTTCGTGGATCGATGAGGATCTGGAGATCCAACCTCTACGAGTTTATGGGCTATCCAAGTGGAATCCGTCGATTTTGGATCAACCCTATGACCTTACCTAACCTAACCTGAGGTGATATCTGAAACCCATCTATTCTCTTCTCGAGTGAAAAGTAGTATTCTTCTGTTATTTCAAAGTTTGAACTACTTGGAACCGAGGTCGGAAGTAGAAATTTACGGTTTGGATTCTGTTTGACCCGTCGATCTAACACGTCAGAGTAAGTCCGAAATTCCGATTTTAGTACATTACATGGATCTCAAACTATCGGTTGTTGGAAAATCTTAAAAAATCTTTCAAAAATTTCGAGCCGAAGTCGTCTTTCCTTAGTACAAAAACAAACAGTTCGAAATTGGGGTCAAATTTTCAATTCTAAACAGCTTTAATTAACCGAAAATTTCCAATCTCCTCACCGCTCACCCGCCTTTGGCACCAATTCCAATAAAAAACATATAAAATGAGCTTCCCTTGCAACGACACATAATGAGTGTGGCACGTACAGACGTCAAATCAGAATCGCATGCAGTGCTTGCCACAGGCGAGACATGGCCCAGTCGGAGACCAGTCAACGCCGGCCACCGATTGCAAACATTTATCAATGCTGCCAACACCGCACACATGCCACACAAACGCCAAGCAACAACAAAGTTGCACAAGCATGACTGCGTCAACTCATATGGGCACACTATATATTCATGTGTGCACACACACACATACACATCCGCATGTGTGCAGAGGTGCTCGCATAATGTGTATAAAGTTGCTGCATGAGGCATGCAACCATTCATCTTTATTGCACCGTAGTATGTGCAGCAGCGACGTGTCATTCACACGAGGACAGCGCCAAACGACAACAGCAACACCAGCAACTACTCGCACTTAGAGGTAGTTAGACGCTAAGCAGACTGGGGTGAGGATATGCGAACGTTGGCGACGACCGTGAGGACCGTGAGGACATAACCAAAAATGGCAATTGGAATCATTATGCGCGACACGTAGCCGGGAGTGGCACATGCAACTGCATGTGTAGCAGCAGCGACTGTGGCAATATTATGTGGCAGTTATGTGTGCCACTAAGCAGGAAATTGCGCAGTGGCAAGGTAAAGTAATGGACTGCGACCGGGATTAGGCAGCCATCAAGCAAGTTACTTCGATTTAAAATTATACAAGTTCATTTATGATTTTCGTCCAGCACAAGTGTGCGTGTGTGTTAGCCCGTATGTTGTTAGCGCAAACTTCGTTTGGAGAATCGAAAGTTTCGCCTGCACCCGCCGGCGTGGCAGGTTTCTAATGGTTTATGTGCAACGTGATTTCTCACAGCCGTTTCTTTCATTACTATTCCGACGCCTGCTAACGTCCACCCAGCCGCCTCATTGGCAGTATTGACAGCACCGCCGTGTCTGAGTGCTGATGTCGGTGTTTAGGGCTTTGTGGATATCGATAGCTATGACATTGTTGTTTGAGAATTAGAGAGCTGATTTCGATGCCACAGAAGGGAGAATACATACACATTTTCACTTGTGGATTCGGCAATGAAGACTTAATCATTGACTTTGGGTGAGGTCAGTGAGAAAAAATTGGGAGTACATTCCCGTAACAGTCGGTTTTATGGAAACAAAACGGACGGCACAGAACGGACTCGGATTACTCAAATTATTTGGAGAATGTTTTCTACCACAACATAACCACAAAAACTAAAGAGTGGTTTGGTGTCTGGGTTTTCTCAATTTGCGTAAAATGATGTGGTGGTAACAGGTTCTTGTGGACATTACAACTGTTTAGAGTCCTTTGCATACAGAATGACTCTAAAATATTTTCAGGAAACCTCGTGGAAAAGCGAGAAATTCGAAAGGATCGCTTTTCATCGACATTCTTTCCCTCTATTTGAAACCCACTTTCCCGTAAGCGTTGGAAGGTTAAATTAGGTTAGGTTAGGAAGTCGATCCTATCACGGGTCTCATTTGTGTCTTATAAAGTAGATCATAAGACCTTTTTAGTTAGATCGATAGAGCGCTATGAGATTACCATACATTTTTTGAGTCAACTACTATCAGCTTTTGCTATGGCTCCGGCCGAGATGTTTCAACCTCAGTGCCTGGACACACATGCGTCTGTCAAAATTTTAGCCTTACCGTATGAATGCCTAATGGACAGCCCTACCGTTGCGGCAAGATGACTTAAACTGAGGGCAAGTAGTTCAGCAGAAATCCAGTGTTCAAAAGGCTCAAGCAGTCGCACAAAAACGGCTCGGTTCATGTTGAGCAAACGCGAGCACCATTGGTTCAGAGCTAGAACACAAGATACCAATCGAGATCTAACACGGTCCCATTCCAATATGAGCGAGGCAAGGGTACCTCTGGCTAGCGCGTTGGTTTTTCAGTTGCCTGCGATTCCGCTATGACCAGGCACCCAAGAAAGACTGATTATGAAGAAGCTTAAAGCTATTTCTGTTAGAAGACTGTGGACAACAGCATCGAAGTATTTTTCTTTCCTCTGCTAAAAACTGGAGCGGAGCCACTTTACCTTTTCCTACATACGAAAACGAGTATTTTTGGAGTTCTAAGTTCCTGCATAAATTTCTTTTTTGGCACTGTCTCATTTCCAAACCCGTAGCTAATACAACTGCAACACTGTCATTCATCTCCGACTGCCACCAGCAACAACGAAAGCAGCAAGCTCGAGGCGCCGCTGAACGTATTCTTGCTACAAGCTAACAACAGCGGGCGCCCTGCTGCTGGGCAATGATTGCTTGCGACAAGCGAATGTCGCTCACAAATGAGTATGAATTTTTCCTGATTTTTGGAACCAGCAATATTTGTATCATAAGGGCGCACGATTTCGCTGGATGCAGGAGTGCACGTGTGTGTGTGTAAGAGAGGAAAGGACCAATGTCACCTAACGGTAGTTAACAAAATGTCACGTACATGCAGTCGTGGTCAACATAATGAATGTCCTCGGTGCCACAGACCCAGCACTTGCCTGCGCCTGGATTTGGCTGCAGAAGCAAGAGCCAGTCATGTGATGTACTCACTGCTCCACACATTACTCGAGATGTGCAACATTGGCCGCACAATGTTTGCACTGGCCATTGCCGGCTGGTGGCGGGAAATCAGCAATGTAGTTGCTGTTGTTGTATTATTGTTTCACCGCACATTAAGCTGGTCCCCAGTAATGAATGCATGAATTACTCCGAACATTAAGCTGCATTTGGAAGTCGAGTGACAGGGCGGGCGAGGCACGAGATGTGGGACATGTGGCGTGAGGCGGGCGACAGTTTGGAAGGGGCTGTTTGTTTGTGCTTTTGCAGTTAGCCACTGCCGTCAACTGAAGCTGCCACTGGAAATATGCGACGTCACACGAGAAATGCGCGCCAAACAAACTGCCAGCGCTGTGCCTGTGTGTGTGTGTGTATGAGCAGCCGCTGGCGTCCCTTGAAGGAATGAACGCTTGCAAGCAACATCTAATGTCAGCTGGTAGCTCGGTGGCTGGTGGCTGGCAGCTGTCGGCTATTGCACGTCAACACGCGCGCTCATTTTGGCAATTTAAAGTTTGTCACCGAGCCGGGAGTTGCCAGCAGCGCTTGTGTGTGTGTGTGTGCGTTTAAGTTCAAGGATCAACTTGATTCAATTTCAGCAGATAAATGGTGTTTACCGCACAACGGCTGCAATAGCTTGCGTTTCATATGCATATCTATGTGTGTGTGTGTGCATGTACATATGTATGTGAGACTTGGCAAGCAATATAGGAAACTTACAGCTTATTTGGCTCTTAGGGAGTTTGATTGCAATTGTGTCGCTGTGCCAAAGTCCACACCACTGCCGCCAGCATACGCGTATGTAAGTGAGTGCTTTGATCGGCTGTCCAAGCAATCCAGTAACTCCAGCATTTTGAGTGCCTTATTTCGCAGTTTATTATGGCCGGCATGTCTTTTTCGTCCGAAAGTGTGCGTGCGCCGTGTCTACCAAATGTCAATTCGTTATGCTGGCAGTGAGAAAGTTTAAATTGCGCCGGTCATGGCCTCGCATCCATCCATGGGTTTGGGCTTATGCGGCCGGTATATGGATACATAAGTGTGGTTGTACGCCGCCAATTTGAGCTGTTTATTAAAGTCAAGCGGATATGGCTTAAGTGATATTTTTAATTATTAGTCAGTTTTATAGCTTGAAATCGCGTGTGCGGGAGTTATTTGAAGAGACGAGAGTTTCGTGAGGTAAGCAAATTGAAGTTTAAGGTTATCAAGATATTGGTTGAAAATTGCCGCGGTCTTGCTACTTTTTCGAAACTACAGTGTTGTAAACAATTTTCGTTATATCTTGACAGTGAGCAGAAAGTCGCTGCCTGAGGAGTCGCGACTGAGCGAGAAAGACAGTAAGCCCTAATAACCCTGTAAGCTAGATCCATTACAGTGTGTAACTTTGTCATTGTAAGTGGAAAAATCCGTAGAAAATATGTATAGCATCAAGACTTTAGAGCGTTGAGAAATTATTATATTATGGGTTTCAATTGAATATGATGGAATATTATTCTTCTTTACTCGCTTACGCGATTATGGCCGAGTTAACAACAGCGCGCCAGTCGTTTCTTGGAAATTCCAACCGAAGCCAGGTCCTTCTCTACCGGGTCCTTCCAACGGAGTGAAGATCTTCCTCTTCCTCTGCTTCTTCAGGCGGGGACTGTGTCGAATACTTTCAGAGCTGGAGCGTTTTCGTCCATTCGGACAACATGTCCTAGCCAGCATAGCCGCTGTCTTTGAATTTGCAAAACCTTTCTCTCGAACAGTCCTAAGGCCGACTCATCAGCTGTTATCATCTTCCAAGCCTCTGCACCATATAGTAGGACGGGAATAATGAGTGACTCATAGAGTTTGGTTTTTGTTCGTCGAGAGAGAACTTTACTTCTCAATTGCCTACTCAGTCAAAAGTAGCACCTGTTGGCAAGAGTTATTCTGCATTGGATATAACGGAATATATAGAACATTAAAAGGATCTAATAGCTATTTAGTTTTAATTTAGGGAGTTGGCAACCCTAGTGTTGCAACCTTAGTTGGCAGCTCACACCTTTATCGTAAAGTCTGGCATTTTTGATGATATGCGTACTGAGAATGTTTTGACATACGAACTTAATTTATGTAGTTTACAGTAACTTAAAATATTCATCTCGGCAAAAAATGGATATAAATCGCGAACATTTTCCCACGATTGTTAACTCAGTTTTTTACCATGACCATCAATAACCAGTTTTGTTCGATGGAATGATGAATTCAATCAATGTCGCAGATCACTCCTGACTTGGGTGAGGATATGCGAACGTTGACGATGACCGACGGATCACTCTTCGCCATGAAAATGCGAACTCTCATACATTGACCAAAACGACGCGATTTTTGGCACTCAAACCTTCGACTGAATGAGTCATCCACCGTATTGTTCCGATTTAACACCGAATTACTCCCTACGAAAAATATAAACTAAGAAGTAAATGCTTTTCGACAGCTGAAGCAGCAGTTGAACCGTTCAGAACCCATATTTTGAAGATATCTCAACCAGCAAGGCAAAAGTGCTTCGTAAATTGGTTCAAACGCTTGCTAAAATGTATAAATCTTAAGGAGAATATTGCATATTAAGCAATTTTGATGATTAATACTTTTTTTTTCACACTCGGATCACGAAATGAATAAGACCAAATACCTTTCTCCCCTCGTCTTCTTCCTCTTCTCCATATCACATTCACTTCCTCTACTCCATATAATATCCATTTATTAAGTTTCGGTTAGCTAAGTTACCCAGAATCCACCACCTGGTTTTCGCAGACACTAAACTGTATAAGTATTTTGCTCGCAGCCCATTTCTTTACCATTAAATATATTGATAATACTTTTTATGATGCTGAAATTTGTTGTTATTTATATGTTAGATCATCGAACCGGCTATGACCAACCCAATTTACATACACATACCTAATTGTTACTCAATATACCACACAAACAATGCATGCGCAGCAACGCCCACATTGTTGCATCCGACAGAAAAAGTTTCAAAACATACAGCAACACTAAACTTTTCCAACACCCAAAAATTTTTGCGGCATTTCTTAAACTTTCTAAACAAATATTACGAAACTGGAATGAACTCACACATACACACTGCTGCTCTCAGGGTTTCTTGCTACTGTATCACTCTTTCTCGCTCTCTCTCTCTCACTCACCTATAGAGTTTGCATGTTATTATCTTTGGATCAACACATTTGTATGAAATTACCGTTATAAATAGTTGTAGAAACCACTACAAAAAGTATATCGATAATTACTTTGTCTATTAGCACTCGGCCGTACGAAACTAGCACGAGCTCTCGCAATTAACGGACCATAAATGCCACAGTCTGCAGTAAATAAACGCAAAAAGAGACAACATTTCAAAGCCAAACAACATTTAGAGTTAAATATTAATTTTAGTTACTGAAAAAAACTCCGCACTTACTCTTAAAACCGACTAAGTGTGCCGCTCACCTTCTAACACACGCCTATTTGCCCAAAACTCTGTTGCAACATGCTGTGAGAGCATAAAAATGCAAAAACAAATAACAAAGCTCGAAAACAAAGCCAAAAGTCGAATGATGAAGCGGCAGCCGTAAAGGTTAAGAGTCATTTGCACGTGGAAACAAAAACTATGGAAAAGTGTTTGAGTAGTAAAGTGCTAAAAACAGGAGCGGGTGAAAGAACGGTAATTCTAAAGTGGCTGTGTAAGTGGAATCATTTGTAAATATTCACCCATGCCACCACACTCCTCAGCGTTAGCACTTCGCCAGCGTGAATGCTTTTACAGTTAACTAAATAACATTATTGGCAGCCATTGTTCGGCACAAAGTTACCACCATCACCTACTACAATGCCGTTAGTGTTGTGAGAGCTATTCCCTACTCCCGCTAGAATTGCTTGCCATTGTTGCTTATAAAAAATTTAATTCAATTTATCAATTGGCAACTTTTTTGCTTGCTTTTCTAGGTAGGTGGCGCTGCTATTAGCTGCGCGCCAAACCGAGTTCATTGCTTTTTAGCGCACTCCGGTTGTTGCGCCCGCCCTCGTCTCCCTCGTTGGTAGGTAGGAACAATACAAATTACTTTTTTCACACACTTTCTCATTACACTTGCATTCGGTGTAACAGTTGTTCTTCGTTCGGTGCAAAGTAGCAAAAAATCCCTTCCGAGTTTTCGTATAATAGCCGTATTTACAGATCGTTTAATTTCAATTCGTTTTTATGTTGAGCAATTTCACAATTTCATTACCAATGGCAATGCTATCGATTTTGAGGTTAGGTGAATCTACACTGAGAAAATTGTGCTTAGGAGACCTGAAGTTCCTGAAGAGGAAAATCTCTAGTTTATACTAGTTTTGTTCACCTATGTAAAGGTGGTTCGTATAACCTAAAAATATTTGTGTTAGAGGGGGTTATAATGGTATAAAGCGATATCGCTTCGCTCTATGGCCTCTAGAAAAGTTCCAAGAAGAACTGACGTTCCCGAGCCAAGTTTTTTTCAGCGATGAGGGTCATTTATGGCTCAATGAGTATGTAAACAAGCAAAATTGCCGCATTTGGTACAAAGAACAGCCTAAAGAGATTCAAAAACTGTCATTTCATAAAGAAAGAAACAACGGTTTGATCTGATTTTTGGGCCGGTGGAATCAGCGATCCATATTTCTTCCAAAATGATGCCGGTGAGAATGAAACCGTCAATTGCGACTGTTATCCAGCCATGATAACCAAATATTTGATGCCTAAAATTGAAGCTCGTGATTTCAGCGACATTGGGTTTCAAAAAGCGCCACTTCCCACTCATGGCATCAATCAAAGGATTTATTGAGAGAACACTTTGATGAGCAGATAATTTGACATTTTAGGCCGGTGGGTTGGCCACAAAGATCGTATGATATCACACCGTTAGACTTTTTCCTGTGGGGATCTGTAAAGTCTATGTGGACGGTCCCGCTTCGATTCGGGCCTTGGAACAAAACATCACGCGTGTCATACGCCAGTTATCAGTAGAAATGCTCGAACGATTTATCGAAAATTGGACTCAACTGATGGACCATCTGAGACGAAGCCGCGGTTAACATTTGAATGAGATAAATACCAAAGAATGCTCTTTCGAATGGTAACAAACATACCGCATAAAATTTTAAGTTTTTGTGTTTTTAGCTTAATATTTAAAGACTGGGCTCTACTTAGTTAGCCACACATTCTTCCGAGGCGGATAGCTTACATTTAAAGATATGATTATTATTTAGAGAAAAAAGTGTTTCACTCCGCTTTTTTAAAGTGTCTAAAGCGAAATGAAATAGGCGCTAAACCAGAAGCTCCAGTTGCCACTTTACATACAGCCTTTTAGTACATTTTCTATGCACTACACCAGCTCCATTCATTCCAGCTTTGATTGCTATGAGACGGCGCTTGCAAATACACCGGGCAAAAAGCATACAAATCCGTAATTTCGTTAACGTAATTGCGAAATTCCTTACAAAATGTGAAATTCGAAAATTTCATTGTGCGAACGTTTATTTGTATATCCGCATGACATTAAGTTTACCTTTTGACAGCCGGCTATTATTGCCAAGGCCGAATGGCGGCACCCCGACAACATGCCGAACTTCAACAGCGAAAGCACTCATCTACCGGCATTTATTCAAAATTTCGCAAGAATGTCTGCGGAAGTCGTAGCAACGCGGCGCACAAGGTACTCCGATGGAACAGATGCCGTCTGCCAGCTGACGAAGTCGTAGGGGAGTGCTGCCTCACGGCAGTGCCACTCAATGGCTGCGAAGTCATTATAACATTCCAATGTTGTTGTTTGTGTTTACACAGTAAGCCAACTTATGGGGCGCGTTAGTGCGGGCGTTGGTTGGTGCCACATAAAACAAATGTTTGCATATTTCACATTGTAAGCTTTTCATTCAATTCAATTCAATTCCGCCAGCAGTGCAAATTCATCGTGTAAGTCACAAAAGCCAAGCACAACACAACACGGCCCGTCGCATGCCCAGGCGCTGGGGTTCACCGTACAGCCTTTCGTCCGTTCGGCCGGTTGGTCTTCAGCATCTGGCTTATTTCAGCATGGCCAGACGCGCAGACATTTCCACCGGCAACGTGTGCCTGTTACCTGGCTTATTGCTATTCACTCTAGCGTTGTAAAGCAATTGTCCTTTTTACCTCACCGCAGGCTAACATTTCGTCGCAGGGCGCTGCGAATATCCTTTTTATAAAATTGCATGTTCCAGGTTGACGCGCTTCTCTTCCGCTTCAGCATCTGCTGCAGCGCTGACTCCTGCGCTTTTCGCTCACTTTTTTTTCCAAGAATTTTTTTTTTTATTTATTTTTTTTTTTAGTTTTCACTCACTTCCACCGCACACACACGCACTACTATATAAGTACTTTGCGTCAACGCCGTATGTTCTTCACATTTTCTTTTATGGGTTGCCATCTATTTTCCTTATTTTTCATTTATCTGCTCTGGTTTTTCTTCACAGCTCCTTGAGGTGTTTCTATTGGTCTGCCACAACAATATTGCACACCCTGCCACAGAAGCTATACAAATAACACACAATAACAACAAAGGCGAAAATTCTTGGTTTCCCAAGTGTGTTTGTGTATGTGTGTGTGTGAGCTTGGTGCAAGGCAAACAAGGAACTTATCCGTTCAACCAGTGCCTCAACTGGCCAGTTCTGAGGCATGCTTACTTTTCTGGCCTTTTTGGCCTGCGCTAGGCTTGGGTTTTCTTATACACCTATTTGTTGGTCACCTGCACAACGCCCTATTCCCCTTTGCAATCACTTTGCTCTAGGTCCATCAACTCCTAGCCTGCTTTTTCATTTCCTGTGCTCGCTGGCAATTCCTCTTGGAAAATCCGCATGAGTGTGTAATTCTTTCTCTCCGCTTCCACTGCATTTTTCTACTCCATTGTTCCTCACCTGTCTGTAACTTCGCCGGTTCGTGGAACAACAGTTGAATGTTGCTTTTTGTCTTGGACTTGGCTGGAGTCGTGTTTGTTTTGGTGCCTGTGTCAACACCGGCTCGTACACACTGTCACAATTGTTTGTTCAATTACTTGTAAATTAGATTTTATGGTTTTCCAGCATAACAATATTGTGAAATTGTTGTTAAAGGAATGTTGTGGCACAGAGCAACTCTCGGAAAAACGCTTTGACTCAATAAAAATATATCTGCACAAATATGTGACACAATTTACAAAAAGTATGTTGAATTTCAGATAAATAAACATATCTAATGAAATTAATAGATAACAAAATCTAGTTTAGTGCTTTGACAATGATGGACCAGAAAAATCATGTAGTGCATATCAACTAATATTGAACTATATGCATTAGAGTGGGTCGAAATTTTCTATAAATCAGATTTTTCTGTACAGTTTTTCCTAAGAGAGTATGGGTTTCAAACCAGTTGTGAGGTAGCGATTTTTAAGGTGAAGTTTAAAAGATCTGAATAATCAGTTGTATGAGAGATATGTGATATAGTTCTTCGATCTGGCTGATTCCAACAAATGATCAATAGAATATCAAAAGGCTCCTACTTTTTTAAATTCATTCAGATCTCTTAAAAACTGACGAAATAACTTCGAGAAGATATCTTGTCAAAAAAAAAAGTTCCCCATACAGGATCTTGGTTTTAATCGATCAGTTTTTATAGTAGTTATATGTTATAGTGACCCGATATCGAATGTTGCGTCAAATGAGCAACTTCTCAGAGAAAAAGTGACTTTTTCCAAATATTTGATCAGTATTTCAAAAACTGTCTCAGAGGTCAATGGATTACCGGCCGAACTGTTTAAAGTCGGTGACAAACCTTATCCACAAGAAGAGAGATCCCGCAGTCTGCGCTAATTACCGCGGGATCAGCCTTCTAAATATTGCATATGAAGTTCTTTTGTCATTATTGTTTGAAAGACTAAATTCCATTAAGAATAAACTGATTGGATCAGATTTTTACAATACGTCAAAGCCTACAGATCGACTCCCATCACCTTTTGTCGATTTCAAAGCCGCTTTCGACAGCACTAATAGGAGCTGCCTATTCGACGCCATGCCTTAATTTAACTAGTATCGCTACGAAATTCATACGGTAAACAAAATAATCAAAATCGGGAAGGACCTCTCCGAGTCATTCGATATCAAACAATGAGCCGTCAACACAGCGAAAGAGGTTGGTATTGTGGAGAAGGAGAGCAAGACAAAGCACCTACAGGCCAGACAAAAAGAAACCACGCGCCTTGGGAACTACGTCACTGTTGGGAACTATACATTTGAAAAAGTTAAGGAATTTGTATATCGCTTCACCTGTAAACTAAACCTGAAGATTATGGGCAGAATGTGATTTGCCAACAGTTACTGCTTTGGGTTCGGTAAGTTATTGGAAATCTCTTTCTCGATGAACAAAATTATGCTCCATAAATCCCTCATTATTCCCGCCTTATTACACGTAGCAGAAACATGGACGATGACGGCTGGAGATGAAAAAGCACTTAGAGCATTCGAGAGAACTCTTCTTCGCAAATTTTTGGAGCCGTCTGCGTGAGCGATGAATATCGCAGAAGAGGAAACTACAGACTGTATGAGCTATACGGTGGCATGGATATAGTTAAGCGCATAAAAATACAACGAATGCGCTGGTTAAGCCATGTAGTTCGCAGGAAGGATGATGCTCCAGCGAAATGATGCTTCGAATCGAGACTCATGAGCGTAGATCGGTAGCGAGGGCGCCCACGGACCCAATGGAAAGACTTAGTGCAAAGCCACCAGTCTGAACTTGGGATGTACCGCGGACCATTCACTGTTGTAATGCCAAAAACGAAGAAGATTTCAATAATTAGTGGACTAGTTTGCGTGTATATAGACAGACGGACCTAAATTGACTTCGCTCGTCATGCCATTTATATATCCGACTTTTTTTTCTTTCAAATCCTACTGAAGGTATCTAAATCATTCTCATCGAATTATGAATATTAAAATAGTTTAAATCTCCAACATTTAAAAGCCAATTTCCTATTTTCTCAACTACCGCCCCAGATATTTAATGTAACTACCTATTATAAATAAATATTAACTGTGTGGGTCTAAGAGCCTAAAGTAGTAACTCATTAATAACGCTTTGACAGCGCCTAGTTGAGCAGAAAATAGGAAAAACATTGCCAACTGCCACTAATTAGCATGCGCTCATCATTATTACAAAAAAAAGTTTTGTACCGCGCTTATAGTCATATTGGAAATGCTGTCACAGTTGATGCGTACAATGATGGCATTTCAAATAACCGTTAGTTCAGCTGGCATTACGCTTGCAGAGCGCCACGAAGCTACATTGCACAAAACCGGAAAATGGGAAATAAGAAAAATTAGTTTTGCCGCGAGAAGCGCGAGCAATTGAAAACGGATGTGACCCACCCCTCGTGCCGCCTAAAGTGCCAGAGCTCCAGCAACGCTATGATGCACGAAGTGTGTGTGTGTGTGACACTGTGCTACACCGCCATTAACTTTGTTTAACAAATAACAAACTGTCAATGAGTTGATTAACGATGTTTTTTGCATAAACTGCAATTAGCCTCAACCGCGTTCGCTCTTCACTCCTCACTTTGCATCTGCACGCCGCGACCAGCAATGGCTTTGTGCTGCCACTGGCGTGCTCCTTGTCGCAATTGATAAATGGGCGTGATTCCGCTCAAAGACACACCAGTGGTATGTGGCACGGTGTGGCCGGCCGCGCCATCGTGGCCCGCCATGGCTTCATTTAACTGAGCTGCCACTACGCTCAGCCATATTTACTAACTCTTACCGCGCCACTTGCTTTTGTTGTTGTTACATGTAGTGACACCAGTTAACGCTATTTAGTTGTACGTTGCCGGTTGGCTGTTGTTGTTGCGGTTATCGTGACAATTACAGCAACAATAAATGACTGGTTGTCGTGTCTGGCGGATGATGATAAGCAAAAATGACAGTGAGTGCCGTCAGTGAAGGTGTAGAAGCCATTGAGGTATTATTATGAGCCACGCCAGCAGCAAAGCAACAAGCGCGCACAAAACACCAACAAAGCAACTACTTGAGGCATCTCTCGTAGTCCTCCTCACACGGCCGCCGGTCTGCATATTTGTTTGTGTGCAAGTGGCGCTCTATAATTGTAGTCCATCAGTGATATTGTGCCACGTATGGCGCAGTCAGTCAACATCATTATGATCGCTATCACAATACACCATTCGCACCGCCCATCCCTAACAGCAACAGGCATAGCGATGACCAGCAACGCAACAAGCTCATTGGTGGCTTTGTCGCATTGGTGACCAACAGAACTGCTGTGTAAGCGTGTGACTTGTCACTCGAGCAAGTGCAAGTGTCACTTTTGCCTCGGGGCATTTTCGCCACCTTGGCTGTCAAAGCAATCATTGCCTCTTATAGTCGCGGATGCTTATTTTTTGCGCCTGCTTGTTAGCGCCTTATTCGAACCGGGTTGGCTGTCAATAGTGACACTTCTAGTGCTTAAGGTCCTGCTTTTTTTGCGCTTTAAAATTCAATATTAATATCATGCAAATTGCATGCTCTAAGAAATTAATTGCTTGTCAACGAGTGCAATGGTGTGGTTATTCAACGCATGTAAATTTGAAGAGTCTAGGAAAAGTGTAACACACTATGCATATTTAGTGTAGTGTCAGCGGAGTGACGGTGCAGTGGTGACAGAATGATTAATGCGGCGACTAAATTGGAGCAGATAGATTGAGTAATTCGATTAAAATTGTATGAGCGATCAGCATACTTACAAATATATTATTGTATATGCTTATCGGTACGAACCAGCTAGGCCAACTTCTATTCTGAAAATGTGCAGAGTCCGGAACAAGCTTCATAAATAATAATAATAGGACTATAAATAGCTTCTTTTTTTTAATTTCTAGCAGCTTGATTCTAAGATAAAATATGTAATTTTTGTTTATTAGTATACTCGTACATAATTATTTTTCTAATTTATTTAACACATACATTTGAGGAAAGGAGAGAAAATCCGCACTGAAAACTTATTTCTAAAGCTCTGTGGAGCTGAATTTATAATTTTCCTTATTTTTTGCTTATAATACTTATTATAAAAGGAGCAACAGAATTAAGTCAGTGGCTCATATATTCATACATATATACACACATAGCTACAGGCAACGAAACAGCTGTAAAAGGAGTAGCAAAAACCCATCAAAACAAAATGTCAATTCAAGGCCGGTGCCAAGAGGAAAATATTGTTTAATAAGTTTATCTTATTCCAAAAATGACTTACCACAATTAGTTCGAAGTCCGGTGTCCATATTAACTGTATTTGCACACTTTTAATATATTTTACATCATATTCAATACCGTTTTGCTATTTCCGCTGCACCGGCTCAATGGCTTTCACACTCAAATTTTCACTTAATTAACTACGCCCGCATTGCTATTTCACTAATTTTTAAAGGAATATACACTAAACTACTTTTTTATACACGTAGCACTAAATTTAAAGCAATATTTTAAACAAAATAGGAATTTTTTACAAATTTTTCACAAGAGTAGCGGAATTGCACCGAAGCAGTTTAAACGGCGGCAAAGAACTGACAGGTAGCAGAGACGCATGAGCTACGCCAAACACCTTAATTAGCGTTTGGTTATGGTATTAGCTAACTTTTGAAGGTGTGTTGCATAGCATGGCAAAAAAATTAGAAAAAAAATTATTAATTAATATATTTTCATTTGTTGATAGAGTATTAGTAGGTGAGAGAATTAATTATGGGTTATACATAATGACATATTGTTTTTTTTCTGTAGGCGAAGCTTATATAATTTGTATATTATTGTTGAAAAAAGTTTATATTATATAAATATACATATAAAACACATTTTTTAATGAGACTTTTTAATTATAGAATTCACATACTGTTACTTTGGACCTAATATTCATTCATTGTAAGTAGTTTGGTTGCATCTACTGACTTTCAGCTGAAGATCTTGATTACATATGTTTAACTAAATATTTATAATTTATAATTTAAATAAATATTTATTAATAATTGATTTAATAAAAGTAATAACACTTCCCTGCAATACTACTTTCTCTTACATTTCATTGATTTGAATGAATTTATTGTTAGAAGCTAAGCATTATGAGCGATCAGTAAAGAGTAGTAGTGCCATCTGTTGGCCATTAATTCAGGTAGTGTTTCTTAAAGTGAAGAAAAATAAAACGATATTTACATGTATATTAGTAAGCAACAAATATTTTATACGAATATATGATTGCAAAATTCAAAGATTGAACGAAAATAAAAAAAAAGCTCTGCTAAATATAAATATATATAAAAAAATTAAATCCAAAATATTTTGTTACAACGTGCAACCCTGTTCCACTGATTTGCCTTCGTTGACATTTCCGCTATTACTCTTTAATTTCCGCATTCGCATTTGAAAAGTGCGAACTTTCGAAGAAATTCCACAATTGTAATTTATTAAACTAACAAGTTTGTTGATTTGATATGTAATATGCAATATAAGTACTTTTTTGTGTGGAAAATAAGGAAAATTAAAATACTTGAACCTATAAAGTTCACTCGTGTTGGCGACATACTCGTATGTTAGTCTAGAAGTTTAGGTGCACCAAGAAGTCTGAAGAAAAGGAGTAAAAGCGTAAAAGCATGGGGATGTGAGTATAAAACAAAAGTATTTATAAATTTGAGCATAAAAATTATTTTTTTTCACTAATATACACAGATAAGGAACAAATTAAAGCGCCTGTCGAATTTATAAAGATCGGTTGTGCGGGTAAGTGCTCTTAATTAAATAGTTTTTACAAAATATTGGCATTAAGCATGAGCGGTCCCAAAGACAGCTGCGATGGGATAAAAAATTTCGAAATAATTCAAAATGAGCGTCTATATAATAACACTAATGTACAATCAATTTGCGACTGTGATGTTGAAGGCTGATTCTGCTAATTTTAGATTGCTTAAACCGAAAGTGGCAATAACAATTTCCTAACTCGTAAAATGGTGCTGTAGTCAAGAGGTATAGTGGTCACACTACCGTAATTTACTAAAATGAACAAAATAGCTGTGCGTGACTGAAAAATTTTGACCTCATATTTGTAAAAATTCGTAAAGAGGGTACCTCAAATAATTCACAGGTATCAGATATATTTATGACATGATTTGCTTTTTATAGAAATATTAAAGTGTTAGGTGATCATTTTCAAGGTCACTGTAATTAGAATATTTATTTACATATTAACAAGCTTATCATAGATTGGTAATAACTCTATTGCTAATAGTGACAACTAGCTTCATTAACCTCTTCTCATGTTCTTCACACACGCACAAGCCAAAAATATTTGCGAATAATTCCAACGGCAAACCGTGTTCAATGCGCTGCGAGGTAATAAAATTACAACAAAACCAGCAAAATGAGACATAGCCCATTCTTTAGTTTGCCGTAGATTTATGATATTGAAATGGCGTGTAGAAATTGTAGGCCTACGAAGCCGACAATGAACCAGCACCACCTTAAGCCCAAGTAACGATGTGAAGTGTGAAAGAAAGGCGAAAACTTTACGGTAAAATTAAATTTATATATGAGGCTCTATGCAGACCGCCTTTGCTTGACGTCTTTTGGCGCTGGATTGCATGTGGCTCAGCGCTTGTTTTCGCTTTTTTCGCATAAGCTGGCAACAATTTTACGACTTTACACTTCTATCGACAGATTCGTAGTGACGCGTAAATTTCTGTATGCCTGCTGGAGATTACGGTGGTCCGCAGAAATTGTCGGGAAAAGCAGAAAATTTGTTTGAAAAGCACTGAGTTATGAATGTTGCCGATGCGTTTTTTGTAGGCGCCGCCAGCGGCATGATTAGATAGCTTTGCCGGCTGGTTAGGCGCTTGGTATACTCCCGACTGCCCGTTTTGATTTTTGTTTGTTTGCGTTATAGGCGGTACGCGTCTTGCCAATTTTGATGGTCAAATGCCATAAATCAAAATGAAACGTTGTCATGCGGCGGCAAAAGGAACTACGTAGCTAGAAGAAGCGCAGCTACGTTGGCACAAACTTTCATGCAAAACTTTGCCGCAAACAAATTGAAAGAACCTAACAAAAGCAGGAAGAAGAAGATGCTGCAGTTGTTGCTGCATGATTTTGTGAAATTTTGGCAGGCAGAGATAGTGTGAATGAAATAAATGGACGCGCAGATGGCTGCGAGCCATAAATGAAAAACTAATGCGAAGGCGATCTCTGCAAACGAGGCGCGAACGGAAGCGACTGCAACGAGTTGGAGGGAGAGAGAGAGAGAGTGCAGCAGAACGGCTGTGGCGCAGGAAGCGACAGCTGGTCGCATAAAGAAAAGATAGCGCTAAAGTACTGTTAGTGAATTCTTAATAAAGTCTGCTGTAGCTGTTGTGCCGAGCTTAAAAAGAGTAGAATGGGCACAAACAAGAACTATGGCACAGAGTCCGACGCACCAGAATGCAGTTATGCAAAATTTATGTGTTTCTGGGACAAGTCTTCAATGAAAAAAGTGTCTAACATAACGGCATTTACAGGCACATTGGACTGGCGAAGTGGAACGGCAGCTGGTGTGAGAAAAGCAACTTGCACCGCCAGTTTAAAGACAATTGGCAACACTTTTCAATATAAATTTAAATGTGGCAACTCGTAAGCGCACATAAATAACTATTCGGCTTTGTGTGCTGTGGACCATTTGGCTCACAGTCTGATCATAGTACAGTTGAATTATACTGAAATAATATTTACGAACTTTAAAGTTAAGTTTCTCAGAATAATTAAAGCATTAATTTGAGGTTAAAAGGAGAGAGATTTGTGGTGAAAACGTATTCTTCTTTATTGGCGTACGAGGTTATAGCCGAGTTTTCATCAACCTGCCAGTCCTTCCTTTTTGCAGTTTGGCGCCAATTGAAGATTCTAAGTGTAGCCAGGTCCTTCTTCACCTGGTCTTTCCAACGAAGTGGAGGTCTTCCTCTTTCTCTGCTTCCCCCGGCGGGTACTGCGTCGAACACTTTCAGAGCTGGAGTATTTTCGCCCATTCGGACGACATAACTTAGCCAACATAGCCGGTGTCTCTTAATTCGCTGGAATATGTATGTATGTTGCGGTATTCGCCGTGGCCAATGCGCAAAGGACCATAAATCTTCTGCAGAACCTTTTTCTTCAAAACTCGTAACGTCGACTCATCAAATCTTGTTGCCTCTGCACCATATAGTAGAGCGGGAATAATGAGTGACCTATAGAGTTTTGTTTTTTTTTCGTCGAGAGAGGATTTTAATTCTCATTTGCCTACTTAGTCCGAAGTAGCACCTGTTGGCAAGAGTTATTCTGCTTCTGGATTTCGAGGTAGACATTGTTGTTAGCGTTGGTGCTAGTTCCAAGATAGACGAAATTATCTACGTCTTTGAAGTTATGACTGTCAACAGTGTCGTGGGAATCGAGTCGCGAGTGCGAAGATTCAGATCTTCAGCTCGAATTATTTTCCCCAGCAGTAGATTGAAGAAATCCCACTATAGGGAGTCGCTTTGTCTAAAACCTCGTTTGGTAACGAACGGCTCGAAGAGATCATTCCCGATACTGACGGAGCTTTTGGTATTGCTCAGTTTAGATTCAGATCTTCAGCTCGAATTATTTTCCCCAGCAGTAGATTGAAGAAATCCCATTACAGGGAGTCGCTTTGTCTAAAACCTCGTTTGGTAACGAACGGCTCGAAGAGATCATTCCCGATACTGACGGAGCTTTTGGTATTGCTCAGTTTACAATACACTTACATTTTCTAACGATCCGTTTGCCAGTAAAAATTTACTAAAATAGCGTAGATTAGATACTCGAAAATATTTCCCTAAAAAGACTGATTCAACTGATTTACTTAAACTATGGCATGGTTGCTTTATTTTTCAGATGACCACAAGGGTAGAAATCATGGCGGCGAGGGCAAGGCCTTCAAGTACGCAAAAATATCAAATGCTTTTTTTAACAGTTCTCAAACAGCGCCTTAAATTCGGACCTCTAGACCAGAATACGCCCTTATTTCACATTTTATCGGTGTCCTCGTCAATCTAACGGTGCTACTTAACCTAACTTTGACATTGCAAACCGGATGGTCGCACATTGTGAGTTATGTAAATTGAGGAACTCTTTTACATTTTACTATTTACCCTTTCCGCAATGCTTCCCAACATGTTTACACAGTTACTTAGCATGCATCCACCATTTACAATAAATATGAACCCTTCTAAAATCACCAAAATTCCAACACCCGACCGTAAACGGCACAAAGTGGCCACCAATTCGACCGTCAAATTCCGACAACATAACTAAATGCATTTCCACGATTTGCGAGTACGTAAACATAAAAATAAAGCATAAAACAGAGGAAAGAATAAAAATTGCAAAGAAATAAATGTAAAAACAATTGACAGTATCTTTGGCGAGTTCATGAAATAAATAAACATATACTTGCAGACCTCAACGCCCGCGTACCCCTATGTAAGCGTACAGCTTTACTGTAAATTCTGTCACCAATTTTACGTATTTCTGGTATTTTTTTACAATGAAGAAATAAAATGTTTATTGCAACGATGAAGTTATCGGACTGGAAAATAAACTCTACTTGGCAGCGACCCAAATGAAAAGGGCGAACGTGAGACAACGCAACGGAGGTAAGCAGCAAGCGCCAGCAAAATGTGGCAGAAAATGCATAGAAAATTTTATGGAAGCATCTACGGCAGCTTTGGCTGTAGCAAAAATGGTGGCAGGGGAGTGAGTTTTCGGGTGGACGCTTGTGTGTGCGCCAGCAGTGTGCCACACTCAAAAGGGCAACACGGTTCAACGGCTGCCTAACAGTGGCGACGACTACGTCATGCCACGGACAAGAGCCGTATGCTGGCTGACTGCACGCCGAGCTGGCTGCAGTCGGCGACCATGGCGCTGAGTGTGGGTGCGTCGATTTAAAGCTCGAGTAAAGCAATATTACTTGCCCTTATCACTGCTTGAACGTGTGTGTGAGTGTGTGTGTGTGTGTGTGAGTTATGGTACAGCATTAGTGCATTGCTTGGCATTTTGGCAATATGCTATACAAAAACTGTCCAACAAATTGTGGTCGTTCGATTGTCGCATGGCGCGTTGCTGAGTGAATGTGCGCTAAGTTGTTGACGGGGTGCATGCAGGTGGGGTGCGCTGCAAAGCGCAATTTATGTGTGCCAACATTTTCGGCAAACCCTATGAAATATTTGTGATCTCTGTGACGATGTACGGCATATCGATAGGAAAATATTACGAACCGTTGTTAGTTGTGAGCAAAGTTGGCACCAGTCGTAATTGTACGTGTCTGTGTGTGTTGGGGGCTTACACTTAGAATATTATGATTTTGCAATGTTACCGTTAAGCGTATTTGCAGCTTAGTGCTGTTTTGCATGTCTGAAATTGATGTTGTCTGTCTGCACGGCCGCCCGTTTATCTTTGGCCGGCATCTCGAGTGTCACTCCACACTGGAAGTGGCTCGCGTTTGGTTGCCTGGTGTGTGCTCTAAGCCTGCAGCACCCACAACATGAGCCAGCTCAATGTGCTCCATGAAAATTATTGATTTTTATTTTTCAAATATTATATGAACAACAAAATGGATTGGCCCATCGGCAGAAGCATACAAATACGCATAGCAAATATCTGATATTATCTGTAGATATGCATTTTATAGCTACCACTGATATATGTATGTGTGGCTGAAGCTTCATTATATTTACATGCGCACATAAATTTCCAAACAGGCAAGTCCGTATAGTCATCCATCTGAACATGGCACAAACCGTTCTTGGCTCCACCTTCTACTCCTGTGGCTATAACGCCGCTTCCCCGCCAACTCGATTAGGCCTACTTGAGCCGGCTCGTACACCGAAGCGGTACACATGTTGCAAACTTGTAAAAGTGTCATGTAAATTCGTTGTACTACGTGTATACCGCGCTGACCGTCCGTCGGGCCCCCTTCGTGCCGGCATTCAGTTAGAGACAGCTCCGTTAGTTGTTTGCCTGCCAGCTTGCGTGCCTGCCGCCCGGCAGTTCGGCTGAAGTGGTTCTGTTCCAGTTACATACACTCGAGTCGGCCACACAATTTATGAGCATCTCCAATCCAACGCTGGTAATTTAGCAATGTGGCGACGTCGTCGGTGCGCACGGGCGCTAGGTACTGTTGTTGCCGCCGCTGCTTCTGTTGCTAATATTGTCCGACAATGAAGCCGATACATGTGCTCAAACACACTCGCATACACATACAGCCGCACAGAATACCAATAGTTGTCGGTGGTCATGTTGTAAGCCACTAACCCAACAGCAATGTGCAACAAAGCAAGCAACAAACATATACTCACACACATATATACACACACAAATAAACATAATATATGAAGGTAACCCATTCGCAGTGGCAACGACGGCGACGTCGGCATTCAATGCAATTGGAATCTTAATAAATTGTCGAATGGCATACAAATAAGCACATAAATATAGTCATTAATAACACACACACATACACATGCATACTGACATTTAGACCCACAGAGTCGGTGTATCAGATTTATACCATCGCATTGTAGGTGGAACCTGCAACACCCCGGCTGCATAAAATATTTAACAAGCTTTTTGTTGCTTAATACAGTTAAACACTGTGTATGACCGTTGTTCACATGCCCGATATACAAGCATTTAATAAATAAGTTTGCCGTATTTCGACATATTTGGGCAAACAAGCTCTATTTGTCAGTGGGCCGTAAATTAGGCACAAAGTGCCACGCTATCGTATTTTCGAAAATACAGCTTGCAACACCTCGTTCACATTTATTGTATGCAAAGAGAGAGATAGCAAATAAAATAGCCAATATCTATGTTTTTGATAAAATAATATTACTAGCGAAAGATAGGACACCTCAAGGTCATGGTGGAATTCTCAGTTTTCTCATGCTTTCGTTAGTCCTGCTGACTTCAGTCTTTCAACAGACTGTTACTTCTCTGCTGACTGCGCGCTGATTCACAAAAAAATGTGGTAAAACACTCAACTACTTTCTTCTAATCCAACCTCGACTTCGGACTCAACTGTTCTTGAACGCAGAAACGATATGCCGCTCATCAGAAGAGGAGAAGTACGTATGGTAAGCTTCACTATCTAGGAACCTGATTTTCTTCTTCTTCTTCTCATTGGTATATTTACGTGGCGGGTCCCATGCCCAGCGCAGAAGCCTTGGGAGGAGAAAATTCGCTTTCTCACTTTGGCTCGCCTCCAAACGGATGTTTTTTGACTACCCAGAGTATACTCGGTCTAAAACTGGAAGTAGTGAGCTGCTTGAGCCATATGTAAAAGAATCGTTTCTGGCCATTCCCAAATGGATGGCGTTCAGAGAACTTTTCTCACTTGCGTGAACTTCTTCACATGGATCCATCCTCTACTAAATTTCGACCTGACCCTAATATAAAGTGGACATTGGTTCTTTAGAAGCTATCTGCACAGATTCTATCGTGACACTAGTCCGAATCCTCCGACGTGTGCAGAGTACATAGAAGACTCTGAACATGTCTTTTACTGCTCTCGATTTTAAAATACAAGGAAAAAACTGAAACCTACATACACTCGGTCGTAGTTTTACGGTGGAAAATTTGACGACACTCTTATCTCAGTCTACTGAGAACCAGCGAAGCAACAGCCTCAACCAACACAAACCTGAGACATATACAGCAGATTAGGCGTCCGCCTAACCATACCATAGAGTCAGTCCACTGAGAACTCAACGAAGCGGCAGCCAAAACCATTACAAAACTGAGTCATACATAGCAGATTAGGCGTCCGTTCGTCCGTACCACAGAGGAGACTTAAAATGTCTTGTCGCTCCCACGAAGTAATACTTAATCCAGTGGTTCCGTGGAGGAGATATGCCACGGGAGTAGGTTAAGTTTAGCGGACTATAGTTCCGCACACCGGTTTTCGATATTTCCGGATTCATAACGTCTGATGAGTCGATGTTACGAGTCTTCGAAAGAAAGGTTTTGCGAAAGATTTATGGTTCTTTGCGCGTTGATCACGGCGAATATCGCATTCGATGGAACAATTAGTTGTATGAGATATACGACGATATAGACATAGTTCCGCCAATTGTGATATGTGGTCCGAATGAATGAAAAAACTCCAGCTCTGAAAGTACTCGACGAAGTTTCCGCCGGGGGAAGCAGATGAAGAGGAAGACCTCCACTCCGTTGGGAAGACCAGGTGGAGAAAAACCTGGCTTCGCTTGGATTCTCCAATTGGCGCCATATTACAAAAAGAAGAAACGTATGGGGCGCTGTTGTTAACTTGACTATAACTGCGTAGGCGGTTTCTACGCCAGTTAAGAAGAAGAACGAAGGCGCCAATGTCTACCAAACAATTATTGAATCTTAAGAGCACATCTTCGTTGCCTCTAATTTTTATCACGTGCAAATACTCCAAAGAATCCATCCCTGAACGTATATAGACGAATAGAGATCAGATCGAAAAGTCCTGCCAAACAACTCGGACATAAAATATCAAGCAGCAGGGCTGAACGATAGTGCATCCAAATTTTTATATATTGTTCTCCTTTCCATTTGTATGCAAATAAATAGTGCTTCTAACCAAATGTCTACCTATTAATTTAGCCAAATATGACAAAGTCCCTTACTCAACATAAAACTTTACTATTTTGCTACATGTTTTGGACATCTAATTTGAAAAATAGAAACACTAAACCTACCCCCTAACCAAATTTTAAAAATGTGCTCATATCACAACAGCAACAATGCAGTAAACAACAATGAAAGTTTAACTAAAAGTTTTCCTCAATTATACTCCAAAATATTGAAGAATTTCTAATGTAATTTGTGGCTTGGCTGGAAAATAATTGCATAAATGGCTGGCATAAAGTAAGACAACAACAAAACTGCATATGCCATAAACGCACAAACACGTGGCAACGCCACATAGTTGCATTTTCCCCACACGCCACCACATAGTCCACACAAAGTTATCCAAATTCGAGCAAACGGGTATGGCAGTAGCTGACTGCTTGTGCGCTTGATGTGCGTCTGTCTAGCCTGAATGACGCGTTGCAGTTCGTGAGCGCTTTTCAAAATATTAATAAACACTTTTGAGGTATTTGCGGTGCTAGTTCACGCCTGGACTGCCACTGCAATGACTTGCAACGAGATTGCGAACAGGCGGGCTACAGCGTTGCAATTGCCATAGATTAATGAAGGGTTCCTATATTGTAAACGCGCAAGACTGCCATTACGCCTGCTAAATAGCATGTGTAAATAGTGTGTCACTTGCGATTTAAGTTTGTACTTGGCAGAAACCAACCGACTCAGCAAATCAAAAACTCAGCGCGTGCGTCGCTGATCTCTCAGACCGCCACTCCAAACCAAATTGAGAAAAAATTACATTTCAGCCTACACTTTCTGCAGCACCCTTTATTTATTTTTGCCGGCGAATATGCTTGTTGGTCGGTCGGTGGCTGGGTTTGCCCTACTATTCCGCTATAGCCGTCCATCAAAGTGTCTATCAAGCGGTGGCGTCGCCTGCATACACACCACAAAGTTCACAAATATTTCAAAACTCACACATACGCACACACAAACACACCAGTTTCGTTGGCATGTGTGTCTAGCAGCACATGTGCTTGTGTGCTCTCCCACATTCCTATGAGTTTGTGTTGGAGTCTGGCTTCGCTTATGTTGAGCGCAAATGCGTGTTTTTACGCCTGTTTGTATGCTTTGCAAATTCTACCTTCCCGCCGAGTTCCAACTGCTCACTGCTCACAGTCGAAAACTGTTGCAATACTGCTTTTCGAAGTAATTCGTTGCCATAGCTGCTGTTGCTTGTTGTTGCAGTTGTTGCTACTGTGTATTTCTAGTGGATTTGCTGGCGAAATGCACTTCTACAATTTGCTTAGTGCCGAAGTTTTACCGTCTACTTACCGGATTTGACGTTGGTACACACACACACGCACACACATACAAACTGTTTCGTACGTTCTAACCCCGCAGCCAACTGCAAAGCTCCGCTCTCCTCGGCAAGCGATTCCTCGTCTAACAGCACTTGCTGGCCGTTTTGTTGTGGCAACATCGCCGGCGGGGAGAAAGTTGCTGTGGTCGACAGGCAGCTTTTCATTCTCGTTGTTTGTTCGTTTGTCTGCTTGTGTTTAGCATTTCATTTGGCTTCGTCTCTCTGCTTCACCAGCCCTCTAAGTCACTGTGCTTATTCTCACCGGCTGTCTGTGCCTGTGTGTGTGTGTGTGTGTCGGTGCGCCGGTCTCCGGTTAGCTGAGGGAATTGACGTTTTGTTCAAATTAATTCTGAGTTGAAATGCAAGTTTTGCATGCGCCAGTACACATTCGAGCGTCGTTGTTTGCCGAGTACTCTTGGGTTAGTCGACTTCAACTTCAAATGTAAATGAATATGAAATTTTAATTTTTAATGCTCGCATTTCTGACGTCCACTTTAATTACTTGAACGTTGTGAAATCAGTTGTCAAAGTTTTTGCAAATTTTCGCCAACAACAAGGAGCTCAACAGGTTTTATTTGCGCAGCGAAAGTTTCACTTTAACCGCCATGTGGCAAGTGCGCGTTAGTGTGTTAGTTTTTGCATGAAAATATTTCTGTGAAAGTTTGGCTTTAATGCGACGCGGTTGGCTTTGAAATAAATTAGCAAAAAGCAATGAAAAGTTGAAGCGCATTCAATTTCAAGTACGGCAGGTGCTTATAACACAATGATAATGCTCGGGAAGACAATAAAGCTATACATTCTGTGGCATTGACCAATACGAAGCTATGGATAATTAGCACAAATTCTCTCTAAAGTGTGCTTAATTTCTTTCGAATGTTATGGATATTTCCACAAACAACACATACATAGTTGCAGATTTTCTTAAATAATTCTTCGAAATTTTGAGGTTAGCTTAGGTTATCCATTTTCCTGACTATTGCGGTGTTTTTCAAGCGGAGATTTCTGCCATTAAAGTAGCGGTAAATTTACTGCGACCGTATGCATCCTCTTTCAGAGAAATGACTATCCACTTTGATACCAAGGCGACCATAGTAGGCTTGAGCTTACTAACCGTGCGCTCAAAGCTGATTAAGGAATGCCTAACCTCGTTATCAAAGGCAGCGACTCCTTTTATGATAAGACTATGATACTAAAAAGCTAATGTGCTGGCTGGAACCGAGTCAGAGCTCGCCTCCTCTCCTGTTTTCTACTACTGATTAGCAGTGCTTCGCGGGAGCTTGGTAGCCCAGCGCTGACCGATCGTTTCATGCGCTGTCTCAAAGTCTTTTTGGCTTAAGATCAATCGCAAGCGACCCAGTGAGCTCTGTGCCCTCACTAAGGCTGCCTCTTCTTGAGTAAAGGCGGCTCTAACAGGTCATTGTCCTATCTCCGTCCATGTTGTAAGGTTGATAATCTTATCCAGTTCCAGCTGCAAAAGCTGTACGAGGTGGAGTCATCTCATCACTTCCTTCTTAATTTCACCGCGTTTGCGAGATTAAAGCTTAAGCACATAGGAGCTCACACTTACAGATGTGCCACGGGACAGCTGGAAATAGAAATTTAACTTCGAATTACAGGAATTATTTTTTTATGAATCCAAAAAGGTCTGTCTATAGCAGTCCAAGTGCAGTCTGCTGATCAGCCATCTAACCTAACCTAACCTAGGTTATCAAATCCAATGTGGATCAAACTGGAACCAGTTGCAGCATTTTATATTGAGATACCGAATAATTTTTCTCTTTCTCTCTCTCTCTCTCGATATGTCTCTTCCCTGTCTAACTCTCTCTCTATTTCTCTTTCTCTGTCTCTGTCTATTGAATGACTGAACTATACTGAGTATGTGAATAATATTTCTCCGTCTTTCTCTCGGTATATCTCTTTCGCTGTCTAACTCTTTCTTTCTGTCTTTCTCTCTGCCTACTGCAAGGCTGAACTGTACTGAGTATGTGAAGGCCACTAATGAGCTCAACCAGTAATCAAAACTCCAGAAGAGCAAGGAATTCTGAACTTTCTCCTGTAATTAATAAATGAGCCATCAATATGTTAAAATCGATCGTTATTCTGAAATGTTTACGTTTTCTATATGTCGAAATTGAAAGATTTTTGTTAGAATTGTTTGAATAAGTTCGAGATCTTAATTTATCATTAGTGATATTAATTACGTATATATTAATGCCTTTGAACTGCTACAAACTCTTCGAAAATTCTAAACAAAGGTTATCAATAGACAAATACAAAAATGTCAGATATTGTATATACATTAAAACTGTTTGTTCTACAGGAAGCCAAAAAATAAACAAAAAATCGCGTTTGCGGGAAATGTGCTACGGATCATTCTGTAGAATTTTTCCTAAGAGACTAGAGGTCTAAAACCGGTTTCGAGCTTACCATTTTTAAGGTGAACTTTTTTATTGATCTTAACAATTTTTTCGACAGTTTTTAAGATATCCGAATGAAATTTAATACGTAAGCGCATTTTGATTTGCTATTGATAATTTGTCGGATCCAGCCAGATCGGACAACTATAACACATGTCTGCCATACAACCGATTTTCAGATTTTTTAAACTTTGCCTTAAAAATGAAAAATCGCTGGCTCGAAACCGGTCTTAGACCGCTGCTTCCTGGGCAAAGTTTTCAGAATAATCCGTAGAAGATACCCCGCACACGCGATTTTATAGTAACAAAATCGACCCGCACTAATGTACATACATATATATGTGGGTTTGCCTCAAGACATCAGCAGAGATTAGCTTACAATGCAGACTCAAAATTGGGAAAACTAACACACGGACCAAAACAAATTGCAAAAACAAATAGCAATAATCAGAAGTAGAACAAAGCTTAAACAACAACAAAACAAGAGCAAGGATATCAACAGCAAGCAAGAAACGAAAAAAGCATTAGCCGAATGAACGAATTTTTCATTTGTGTTATTGATGCATTCACACCTGAAGGTTGAAATGAAAACATTGAAAAGATTATCTTACACTCCGGAGGCAATGATACGGCAACGTATTATGTGATTAAACCTCTTGACGAATGGAAATGCAGAAATTGTGAAAATGTGTGGGAATTGCCAAAATGGGAAATGGCCAAATGAAAGCAGAAGCAAGTCTTGCCACAAAGTGAGCGCACACCGAACCGAAGGCGGGCGGGCGCCACAGCTGATGAAGTAATTTTCTAAAAAGCACTCACAGCATAGCCAACACATGGATAAGCAGCTATGTATGTATGTATGTATGTATGTATGTTTGTATGTATGTTTGTATGCATATCTAACAAAAGTGGCATTGCATTGTAACGATGTTGCAGCAACAAAAGTTGAGCGCCTGAATTTGATTGCAATGCCGGCGACTGTGCGACGTTGCTACAAAGTGGAGCAACGATGCTGCAAATGCTGTTGTTAGCAGCAGTTGATAATGACGGTATTACAGTTGCAGTCGCTCTAACTGTGCATGTGCTGCCATTGCTGCCGTTACTGCTGCTTTGCACTCCTTAATGCGCCTTTGCTATTGCTAAGTAAGTAATTTATCCATATGAAAGCGCTTCTGTGTATTTGCACATCTGCTGTCCGGATGATGTTGCTGATAAGATGCATTTGCAGTGTGGCAAGGTGTCGAGTGAAGCGTTATTAGCGCACACAACAGGCGGACGGACAGACATACAAACGGAGATGCAGACAGACGAACAGATACGGAATGGCGATCAATCTGCTTGCAGCTCGTGTGCAAATTTATTGGTGCATGAATGTATGCGCATCTCAATATGCATGCATGTGTGTGTGTATGTGTGTGCACTTTTCATTAGTAGCTCGCTAAGCACACGCCAACTAACTAGCAGTACTCACTGACTACTCGTATTTGCGGAAGTTCACCACACACACACACTCGTACTTAGCAGCGTGTTTAGGAGTCAGCTTAACCAGGCCACCGTATGCATGTGCATATGTGTTGGAAGAATCCATTTGAATGCACTCTTTCTTTTAATTTGCCAATGTTTCATTTTTCCTACATTTCATCATCTCTGCTTAAAGCTCCCAGCTCTGTCGGAGGTAAATAAAATCAGCAACGAGAAATAATTGCTTGCATGCATAAGTTAGACTGCGACGTGGTCCATGTATGTGTGTATATGTGTAGTGCTTTGTATTAGATATTCGAGTTTATTTCTCGACTGACAGTTGGGGAAATCTGACAAATGGATTGGAACGCCAAAAATGATACAAATCAGGGGAGAAGCGGCAAATTGAGCGTTAACGGGGCGAGTCGATAAGCACCAACGTATATGCATGCATGAAGGACGCTTAGACAGCTGTTATATTCCACTCTTTACATAGTTAAACGAGTAGTTTTAAATTTTTATAGACTCGTTTTTAGAACGGACGTCATTTGGACTGGCTGTGCGCAGATTCAATTAGCTGAATTCGATCAGGAGGATAATAAATTATATTAGCAAAGGAGCAAAGGTTGTTAGAGAAGTAAAAAGCGAGAAAATGTATAAAAATATTTAAAGTATAGAGTGGCATGCTCGAAATCCTTAACATCCATTCTTCTTCTTCTTCTTTGGCACTGCAATCTTGGCTCGGTCTGGGCTAAGAACACAAAAGTTCGTCAATTATCTTCATGCTTCGTGAAATCACGCCAATTGTGCATCTCTATAGGCGCCACCTCTTCCGTTGTCTACCCATGAGTCTCAAATCGAAGGCTGTTGCCGCTGGAGCTCGTTTTCCAATATATAAAGCTCATACAGTTCGTGGTTTCAACTTCGGTTTCGGTACTCATATCTCAGAATGGCGACTCCTAAGACCTTGCGGAGAACATTTCTCTGAAACAGGTGTTTTTTCATCTCGGCTCATCGTTATCCATATTTCTGCGCCGTATAATAATCCAAGAATAATTAGAGACTTGGTTGGTTGGTTGAAAGCGAAAAGGCATGAGCGTCAGACCCCAGGTGATCGCACTAAGGTCATCATTAGGCTCATTGTGCTCCCGGGTGCTAACCACATTAAACCTTATCCAGTAACACAGTGGATGTGGTAAAAAACCTGATTCATCTCAACCCCACCTACCCAGTTTCAAACGGCTGAAGACTTGGCATTCTCATATACAATGTTTCAGCGGCTTATCATCCTCCGCGTATGCCCTGCATTCCACCGACTCCACTTTTCACATTTTCTGAAGGTGGATCCTGAACCGTGATAACCTATACTATGTTACTAAGCTTCCTTTTGCCTAGAAGTAGAACTCTTTGTTCTGTCGATCTTCAACAGTACTCCGAAGTAACTTTGTGGTATGCCGTATGCTGCTTGTATTTCAAGACCATAGGTGTTTCTGTAGGGTCCATTGCTTCAAAGAACCCTTTAAGGAGCGTTATAGTCAGAGTAGCTTAGGAGAGTTGTGTCTCCAGCCGCCCCGAGCGCGCCAGCTCGTCTGCCTTTTCAGTTACTTCTATTCCTATAGAACCAAGTACCCAGATGATGTTAACCGAGTTACATACTGAAAATGTAGTTATTGCCCGCTTGCATAACTTAACGAACTGAAACTTGATATTGGCGCTACGGATAGCCTTAATTGCTGTTTACTCATTCGCTTCTTG
Source organism: Bactrocera tryoni (assembly GCF_016617805.1). NCBI lineage: Eukaryota > Metazoa > Arthropoda > Insecta > Diptera > Tephritidae > Bactrocera > Bactrocera tryoni. Next base: position 85,402,371 of record NC_052501.1, read on the forward strand.
TGCGTAATTTTTGTTTATCTCGACCTTGCGCTCAATTGCCTACCGATCTTAAATAGCACCTGTTGACAAGAGTTACTCTGCGTCGGATCTCCAGGCTTTGATTGTTCGTGGTATTTATGCTTGTTTCAATATATTATAGAGAAATATTTGTATGTGGCCTCCAGGTACTTTGTCTTGCACTCGTTCACCACAAGACCAACCTCCTTCTCTTCTTTCTCTAAGCTGTAGAGGCTGAATTGACAACTTTGTGTTGAGGCATATGATCTCAATCTCATCTCCCACGCCAATAGCATTGTTCTTTTAAAACTTTTTGGACATTTTTGTTGACAATAATTTCTTTGTAGTCCTTATATCGATCCAAACCATTGGCGGTAGATTCAAGAAAAAATGCGTACATATGTATATGTACAAGTATATCTGTACAGGATAAAGAACAACCATTTACACGGAACTACTAAAGCAAATATGAATCGAAATTAAAAAAAAACGCCAAAAACCCAAGGGCGCTTCGGAGTAATTTCCACATTTCAACAATTGCGGCTCATAAATCGTACCCAATTCCTTCCAAAATTAGCTTGACACAACGCTAGCAATTTCATTTCGAGTAATAACTTAATATACCCGAAAATCAGCCCAAAACCCCAAATCAACTCCTCGCCAGCTCGTTATCAATTAGCGCTGGTGGCGCAAAGCTGGTGCTGGCAGTTCGCCAATTGAAATTTGTTCAAACAAACGCCGACCAACAACCAACAGGCCAATAAATAGTAACTGTGCATATGTAAATACTTGCAATGTACACAAACAACACACATGTACCCGTGTGTGCGTGTGTGTGTGTGTGAAGTCAGTAACTATAGTTTACAATCACCACACAATTCATGATTACCCATTTTTCAGGCAGCTCGTAGCCCAGGTGCCCGTCGCTGCGGCTGCAGCAAGCCGCCGTCAAATTGGCCCGACACGCAAACAGGCCGCAACCGTAATCACCTTTAATAAATTATCGATTCCGTGCAATTCGCGCGAAATTCAGCCCTAAGGACTACAAGCAAGACCCAACTTAAGGAAAGAAAAGACCAAGCGACGCATGTGCTGAGCCGAGCGGAGCGGGGGGACGCGGCGCAGAAGGAAGTGAAATAGAGCTGTAAGGTAAGGAGCGCTCGCGTTACGGTAAATAAATTGCACAAGCGGGTATAATGTGGCATTGCATAGGGCTATGTAAATTATATGCGCCCGCGTGTGTGCATGTGTGTGTGTGAGTGTTTGGGTGTGCTCTGCCGCTGCGGCAATTTTTACAAGTTTTGTTAGTAGTAAAATGAGCGCAAATTTATAATGAAATGATTGCCTACAACAACTCTTTCTTCTTCTTCGGCTTCTTCTGCTTTTCAACGTTCGTTCGCGGAATCCTTCAGGCACGCGTGTGTGTGTGCGTACGCTTGTGTGGGCCTTGTGTGGTAACAACATGATTGCGGTGCGCAGCAATTGCCACTACACGGTGCCCTGGGTATGTCAAACCCTAGAAATTGGGTGTGAAAATTTTAAAAGCAAAGACCTTGCAAGGCTTTAAACGGACCGGCTTCCAAGCTATCGGACTTTTGATGTGTAATTGCAGGAATTTCGTGGCGCAAAATAGGAAATGGAGAAGAGGTGCAAATGTAAAAGGTGTGTGAAAAAGAAAGAAAGTCGAAGTCAACTGAAAAAGGTTAAGGCTTTAAGTCATTAAAATGTGCTATATGATTTTAGCTAATTCTTCCGAAGCTAACGAGGAAAATGTGAGTTTTAAACGAAGTGATATCCAAGCCTGTCTATTATATTTCTAAGCAAAGTCATTTAACAAGGTTCATCTGATACTACTTTTACAACTCGGTGACCAATTGTCAGCCATGCAATGAGAGTTGGAAATTTTATGGTCACCAGTTATCGAAGTTATCTAGTACAAGTCGAGGTGGGATTATGTGATTTCTTCAGACATGAGATCAAGCTTGAACCATCCTTGATCTCATACCTTCAGTCATCCACATGAACCGAAATTGTGTAGTCTTTTCGACCGATTTTCGGTGGACTTAAGATGCTTTGTAAATGTACCCATATTTTGAAGGTTCCATCTCTTTATTCATATTCGACCTCAGTAAGTTTCTGTACCAGTGTTTGAGAATCTAATACTAAAATTTCAAAAAAAAAATGTATTTATAGTTAAACTGTTTTCATAAAAACCATATAAACTAAGTAATGGTGGCATCTTCGAAGAATTTTTTCTGATCGAACCACTATATCATATGGCTGTCATACAAACTGAATCATCCGAAACAATTCTACGTATGGAAAACTTAGGTATTTGACGAGATATCTTCACGAAATTTTACAAGAAATATTGCCCATGGCAAGGCTATAATATCTGAAGAAATTTTTCATATCGGACCACTATATCATATAGCTGTCATATAAAGTGAAGGATGGAAATCAAGTGCTTGTATGGGAAACTATTACATTCGACGAGATATCTTCACCAATTTTGGTTAGGATTATTGTCGGAAATAACGGTTTAATATCTGAAGAAATTTTTCATATCGGACCACTATATCGTATAGCTACCATACAAACTGGACTATTAGAATCGAGTGCTTGTATGGAAAACTTTTGTATTTGTATGTGTATCCTCACAAAATTTGGCAAGGATTATTGCCAATAGCAAGGCTACAAAATCTGAAGAAATTTTTCAGATCGAACCACTATATCATATAGCTGCCATACAAACCGAACAATTGGAATCAAGTGTTTGTAGGGAAACATCGTTATTTGTGAAATGAATTCCTGCTACGGTGTTAGTTTTTTTTGCAATACAACAACAAAAATTATCTACTAACTTGAAATTATTTGTTGCATCTAAAATTGCATAACATATCAATAAAAAAAATATGAATCAAACAATTCATTATAATGCAAATGTAACAGCTAATTTCTATTGCTTAAATAACATGAAAAAATATATATACATATATATATATATGTATATGTATATATACACATATGTGGTATGTACAGACATAAATGATTGTGTTTGTACTAGCCGTGTAAACAAAGAAATTGCATTTGCCGCTGTTTGTTGTACGTGGCAAAACACCAAAATTCTCAAATAATTAATTTCCATACAATATTTATGCCATTATTCGGCTTCATAAATTCATTCATTAAAAACATACCCCATATGTACATATACATTTAAAATTTCCATTGTAACAATATGTTGTTGCTGCAAGCGCAAATTTCGTGCGTGACTTTCGGTATTTACTTTCGTGTGCAGGGGATGCCACAGCGCTTGGCGAGAAGTCTCAATTATTTATTAGTTTACATTTACTACATTACGAATTTAGGAATTTTATATTTTCCCATGCTCCATATCGCAACGCTACCCTTTCCTGCCACACTCATTGTCGTTGCCTTTACAGTGGCGCAGCAGTTAATGATGATTGCCGCAAACATTACCGTTACACTTATCGAAGCCAGCATCCAAAAGTCGGCTTGCTTTTTTTAAAGACAGCTTAAAGCTTCTTCTTACTTCTTTCACTGCGGAACAAAAGGCACATGGCCTTTTTTAAGTTTTGTGGGTGAGAGAGAAGGAAATGCCATAAATGCTAAGTATTGTCCACAGAGCTTTAGCATGAGGGCTAGTTTGCAGTAGACACTTGTTCGATTTAACTTTTGAATTTCGTATTGTATAGAACGATGAAAAAAGAGTGTTGGTGGTGTAAAAATAGTCAGCAGCGTTGAAATTATCGGTTATGTAATACTAATATCCTTCGGACTCGAACTCATGAATATTGCATCGCCCACTTTTTCACACTTAAATTGCACTCTCTACGATATGGAGGTTGACACAAAGCATAGAAATTATTGGAATCCGAGATGTGCGCATTCTTCTTCTTTGGTATTACAACCTGGGGTCGGTGTGTGCCGAGAACACGAAACTTCGCTAGTTGCCTCTATCCTTTGCGAGGTCACGCCAACTGCACAACCAAGGTGCAAACAGCTGGCTTGCACTAAGTCCTTCCATTGAATGTGTGGGCACATAGCTTCCATTCGAAGCCTAAGCCAGTGCTTGGGTGACGCTCGCACCGCGATGTGATATGATTTAGCAGTCATAATGTGATTTCGCGGGAAGCTGACTGTTAGCTGGCTCTATATAAGAAAAGCAGGCACCGTGCCTGGCCAGTGCTTAGATGACGCCCGCATTGCGATGTGATGTGATTTGAAAGTTTAGCTGGCCTTCCTCTCATGAGACTCGAATCGAAAGAGTGTTTCGCTAGAGCAGCATCTTCTATCCGAACGATTTGGTCGAACCAACGTATTCTTTGGACTTTTATGCGCTTAATCAATATCCATGTTGCCGTGGAGCACTTACAGTTCGCGGTTCCATCTTCTTCGATATTCATCGCTCACGCCGAAGGCTCCAAAGATCTTGCGATGAATGGTTCTCTCGAGTGCTCCAAGTGCTTTCTCATCTCGGGTCGTCATCATTCAAGTTACTGCGCCGTATAAGAGGCATAATTAGAGACTCTTAGAACGTAATTCTTGTTCTAGTCAATTGCCTTCCGATCCCACCTCTATCACTTCTTTTTCTAAGCTCGAAAAGATTCCGTTGACGGATTTGTTCTTAAAACCTGTGACGTCAATAGCATCTGCGTACCCCAAGAATATTTTACTAGTGACACAGTTTATTTACAACGGGCTTAAGTCTTTTACACAGTACTATCGAAAGAACCTCACATGCAATGTTAAGAAAGCTGATACCGGGATACTTCTGGAACAACCTTATTTTGGACACTTCTGAATACATTCATATTGCCTCATTGGGTGTGTATTTATCCAACCAAATCACGCTTAGCAGCTGGAACATGCGCCTTTCGAGCTCTTCGCCGTCTGCTTTAAAGAGCTCAGCCGGTAACCCATTGGCACCTGTGACATTGTTGTTCTGAAACCGCTTTAGAGCTCACCTCATCTTAGTCGCGTTGCGGTCCGACAATGTTGACGCTATAGACTGTTGGTGCGGCTTCTTCTTCATCCGACGCCGATTAGCAGTGATAGGAATCTAGTTATCTATTAACTCCACAGAATTCGGCTGAGAGAGAATTAATGGAGCATCTATTGTGTACTTGTCCCGTATTGACATGATTACGGTGTAAGCATCTGGGGTCGCCACGGTATGATAAGCTGGAGAAGATATCGATAGTGAGGCCACAGAGTCTGTTAAAACTCGCGTCAAGCGCAGGCATCCTAAAGAATGACTACTCCTCATGGACCCATTAATTGAACTTTAGTATCGTAAAGGATCAAAACTGGTCTATGCGTGGCTCATTGGCCTACCAGACTAACCTAACCTATTTATATTGGAATCTTCTGTCACTTAATGGCTCATTTCGAGCCTGAAAGTTTGCCCACTTTAAGTGTGTTATTTAAGCTTTCCAGGAGTTTTTAAGAAATATTTGCTTTTCATATATTTTATTTTCTGTTCTCTTCCTATACCTTCTCTGTACCTTGTTCAACTTGTATGCAAATCCATACAAATCCTGCACCAAGGAAGGCATAGTGTTTTGAAGAGCTTCCTCAACATTGCATGCTTGCCAACTCCGTGCAACGAAAGTTAAAATTCTTTAATGACTTTGCAATGCAGCAATTGTGGGCGCTTTTTTGCAACACGACAACTGTTGCTTTTACAACTTTCGAATTTCACTTTTCAATCCATTTAGATAAAAATGCAACGCATAAAGTTACAAAGCTGCTGCAAAAAGTGAAGCGAATTTAAAACTTGCGCAAAAAGCGATATTTGTGCGATGTAAATATGTGTGTAAATATGAAATAAAGTGCATTATTTGTGTATTATTTTAAAAATGCAAAGAATCGCAAATAGAAATATTTCGCACATCAATGTCAGACTGCTTTTATTGTTATAGCTTTTTGCACGCCGAGCTTTTTTCGCATTTCAATGCAAATGCTATAAAATAAATGGAAAACGGCAAACAAATATTGGCCTGAAAATCCAGTTGTAGGCGATGAATTTATAAGCGCATATTGAATACATATGTACATATATACATATATGCATGTTTACATTGTATCTGTTTTTATATTGAATTGCGTATATTTTCGTATTGGATTTGCAAATAAGTGCGGTGTTTGAAAATAAAAAGTTTCACTTTAAAATCTATAAAATTTAAAATATTGTATAGGAAGTCAGAATGTGTGCGTAAAAACCGCTGCGCAAACACACACGCACACGTTGCATGCGCCATAACGGTATTAGGGCAATGGAAACGTAAATATTAAACACGGAAATATGAATTAAAGTAATGCAAGCAGAAGCACTTAAATTAATTGCACTCAAAAACTTGCACTTACGAAAATAGAGAAAAAAAACAACAAAAATAGTAGAAAATATAAATAAAAGTAGTAATTAAATACTTCGCAGATTATGGTACACACGTGCTTACATATGCATATACTGCTATTATTACGAGAAATACTTACTTATATCAAAATTCTCTCGAAAAACAAAGAAAAGTGAAAACTACTACTTTTTGGGTAGTTTCGGGTAATAACTAGTTATTTCGTTTATAATTTACATGAAGTAGAAAAAAATCTCTTACTTTTCTTAATACATATTCTCATTAAAAATATTTTCAGCAACGATTTTCAATCATTACTTATAAGTGTTCAAATAGTCTAGTCGAGCGTAATCGAAAAAGTCTTTTCGTTTTCTGTCAATAGATGTTGTTGCAGTCGTATAACTCCAGCGCTACCAGTCACAGTGTCATCATGTGTTGGGTCTCACTTTTCCAAAGCTTCATTTATCAAAAAACAAAAATTGAAATCCGGGAAAGTTGAAAAAAGTTACAGCTGCTCAAAAATGAGTGAAAATAATGAAGAAATTCGCTATATTTAGAAATTTTTGTTTAAAAAGGGGAAGAATGCCACGCAAGCCATCAATGAAATTAGTGAAGTTTACGAAGACGATGATGTATCAGTTCGTGTAGCACAACAACGGTTCGCTCGCTTCCGTACTGGAAATTTCAATGTGAAAGACCTCGCTCTGGTCGACCTATCGTTGAAAAAGTCGATGAAATTGTGGAAAAGATTGATGAAGACCGTCGCATAAGCGGTCACGACATCGCTAAATACCTTAACATTCTTCAACAAACGGTTTTGAGCCATTTAGAAAAGGCTGGCTGCAAAACGAAGCTCGATGTTCGAGTACCACATGAATTTTCTGTGAAAATTTTAATGAACTGAATTAACATCTGCGATTCTTTGCTGAAACTAAAGAAATCGAACCATTTCTGAAGCGAATGGCAACAAGAGACGTAAATTGGATCAAATACGACAATAATGTGCGAAAAATATCATGGTACAAGCGTGATGAAGTTCAACAAATGGTTGCCAGGATTGACGCCTCGAAAGATTATACTGAGTGTTTGGTGGGGTTGGAAAGGAATCATCCACTATGAGCTGCTCCAGTCTGATCCAACGCTTGATTCTACATTCTACTGTCAACAACTGATCAGAGTAAAGCAAGCATTCGGAAAAAAAACAGCCAGAACTGATCAACAGAAAGGGCTTCGTCTTCCATCAGGACAACGCTAGACCACACACATATTTGATGACTTGGCGAAACTGGGAAAGCTTGGCTGGAAAGTTTTGATGCATCTACCAAAAATATGCCCGAATTCGCTCGAAATTTCACTGAAACAGAGAAAAGTGGAAAATATTACTTTTTGGGAGGTTTCGGGTAATATTCAGATATTTCCTTTATAACTTTTATGACGTAGAAAAATTATAGAGTTTGTATTAATATATATATTTCCTCAACGATTTTCAATAACAACTTTTTAAGTGTTCTCATATATAATTATGTATGTACGTAGCTGCTTCATATCCTGCGGCACTTTGTGCCTTCCTTTTTATTTCACAAATACTCGTTATCATTACGCCGCCAATTATCACTACTCCACTTTATTCTTCGCAAACCAAAGCAAGAACACGCTTACGCCAATAATACACACTCCCCTTCTCATACACACACACACTTATGAGCACTGAAAGGCATAAATACTCGTTTTTGAGTGACTTGAGAGCTTGAAGCTCGTTGCGTGCACAGCGTGGCATGGAAAAAACAAGCTCTGGTTGACAGCAATAATTGTCTGAAGTTTTTCTTGGCACTACTTAACATGACAATTTATACTTTCAATTGTTCTACATTCCTTGTTACCTACATACATACATACATAAAATAAAAACATAGAGAGGTTGAGCCGAGTGAAGAGCACTAAAGCTTCGGCATTGTTGACAATCCTACACTGAAAAAAGCTGAGGAAGGCATTAATTACCTTATTCCCGGCATGACTTTAGTCCATACTGTCGGACATGTACAGAGTGCATAGAAGACTCTGAACACGTATACTATAATCGCCCTCGGCTTTTGAGTACCAGAGAAAAGCTTAAAACCACACTTGAAGGTAGCTTTGGAGTTTAAAATTTGATTTGACGCTGTTATGTGTGTGTTTTCTGTTAAATAGAGAGAGGCATTTACAACAGATTAGGCGTCGATCGGTTCGTACAATATAGGAGACTTAACGTATTCTTCCCTCCCATAAAATAATGCTTAGTCCAGTGGTTCCGCGAGATATGAGACAGAAGTAGGTAAAGTTTAGCGGATTAAAGCTGCGCCCAACGACATCCGATGCTTCCTACAAAAAAAAAGGAAAAAGTAGAAAACATCTCTGGTAACCACTATCTTTGTTACTCTTCATCTTACCATCTGATGAAATTTGAACCGGACTGACAAAAAAAACAACATGTTGTCCTCAAACTACGATCCATACAATTTTAAACATATCAACGCTTAATCCAATTTTCCATCCACTCGTTATAACTTCGCTTGGGATGACCTTCAGAGCTTTCAGCGAGTTTTGGCTTTTCTCGGTTGCGGCTCATATTTGAAGCTCCTGTGGCTAGATTGTTGAACAGTTTCGACGTCGTATTCATAAATCTACGTCTCATCACCAGTAATGATGCGTTTGAAGAATGTAGGGTACTCAACTACCTTGTCAACTTTTTTGCGACCTCTACTCGACGTCGGTTTTGCAAAAGATTCAGATTCTGTTCCAGTTCAGAATTGACCGCTTCATACCAAAAATATTAAACAAAATATGTAGAGTCGATCAATAAGAGCTGTTGAGATCTTCTGCTAACTCTCCGATGCCAACACGTTGATCAAGCACTCTCTTTTTTAACTTTTTCGAACTTATCGTCATTGACAGCAAAAAAACCACATTATTAGTGATAAGTTTCCACTTTAGTTTTACCATTATTAAGCTCTTTACTAAGCCACAAAACCTCGAGGATGCTTTCACGAAACAAACTAGCTCGGAAGCGAATTTTCTCAACGCTGAAAATATTGCGTATCAAACGTGATCCGAATAGAGAGCACTTTCATTTTTTCCAATACTATTCACACACTACACACATGTACAGTTATATTTCGTTAAATGCGTTGTCTAGCGCTGCACTAAAAGGCTCGCTAAACAACTTAATAAGTTTTAAAATTCATAGCGTACGCATTGCGGCGCATAGCGCGAGTTCCTGTGCGTGTGTGTATGTGTATGTGGGGCGACGCGGCGAGGCGCATAATATACTCGCAACATATTAAAATTCAGCGCTCATTTACTTCGCTACGTGTACCAATTAAGCGTTTCACGAAGGCCTGGCACCACCCGTGCAGCACAACGGCTTACACTTAGCAGCGGCAAGACAACAGCAACAAAGCAAAAAGCAAAGAAAGGAGAACACAAGAGGCATTAAATCAATTTTGTTGTCATCAAAATGGCATCAGCAAAAAATTGTGAATTAAATGCTTCAATGTTGCCACCGAGGCGCGGCACTACCACTCAGCATACCTGGCAGCACGCAAGCACACAAGCACAACACGGCTACGAGACACAGTTGTGGTCCAGCACATCAGCGGCTTGAGTGCCGAACGCATACCAGCCACATGCAAGAGCGAAGTCCGCACTGCAACGCTGAAAAAGCGGCTGAGGCATTAAAGAAAAATGCAGCGAAATTTAACAGTGAAGGCACACCATAAAATTCCACAACTCCGCACAATTCCATAAAAATGTTTCAATCAATCATGCGTGGCCGACGTGGCGCGCTCGTCCGGCCAGACATTTGTTTGGCTGCTGCGCTGCCGCTGCCGCTGTCGCCGCCGCCTGCCGCTGTTGAGTGAGGGCGCCACGCTTAGTTCAATCTACCGCTGCCGCGCTTAGCGCTTCGTCGGCCGTTCAGTTGGTCAGCAGCATCAGGTGGCACACACAGACAAAAGGTAATCAATTCTTTATACCTTTTCCATGCATTCGCACACGCACATATACACACACACATTTCCCGTCGATTTCTTAACCTTTTCGCTTTGCACACGTCCGCACATCAATGCGTTCATATGTATTGACGACGTCGAGATATTTGGCAGCAACGCGTAGAGCAAGCAAAAAGCGCGTTTCCTTTCATTTGGCGGCAGGCGGCAGGCGGCAGGCGACCGTCAAGTGGCGCAAAGGAGCCAACGCGGCGACACCGGCTTGGCGCAGCGCTCGTCATCATCAACGTTATTACAGTTTGATTTCACTACATTCATTTTCGTACGCGTTTTATTTCTCTGACTCCGCCATTCATTTGTGTTTGCTTATTGGCGAGCGGGGAGCGCTTTGGCGCACAGCATCATTTGCTTTGCAATTCTTTTGGTTTCGTGCGGTTTCTTTTTGTTTTCGTAAATGACCTTCAGGGCGGTCGCTGCCATTACGGTCGAATCATTTAACGTCAACTGCCACACAGGGCCAAACATTGCGCTGTGTCCTGCCAAGGGTTGCATGCCGGCGGTGTGTGTATTGTTGTAAGTGTGCGTTGCCCGGCCACCGGCGCGTTGGTGCCGCATGCGGGACACTCGATGTATTAGAAAAATGGCGGTCATTTACATTTTTCGTATGCTTTGCGTTTGGCGGGTGACGGTCTGCGGTCTGAGGTCGGTCTTCGCAGATTCCCCTAGCGGCATTTGCAGTTTCCAACAAGTGAATTGATGTGCATGAAAAGCTATTCCAGCAGCTGTTTAACGAGATTTTAAGCAGCGGAATCGCCCGAGATTCATAGTTTAGTTATTTCACAGTTGTCGGGAGAGAGCTTAAATCTGCGCGAGTGACTTTAAACGACGAACTGCACGTTGGCAAGTGGCGAAGTTCTTCATTTGCTGCGTGGCATGGTTAACGCTTTGATTTAATGGCGCTTTTTCTAACGTAAATAACGCTTTGCCATTACTTGTCGCTGGCGCCCTATCGCTTCCAGGCGCACACAATACAAATATTTATACGAAAATGCACTCCAACAGGTGACAACCTAATTAGGACACGCTTCGTTTAGCAATAATGCAAACGACAGTCATGAATATGTATGCTTGCGCAGGCAGCTGCTGGCAGTGGCTGGTTGAAGGGGACTTTTCCAACGCCTTTGCTTTTTTTGGTGTTGTTGGCATTTAATGTGAGCTCAGTACAAAGCATAAGGGGACCGAGCTGAGTGTAGGCTGGCTGACAAGCTAAACGGGATGAAGATACGAAATCAAAAGAAAGCTTTCTGTAACAACTAACGCCTTCAAAAATTCTGATCTTAAAAGGTTTCTTATGAATATCCATCAATAATTCCAAGACTAGCCACCAAGATTTGACCATCGTAACAGCGGGAGTTGTTTTTATACTTTGAAAGCTTAATTTAAAACATTAATTACAGATGCGTAGGTGCCATTGTCGTTAAGCATTTAATCTTGGCTTTTTGGTCCTCACAATAGGAGTTCGACGAAATATCTCCTTTCATCAAACAAACAGTCGTCGCACCCGCGTCTAGGCTCCCACGTCACTGTTGACAGCCATAACTTCGAAGTCGTCGAATCTTTGCCTTTCTTGGAACCAGCATTAACACCAACAACAACGTCAGCCTCGAAATCGACAACTTCAGATGAGTCGACGTTACGAGTTTTCGAGAGAAAGGTTCTGCGGAAGATTTATAGTCCCTTGCGCATTGGCAACAGCGAATACCGCAGTCGATGAAACGATGACCTGTACAAGATATACAACGACATTGACATCGTTCAGCGAATTGCAATAAGAGGTACAGAAAGACCTACACTGCGTTGGAAAGACCAGGTGGAGAAGGACCTGGTCGCGCTTGGTATCTCGGATTGGCACCACATTGCAAAAAGAAGAAAAGACTGGCGCGCTGTTGTTAACTCGACTATAACCACGTAAGCGGTTTCTATGCCAGTAAAGAGGAAGAACAAGACGTGTATTCAATTTTTGACTGTTAACTGTTGTTGCGTTATGTTGTTGCGTTATGTTGGTACTTATGTACCTGTTTTGTCTGGACGTATTTTGACTCGTCTTCGATATATGTATGTGCTGAAATTCCTCACTTTCGACCGTGTTGACATGACTCAGGAGATGTTGAACTCAGTCCGCGAAGACCAAGATCTACTCCAGAAGGTGATAACTGGTGCCGGATCATGGATTTATGGTTATAACGTGGAAACCAAAGCTCAATCATGCCAATGGAAGCTGACCAAAGCTGAGTCAAGACTTTCGCCCAAGTTAGGTCAAATGTGGAGGTTTTGTAAAACATTGGTGGTCGCGTCTCCACACTCAAAGTCAAGCTGAGCAGCATATTTCGAGTAAAAAAGCTTTACATATTAAAGATTACTTGAATAACATAATATATTTTTTGAAAAGCCAAAACGGCTCGACTGCAATTTACGCGCTACAAGTGTATTAAGAGAGCAACGAATACCCAAACAACTGCGAAGTAGTTTTCGTGCTGCAAACACAATTACTTTAAAGCAAAAAAGTGCAATGAATGCAATTTAATAAAAGAAGCATCGTAAATTGCTGTGCTTCAACGTAATGCGACAATATGACTGGGCTCATACGCTGCCGCAAACCATTCACTTAAATTCCCGCTTCTGCTTCTCATTGCTTGACACCCTTTTCTTTATTGCTTTTTGACTGGCTACTCCCCTCACTGCTGCGTTTAAGCGCGAATGTAGGTTGAAGTCTAATTTCGATTACTCCCCCTGGGGCCGTGGCAGACGCGGCTGTGGCAACAACACCAAGCAGCCAGCGTCAGCAATATTCGCTTTCCGGCGGATGGAAATTAAAAAGGCGTAGCCAAATTGAACATTTTATTTGACCGTCGTATTGACATTTCATTTTTTGCGATTTCACAACGAAAAAAATATGCTTTTGATCATTTTCCACTTCAAAGCGCCGGCGTGTGATTTGATTTTTATTCCTTTACTTAGCTCCTCTTCTTATGCAAGCTATTTCGGTGCTATCTTCGGTGCACTTCGCCATTTATTATTTAAGTGTGACATTGACATTAAGCGAATGTCCCAAGTGTCATTGTACGCGCACACACAAACATACATACCCTTATATCGCTCACCCACTCGGCGTGCTTATCATTTTTGCAGGTGAAAATGATGTTTGCCATAAAAAAGCTGCCAAGTAGCGGCAAATAAGTGTCGCATTGAAAGCGAAAGCTTGCCTGCTGTTTATCCTAGCGAGAAATTGCCCATTTACATTTATTAATCAAGCGAAAATCGAAAAATCGCAACTCGTGCAACTTTCTTCGGTTCCAGACAGCAGACTTTCAAGTCCTACTGTTCGCCCACTAAAGTTGAATTGAATAATGGGAATTTTAGTGCAAATGTCAGCTATCATGTTGGAGGAGTGCGCTAAATTGCGTTATTTGCTGACATCTTCTTTTAATTTTTCTTTCAACAAATATTTGTTTGTGTTTTCGCAGTAGAGCCGCTTGAAATGCTTTAACTTAAATATACTTATGTATGTATGTATGCATGGAGGTCCTTTGGTTGCTAAAGGGTTAAATAGCTGTTATTCGGCTTACAACGCAATGCCAGCGGCAACGCGACAAGTAATGCGCGTAAGTCGATTTAATGAAGCCTGCAATTGAATTGCGTTGCTGTCATGCAAAGGCTCCTAGTTACAGCGCTTAACATTTCTTTAACAAGTTCGAGTTTTATAGTTTTTTTACATACCGTTTTTTCTGTCATAAAGTCTGTCGCATGTTCCGTCTTTGGAAGTTCTCGAAATTCGCGAAAATGCAGAATTTCTGAAGTCACTTACATGTCAACCAGTAAACTGCAGGTTAACAGAACTACTTACGAAACCACTTACTTTGTACCATTATGCAGGGTTTGTCCGGAAAGTAATAGGTCTGAATTGATTTAAAAAAAATGTTTGAAGCAATCGTTGCAAGTCTTTAAAAACTTTCGAAATATGCTCCTTCTGCGTCGATGCAGCGCTGCCAGCGCGATTTCCAAGCATTGAAGGCGTCACGGAAGGCATTCTCTGGAATAGCCTTGAGAGCTGAAGTGTATGCTGCTTGCCTTTATCAGCCTTTTCAGACAATAAAACAAAAACAAGCCCGGGGGAGCCACATCTGGGCTGTTAGGCGGCTGCGGAAGCGTTGAGATGCCGGCAAGAAAGGCGGTATGAGCCAGGGCGTTGTCGTAGGGCAACTTCCAATCAGCTGCGATGTCTTGTCGGACCCGATTGATCCTTCGTTTGAGACTCTTGAGGACTTCCACGTAAAACTTGGCGTTGACGGTTTTTTCAGAAGGAACAAATTCGTGATGGACGATGCCTTTGATGTCAAAAAAGACAATGAGCATCGTTTTCACTTTGGATTTGCTTATTGCACGGTCTTCATCAACGACCTCTTCCCGGCCTTCCAAAAAGACCTGGTGCCACCGAAACGAACCATTTCTTACTAAAGCAACATCTGGGTAAACCTGCTGGATCATATCTAACGTTTCTGTCGCAGATTTACCGAGTTTCACGAAGAATTTAATCGCGTACCTCTGCTCTAACGAACGCTATATTTTCGGCTCGTTAGCTAGGTACTGAATTCTACCGAATCCAGTCGGTACGCGCACGCTCCGAAGTACAAGGCTTAACTCAGCAACAGGGTACCGATATACTTAGTACAATAGGTCTTAGGTCCCTCCAAGACGAATTCCATGAAGGTTGATGCGCTGGGGAAAAATTCATTCAAGCTTCACAATTGTTAAGCCGTAGCCTTTCATGTCGTTGAACGTCGGACGCCGTTTTAAAAAACCTTTGCTGCCCCATAAGTTGGGTACTGGGTTCACTGGGCTCAGCGCATTCGACAAAATTCGCCTTCAAACGATGGCCGCGTGTGCCGCCTACTTTTGAAGTCTAGTAAGAAATACGCGCTCATAACAATCATACAAGAAAGAGGCACACAAATTTTCAAATGAATTGGAAAATTGCAAATTACAAATGGGGCAAGCAAGTTATATACCATATGTACATACACACTTATGGTATGTACCGATAAGTAGATGAGCATGTAGTATGGGTAAGGGGTTCGCTTGGAAACGCCTTTAATGCACTCTAATCCTGGACTCCCTCTAATCAGCGGCAGTCAAGAGGTAAAGAATTAAGACACAAGAGAGAAGACGGCGCAAAATGCTTCCCTCCTCACAGCCGAACATGACGTAACGGAGAAAGTAAGCACGCCAGCAACAACGCCTACGTCAGCGATAGCGTCTCGGTTAACCGTCACAGAAGTTATAACCGCTGCTTGGCGTCGGCGAACGGGTTGATTGACATTATTGACGAAATGCTTGGGTATGTCAAAATGAGTGGGCGGTTTCGACACAATAAATATACTACCAAAGCACTACTGAGACACAATTGAAGGAGGTGATTCGGTTATTTTCGTGCTTTAGTCTATTTTGATATGCGCGAAAGAGGCGGGAGCTGTTTTGGAATTTTTTTATTTACATTTGCCTATTCGGGAGTCTCATTTTGATGACATCAACGATTTTTGTGGTATCATAGGAGCATCTACATACACATTCTCATCGTCGTACAATAATAACAATATTTTTAGAAAGACATGTAAAGCTTAAGCAAGATTTGCTGCCACGCGACCGGTTGCACTCCAAATTATCTTTGGTGGAGGCAAAATGAGTATGTTGATACAATTTGACCGTGCCTAATCCTCTGCATACTTAATTTTCTTTATTGGGGTCGTAGATGTTGAGTACGACAAAGCCAGAGGAGACTGGATATTTATTTGCGGAGTTTGACGGTATTGCGTCCGCTGGATTGACTTCAAAGCGCCAGACTGAGTTCGAGTGTCGAAAAAGCTCTCAACTGCTTAGATACAACCTATGTAGTAGTAGTAGAAGTTCCAATTCAGAATTTTTATCAATAGGTGAAGATAATTGTCCCTCGTAAGTTTTGGAGAACCGTTAAGATCTTATCTAGTATAAATAAATATAAAGTATTCCCATTTTCATTATATAGCTTCAAAAATTTGGAAGAAAAACTCTAAGCAGCTACTCAAACTGTCCTTGGCTACATCATACCAAAGATTTACACCAATTTTACTCAGACAGAGACAATACCGGATCTTGAATATGACCAGGCATCTTCATCTCACGCTGGATTCCACTCTGCTGTGGAAGCAGCATATTGACCTGAACTTAGACAAAGCTACTAAAGCACTAATGATGTGCAATCGGCTGGCTGGAAAATCCTGGGGCTGCAAGCCGTTAGATGGTTATACACAATGATAATCACGTATATATGTATATGCTTAAGCTCACACCGCTTTATCTAGTGATCGATCAGGTTTCAAGCACACACTTCTACAAATGACAGCAGAAGGATGTGACAGGAGGAAGGCAATCTCCTCCCAGCGGATGAAAGTGTAAAGTGGAATTATACCATTGGTTCTCCTCCCATGGAACAGCGTTACTAAAAGGGTTAACTTCACCAAGAAGATTTCCGAGCATTTTTCAGGCAAAAGTCTTTGCCATAAGTCGGTACATAGAGATAAACCTCCAACGCAACTATCGCAACGAACGTATAACCATACTTAGCAAGAGTCAAGCGCCACTTAAAGCAGTCTCCTACCATGAGAACAAATAGGAGTGTAGAGAACAGCTGAATAGCCTAGCGGAACGTAATCATGTGTAGCTCAACTGGGTGCCCAGTCACAAAGGTATACCCGGGAACGAACTGGTTGATGAGCTCGCCCGCTCCGCAACATCCATTAACATGGTAGGACCTAAACCCGTCACTGGAGTGGTTCCCCATACCATAAATGAAAGCAAAACCTTCATTCTAACGTACACTTTGCTTTCTTCGCTTTGTTGTTTAAGTATGAACTTCAAGCCAAGCGAGGAAAGTTATATGTGAATCGGAAGTTAGAGTGAGGAGATTTTTCGAAACGAACTCAAAATTAATAAAAAGATTATAGCACAAGCTGGAGGGGTGCAAACTAAAGTTTCCTTGGTACTGCGTAGCTACACAAATATTAAAATCTCGAAGTAGAAATTTTTCAAAATAACAGCGAAGTTTGTGAGGCACACTGTACAAAATAAACACAGCCCGGCATACACGTGCGAAGCAGCTGTTCTCTGACGTAAAGCAAGCGAAGAGAAAGTAAAGAGGAATAGAGCAAACTGATAATAATTCCAAGTTCATTCAATAACTTCAGTAAACTGTTTTGGTTACATATATCTAAAGTTTATACTTGTTCTGCTTTTAATAACTAATATTAATTGCATTGCATTTAACGCCAGCACATGACAAGGACGCCAGTGATAAGTTTACTAAAAGTAGTTCACTACAATTGTAGTCACCAAAAATTCACAAGGAAAACACTAAGCAGCTTCTCAAAAACAGTCTTGCAAACGACCGCCTCAAGTTCAAATATGTCATTGAACGAAGCAAAACGCATTGCCGCTCACCGCGCCGTCGACGAGTGGGTAAAGACAAATACCGTCATAGGTATTGGCAGTGGTTCAACCGTGGTATTTGCTGTGGAACGCCTTGCTGAACGAGTGCAAAAAGAAGGTTTGAAGGTGACATGTGTGCCTACCAGCTTTCAAGCACGCCAGCTCATTGTGGAAAATAATTTGGTACTCGGTGATTTAGACCGCAATCCTAAACTTGCAGTAGCAATTGATGGTGCAGATGAAGTGGATCGGAATATGGTACTTATAAAAGGTGGTGGCGGTTGTTTATTGCAGGAAAAAATTGTAGCATCATGCGCGGAAAAGTTGATAATAATAGCAGATTATACAAAAAATTCAGAACATTTGGGTGAACAGTACAAAAAGGGCATACCCATTGAAGTAGTGCCAATGGCGTATGTGCCGATAAAAGAGCGCATTGCTGCTAAATATGGCGGAGAACTCAAACTTCGCATGGCAGTGGCTAAGGCCGGACCTTGCGTAACGGACAATGGCAATTTCATACTCGATTGGCATTTCAAGCAAAATTGCGACTGTGACTGGGCAAAGGTTAACAGCGAATTGCTGCAAATACCGGGAGTAGTCGAAACGGGATTATTTGTGAATATGGCAACAAAAGCTTATTTCGGCATGAATGATGGTAGCGTTAAGACACAGGATAAATAATTTACTTAATGTATGAATGAACAATCTAAACACTCAGGATAAAATTTGCGAATTTAGAAGATATTATGGATGTACTTAGTTTTTAAATTTTTATGTTCCTAAATTTTTTACATTTCTTGACACATAAGCGAAAATAAAATACAAAACGTTTCGGTGTAAATTCTATAATTTATGTTTAATTAATAAATAATGCAATTACCAAGCCTTTTCAACTTAACAAAATATGTTTTGGTAGCAGTCCACATTTTCAAGAATTTACAGACAGAAATTCTCAGAAAGATTTCTTGTTTCTTGTAGGTAATAAACTATCCTTAGCATAGTTAAAAAGCGATAACAGTCCTTGTTTTTTCCCACGGCTGAAATAATTCGTAACCACATCTTGACTTCCTATAATTTAGTAATAATAATATTAAGTCAGCACTTTAAAGCTACAAGTAAATTCACATAACCTACCCATACTGTCATTAACCGTAGTCGGCAGCACATTGTCGTTTGCACTCAGGGAAACGAAGAGTGCAAATGGCACCAGCCAGAGACATATTGTAAAATATGCCAAAATCTAAAATCATAAATATATATTTTTTAATTACTATATATAAGAAACGCAGTAATCGGCGCCTACCTGTAGGAAGGGATAATAATAGCTGGTGAAGTACTGGAAGGCCAACATATGGTTAATAATCAGTAATACTATTGCTCCAATAAAAGGAACTGAGATGAAACGTATGAATGGGAAGTTACTCATGATTATCGCGTGAAACATTTGCGCTGCAAGTCCACACAGTATCATCTTCCATGGTAAATTGTCAAAGAATATAAACATTATATACACAAATACTGTTGCACCGATCATCATTGTAATGATCTTTCGAGCAGTTTGCGTGTACTCTTCCACCAATTCAGCGACATAGTACAGACCCGCCGCTATAATAAATAAACAATTAGCTCCTGCATAAGGTCATAAATTCTTGCATACCAATCGATATTGTGATGAAAACAATATGTATCACCGTGGATACCCAACTCAGTATATATAGAAAAGACATGTTAAACTTAATCCACAATTTGTTTTTCCTATTATTCTATACAGTTGGTGATTTTATACAAATAGGAAATTTGTTTATTAAGAAAACAATACAAAAGTAAAACGTCAGCGGCCGCCTATTGAAGTTTGTGAATCAGCTGTTTCATTCAATCATTCAATCATGGAATCGGGTAAACAAAAATGAAAAAGCTTGAAGCGTGCCATATTCGAAGCTGATAAGAAGTTAAAAATTTCATTTTCTGACATAAAAGTGCATAAAGGCTAGCAAAGGTGGGATAATAAATGTTTGTAATTTTTAAATTTAATTTTATTATGCATACGTAATGATGAATGTCGTGTTTGGTTGCCCGTTTGTACATGAATTTATTTTTTTTATTGCAATAAATAACTTGATATGCTGATGTGGCAGCACTAGCACAGTACCAATTTGACAGCAGCGAAAAAAGCGCGTGCATTTTCCTTCTGCTTAGTTCAGTGGAATTTCTTTTATGTGAAACACAAATTTAAGCATAGTTTTACGATTTTTGTTTCTTTATTTAATTACTAAAAATAAGTGCATATTAACAAAAATATTTGTTTATAAACAAAAGTGAAAAGTTATTCGTCGATTTCCGAATTAGTTTTAACCTTGAATTGTACTGAATACCAATTTCGCAAAAAATTGAAAGGGGTGATTACAACAACAACAACAACAACGTTAACTTGTACACGCGAACTCAAAAGAAGGAAAACTTCCGTTCTTTACCTCGACGTGTGGGAAAGTTTTGTTAGGTTAGGACTAGATTTGTACAAAAAGATAAAGTTGTGGCATTAAATGCCGCCCAACAACGTAGAGCCAGTTGAGCATCAACAAAGTGATGCGGAAATGCGTGATGCAGAAGAAATTCAGCCAACAACCTCGACAGCGCTTGCAACAGGGTCTACGACGCAAAATCAGGATGCGAATAGCAGTGAAGTTGCCAGTGATACACATGATGAGCGAGCACCAGCAGAACCAAATGCAGACGCAGATACGGAGATGAACGCTGCTGAGGAGAATGAAGCTAATGGCCCTAACGAAGCTAATGGGAATGCAGCAGAGGCAGCCGAAAATGAAGAAGCTGGAGCTGGCGCAGCTGCTGAGGCCGATCCATTTTATGGTTTCGAAGATGAAGAACCAAATTTCGATAGCAAAGATATGTCGCAAGTGCTGCAAATTTGGGAAGCACAACATACACGTTCCGGATTCGATCCAGTGCCAGTGTTGAAAAGGTAAATGACTGCACGCATACATATGAACATATCTTTAGGTTTGTTCGTCTAGCTTATGCACGCAAACAGGTTTTTTACTGCTTGCAAAAATAAAAAAGCAGAATAAGCGTGCTTTTATTTGTTGTCTTTCTAGATGGTTGTATGCATGTTTTTGTTATTACTTTTATTTTGTAATTTATTTATTGTTGTGTCGAAATGAGTGATTAAAAAATCTAAAAATAGTTTAGTACTTGAATGAACAAAAGGCAATTTCATTTGAGTAGATAACTATATAATTGAACATTGCCTATTCAAATAGTAATAAAAATAATTATAATGAGTCTTCATTTAGATTGGCCGAAATCTTCGAAAAGGAAAAAGAAATTTATATGCGTAAAGATCACGATCCATTTGAGGATCGACATCCCTATCGTACGGATCCCAAGTGCCAATTTGGTGTACTACTGAAGCAGCTCTTCCGCAAAGATGTGTTCGTTAGTAAGGTAACGTATACAATAAGTTGACTTTTGGCAAAATTTTTTTTAAAATAATTTACTCTTTGTTTTTCAGCTTGTAAGCGACTATCTGCGTGATAATTTCTTTACACGCCAAAATATACAAAAAAGTTCCTTAGAACTCAATATACTATCATGTCGCCTAATATTTATAATTGCGCCTGGTTTGGAGACATCCGCCGTATTCCAAGGCGAATTCGAGCATCTGATTCATAGAATTTTCGGTTGGGCCGAAGATAGTATTGAGCCGTTACAAAGTTATGCCACCGGTCTGCTAGGTGCAGCTATGGAGGTAACCGAAATAGCAGTGTCATTCAAGGAACACAATATTCGCCTCATACCCAAAACGCTGAAGCGTCTACATATGTTACAAGCGATCTACTACTCTGGCAATGAATGTAGCCTTTCTACGCTTACACTACCACCATCCGATTCCAGCTTAGAAGATAATATTTCATTTGAAAAACTACTGCCACCTTGGAGCAATAACGACTCTGCTTTTGTGTCGTCGCCCCAATCAGAGAACGATGCCAAGGCATCAACATCGCAAGCTTCAAAAAGTACATTATTGGACACAAATTGTTCGAATTCGAACATGTCGACTTTGCTGGAGAACAGTCGTGATGCCTTCCCACAAGGCAGTGGCTCGCGTTACTACAAAAAAATGTACATACCCCTGCATCCGCCCACCGTCGAATCGAGCCAAATGCTAATGTTACGGTACTTAACATCACTCGGCAACCATCAAGACTATTTAGGTTTGGTTTTCGAACATCGTGCTATGCATTTAGTGTTCGGCTATTTGGAGGAATTGGACAGGCGTGACACATGTCTGGCATTTGAGGCGCTAAAATATCTAGCTTCTTTGCTTTGCCATAAAAAATTCGCTCTGGAATTCATCGCGCACGGCGGACTGGAGGTAAATGCAACTTTTTTGACTTTATACATATTTACATACATATATTAATTAATTTAAAAAAATTTTAGTTGCTGCTTAAAGTGCCGCGTCCTAGCATTGCAGCTACCGGCGTTTCAATAAATCTCTACTACCTCGCCTACTGCGAAGAGGCCATGGAGCGCATGTGCAGCATGCCACGAACTGTGATAGCCGAATTAGTGCACTATGCGCTGTGGCTAATGGAACGCTCTTATGATTCGGGCGTCTGCCATGCGACCATGTTCTTTGGCCTCAGTTTTCAATTCAAAGTCATTTTGGACGAATTCGATGCGCAGGATGGCCTGAGGAAACTCTACAATGTGGTATGTATTTGCACTATATATGTATGCACTAACGGCATTGTAAGACGAGATTTCGTTTTATTAGATTTCGATACTTAAAATTTTGAATCCGTCAAACAACGATGATGATGAGAACCCTATCAATGATGATTTGGAGTGTGCTTCACGTCAACTCGTGCGCCATGTGTGCGTGGCACTCAAACGCTACATGGAGAGTCATCTCTTCTACAAGTACAACAACTTCATGCGTTCGCAATGCCTGTTTTCCAACGAGTTCTCGCAGCATAATGTCACCAAAGCGGCCAAACTGACCCTGGAGCAGATCAGCGAACAGGTGCGCACCTTACAGGAGAACACATCGGTGCGCGCACATTGGGCGCCCGTGGACAAGCTACTGAAAGTGAGCGGCATAACGCTGCTGCTGAAAATCATAGCGCTCTCATACGACTGGAACAACAGCGTCAGGTATACTTATTGTAAATTCCTTAAGAAAAACTGCAATACTAATGTCCAATTCGTTTTAGATCCGAAATAGTGCGCTCCTCGTTGGATGTGCTGTCCATTTGCTGCGTCATACCGCGCGTATTCCAGGTCTACTGCGAGCGCTTGGATGTGCCCGATAGCGCCGGTGCCTCCGGTATTTACTTCATATTGGCTGCTGCTTCGGGCGATATCACTGCAGACGCGGATGTGCAAAAATCAGCTTTGGCCGTCTTGGTCCATTGCGTCTGCGCACCACTTTCAAGGGTAAGCTAAGCTCTATAAAGTTAAACAAAAATCTTTCATTGTCATCCTTTTTGTTTAACAGAAGGAACCAAATACCGCCATGAAAATGTTCCACTCATCAGCCAAGGTATGCTTAATTACAGCAACAATATAACAGTTACATTTTTAACGCCTCGTTTCTTTTGCAGAAAGAGCCAACTAGCGCCGGGAAAGGGCTAAATTCGTCCAAGCGCAACAGACCAGCAAACCGCTACTGCGAAGAGCTAATCGAAAAGGTTTGGGAGTCGGTGTGCTCCAATAACGGCATTATTATATTACTCTCGTTGATGCAAATCAAGGCGCCCATCACCGATGCGGACTGCATTCGCGGCATGGCCTGTCGCGCTTTGGCCGGCCTGGCACGCTCCGAGCGCGTGGGCCAAATCGTCGGAAAACTAACACTCTTTTCAAACGGTCAGATACAGACGCTGATGCGCGATCCCATACTGCAGGAGAAACGCGCCGAGCATGTCTTATTTCAGAAGTACGCAATCGAGCTGGTCGAACGCGTCTCGGGCAAAACAAAACCCATCTCCAACAAAATGGATCCCTCACTCGCCAACATACACAAAGCCAATGTGATTGCGCAAACGAAAATCCAGTATAACGAGCAACAGCTCTACCAGCTGATACACGACCATCTGGAATCGAAGGGTCTGCTGCAGACGGCGCAAATGCTGCAGAAGGAGGCTGGCCTACCGCAAGTCTCGGCCAACACGACGAAGAGCTTCCACCAATCGCCGTTCGACTACAAAGTGTTGCCTTCATCAACGGTACGCCAGCGTTTGCGCAGCCGCATGCAAGACGTCAACAATGCCATACAGAGCTTAGCGAATTCATCCACCAGCGACCAACAGCAACTGAACAGCAGCCTGACGCTGGACGAGCTGCCGAGCAGCAACAGCGCGGTAACGCCAATTAAATTGGTGAAAAAGTCGGAGAAGATCAACACCAGCGCCAACAGCGCCAGCGCTTTGGCCATTGCGAATGCGAATGCGCAGCGCTCGTTGCAAAAGCAAATCACCTCACTGCCAGAGGATGTACGTTCGGAGAGTGGTTCGCCGCCGCCGCAGCACGGCAACCAGACGGGCATCACGCTGGGCACCATCGTCACCGAGTATCTCACGAATCAGCATGCTTTGTGCAACAACCCGATGACCACATGTCCACAATTCGACCTATTCACGCCACACAAGTGCCCGGACCCCAAGCCCAATCGCTCGGGCGATAATCTGAATTTAACAGCGCGCATCTTCAAAGCGCAAGCCGGTTACAACACAGCACGCCTGGATCGACGCTATGTGCATTCGAACTTTGCGCCGTGGCGTTCGGTGCGCTCCAATGACTTCCCCTCGCTGCAGTTCTCCACGTGTGAGATTGTGTCGCCCTCCAAACTGCTGCTCGTCGGTACGCACCGGGGCGAAGTGAAGGCATTCAATCTCTCCACCGGCACAGAGGTCTTCTCGTCCACCTGCCACGGTTATGTGGTCGATTCCATCATTTCGAACCGCGCTGGCGACCTGGTGCTGACCTCGTGCTCTTGGCGTTCGCCGCTCAGCGTGCTCTGGTCTATACAACATAACGAGTTCGCGACGAAGCTCAGCTTTGGCGACGACTACTATTGCGAATTCAACAACCTGACGCAGGACAAAGTGCTTGGCACGCAAAATGACGTGAGTCCACGACTTTCGATTAAATTTTGATTTTCTTAATTCAACTCATGTCCCTTTTCAATTTATCCACTGCTGCAGTGCGCCATCATTTACGACATAAATACGGGAAATAAGATTTCCACCTTCACACCAACGCTCAGCAACCAGTATGTGAAGAACCGTGCAACCTTCTGTCCCACCGACGAGCTCATTCTGTCAGGTAAGTGCCACGCCGCGCTCTAAGCTTCGTGCTAAGTACTAACGGTCTCGGCTTTCAGATGGCGTGTTGTGGGATGTGCGTTCCGGCAAGGAGATACACAAGTTCGACAAGCTCAATCAATGTCTTTCCGGCGTATTCCACCCGAATGGTTTGGAGGTATTGTGCCGCCTTATTATCCCCATTTCGTGCACATTTAACCAACTAACCGCTTTGAATTGCAGATTATTTCAAACACCGAAGTGTGGGACCTGCGTACATTCCATCTGCTGCAGACGGTGCCGGTGCTGGACCAGTGTTTCCTGAAATTCTCGCCCATGCGTGTCATCTACAGTTACAACGCAGAAGCGTCCGATGAGCGCATCGATGCAATGCTGGAGGAATTGCCCGCCTGTGAGACTAGCTTTAAGGTTCTGGACGCGTACGACTACTCTTCGATATCGACGATAGACGTGCGGCGCGGCATCTACGACATGAGCATAAGCGATAATGGCAGTCTGATTGCGCTGGTGGAGAACCAGCCGGCGTTCGACTCGCGGCCGGAGACGTTCGTGAAGATCTATGCTGTGGGCATGAAGAAGATCGAGAATCAAGATGAGGTGCGTCATGGCGACGCGTCAGGCATGGGCGTCGGCGTCGGCAATGACGCAAGCAATAGCGCCGAACGCGCGGCGGCGCATGCGGACGCTGACGACTATGACGACGACGACAATAACGCCATTATAAATATTGATGTTGACGATGATGATGGTGATGGTGGTGGTGGTGGAGGAGGAGCAGCAGGTGGTGGTGGCGGTGGCGGTAGAGGCGCTGCCCCAGCCCCTGCCCGCAACCAGAACGACGATGACGATAACGCCGACGCAGTTAACCATCGTCGGGCCGGTGATCACATTCGTCGTTTTGGACGCATACGCGAAATCAATATCGACATCGACGCAAGTCGGCGACACAACGGCGGCAGCGGTAGCGGCGGCGGTGGTGAAGAGATCATCGTGAGCTTTCGCGGCTCAGCGTTGCCCGCGGCCGCCAGTGGCAATGGCGGCGTCGGTGTAATGATCGGTCGCGGTAGCAATGGTCATGCTGCGCCACGTCCCAGTGCCGCTGGCGGTGCACGCAGCGCCAGACTAGCACCAGCTGCAGCAGCAGCCTCAGGCAGAGGTGGTGCGGGTAGTAATGCATTCCGCACCAATCGCAACAACCGAGCTGTTGCAGGCCGAGCGATCGGCGGTGGTGCCGGCGGCGGCGGCGGCGTCGGCGGAGCCCTGGCTGTTAATGGCAACACTCTGCGCGCCGGCCTCGGCGCTGGGATTGACGCAGCAGCACAAGACCTCATCGATGCGATTATGAATAATTGGTTATCTCTGCTTTCAGGAAGATGATGAAGAGCCTGAGTCTGATGAGGACGGTTCGGACAGCGATTCAACAGACAGTAAGTGCCACATACACTTAAGCGGCGTTGCGAATAATAACAAATTTTGTTTTGCAGTTTTTGATATGAGCGAAGGTCAGCTTCGTTTTCGGCGACGCAATCGTTCGGACGGCGATGACGACGACGACGACGAAGATATGGACAGCGATGATGACAGCGACAACAACGACGGTGATGACGACGACAATGATGGTTGGGTAGATGTCAACTCACATTCGTCCATGAGCGATGACAACGACGACGGCGATGACAATGAGCAAGCTCAGCGCGAATCGTCCTCGTCCGATGATGAGATTATGGAAATACATTTTCGGCCTTTCTAGAAACTGTCCCACACGTCGCTGTCCTTTGCTCTAGGAGTATACTAAACAAAAATGCTCGCGAAACCAATGCAAAAATGCATGCAAACTTTCCACGATCTGTTGATGCGCCTAAACGCCTAACGTTTGAAGCAAAAGTGAAGCAGTTCTAATCTTAATTTTGTTCTGGAAACAATAGTGATTTATTTATAATTACAACTACAACAACAGATGCTAGAAAATCAACCACAATTGAAAGAGCAAAGCAGAATTTTTGTTAATCCACTTGTACTATAAGTTTTCACTCCATCAGTTGCCGTGTAAAGTAGTTAGCCTCATCGAAATACAGAAACAAAGCAAAGCGAAACACAAATGCATAACGCCGCGCCGAATAGTAAATTGGAAATGCAAAAATTTTAGTTCAAATTTTTCCATATCTAAAAGATTATATTTTTTATAGTTGTAAAGTACCGAAGCGCGCACCAATTCTTGTATTTAATTATTCTTAGAAAGCAATTAATTACAAAGAAAACAAAAAACAAAAATATAAATCCTTCGTTCCTTTCCGCATGTTCAACTACCCAATCGGCTTGAAAGCCGATATTAAAAAAAAACACAAAACACAAAAACAAAAAATGTCGTTTGCAATGTTTCTCTTCTTCGATGTTCTATTATAATTATTAGAATATTTGATTATTACTTTTTTATTATATGTTATACTGTTTGTTTCAAAACATAATTATTATATAAGACGCGTAAATGATATTTCATTGTAACAATTGTAATTGTAATGCGCATGCGCGTCAGTTTATTACTGCATTTCTTTTTTGTAAGAACTTAAAAAAATCAACAAAACAAAAAAATATCGAAATAAAATTATATATTGTATGTAAATAAAAGGAAATTGAAATTATCCATGATTTTCGCATAACTAACGGTCCTTCGGTCGTTGTGAAGTGTTAAAGGAGAGAGAGTGAAAGTTCAATTGAGTTATTTACAACGTTTTAATTTTGTTGACATTTGAAAATCATATCCACAGAAGTTTCTAAAAATTATTGGTTTTAATAAAAATATTTTGTTCATGTATAAAAGCTTTTGCTTAAGCATAAGCATTAAAAAAATATTTTTGCAACTGTTTCTTTTTGTATAACAGCTACATACATATCTATAAGTCCATGACACTTTTAATTTATTTGAAATTATGTAACAATTTCCTTAATTTAGTTCAAAATTTATATGTATTTTCAAATTATTGTAACTTTTTGTTTTTAATAATTTTCTTTTTTATTTAATTTTTCCAATTTTTTTTACTTAATTTTTTTCAATTTTTCTTATTTAATTTTTTAGTTTATTGTAATTGAATTTTATTACTTTTTTTACTTTTTTAATTTATTTTTTTTAATTTTTCTTATTTATAGATTTTTTATTTTTTTAATTTTAATTTTTAGTTTTTTTTTTTTTTTTTTTAATTTTTATTCTTATTTTTTTTTTTATTTTATTTTATTTTATTTTTATTTTATTTTATTTTCTTTTAATTTTTTATATTTATTTTCAATTATTTTTATTTTTCAAAATAATTCAATTCTGTGCTCTTTTAGTTATTTTTTTACGAGTTTTTAAGTAGTTATTCCTTAAGTAAAAAAAATTGTTTTTATTTTGTTATTATTTTTAGTTTTTTACTGACTTTTTTTTAATAAATATTGGTATTGCTTTTTAATTTTTTTAATAATATTTTACCTTTTTAATATTTTTTTATAATATTTTACATTTAATTTTTGTATGCTATATTTTAAAATTGTTTTTTATATTTTTGTTATATTATTTTATTTTATTTATATTTTTTTTATAATCTCTATTTATATAGTTATTTTCAACTTTTTTTATTCTTTTGTTTGTAAATTTTTTAAGTTAAAATGTTTTTTTATAATTTTTATAAATTTTTTATTTTTATTTTTTATAAGATTTTTTTATTATATTTTTTATAATTTTTTTTTATTTTTTTAATGTTTTTTAAAGGTTATTTATTTTATTTTTTTCTTATGTAATTTTTTTTTTTTTTTATTATTATTTTTTGTTTTACGTTTTTATTATTTTTTTGTTTTTTTCTTTTATTTTTTTTTTTTTTTTTTTATTATTTATTTTTGGTTTAAAAATTATTTTTTTTTATATTTTTGACTTAATTTTTTATTTTCAAAAATTTTGACGCCTTTTTTTATTATTCAGAACTTCATTTTTGGCCTATCTTTTTATCCTTCGCATATATCTTAAAAAAAAAATTAAAAACCGCGAATACAATTTAATACTTTATTTCATTGTTTAAAATCAAGCTCGAGCTTATCACTATATAAATTAGACTATATTATGACATTACAAACATTTTTAACACTAACTTACGTAACTGCATACTTTAAATATTTATTTTTACATTTAATTAAATTAAATTAAAATATATTAATATTTAACAAGCGGCCGTGCCTCGTGATAACACTTTACATGCGGTGGTTTCTGGTCCACCTTAAGCGCCCATTGATTTCGCCTTTTGTAACCTTCGATGGAAAAAAGTATGAGATTAATTTTTGTACCGTTAGGTTGTCGCAAAACCGGTAACTGTGAACTTACTTCCTTCTCAACACCTTCAGCACTATTGCACCCTCGCGCACATCCTTGAACAGGCGTATGGTTTCAGCGTGGCTCATGCCCTGCACCGAGGTGCCATTAATTTCGACTATTTCATCGCCTGAGAGTGAGCAAAATGAGGTTATTTTTTCAAATAAAAAAAATTAAATCAAATCAAAAAATATTCAAAGCGCTCAGCTTAACTTACCCGCCTGCAGTGTGCCATCGTCCGCCGCTTGCCCCGAAGGGAATACAGTCTTTACGAAAATACCCATATTGCCTTTTGGCGAGTCGCGTCCGCCAACAATGCTGAATCCCAGCGATTTCATGCCATGCCCCTTGAAGAAAGTGATGGTCTTTGGCGTGGAGCGGCTGGCGCCTGTGAAAATAATAACAAAAAAATGAATGCAATTCAATATTGTAGAAGCCCACTTGAAGCCTTTAATAAAGTAAGATTTATGAAAAAGCAAAAAACTCGCACCCCTGACCCGCCATCGGCTGTGGTTCGGCGTTGCTTGCGGCCTCGCCAGATTTTCAGCTCAAATTTTGGCACACGCCACTCTACCAGGCGAGCAGAAAACGCAGCAAGCAAATGCCGGCGCCAAACAAACGAAAAGTGTTGCCTGCTTTCAGGCGTTATGTGACGCCTGCCTACCACTGGCACAGGGTGATACAGGGAGTGAGATTTTTATTTTTCTTTCAGGCAATTTTATATCATTGGACTGTTTTTATAGTTATTTAGTTAGTGCTTAGTAACCAATTAGGTATTTATTAGTTGCGGAAATTCGAAGAGAATTTAGGCAAAAGTTAAAAAGGATTAATGGCAAGCGATTTAGTGCATTTTTCTTATTGAAATATGTTAAAAAAAAAAATTATTACTTAATATTGTTTTAGATTTTTAAATTGGTAAATAAATATTCTCGCGCGTCTTTTGCTGGCTATAAGAGGTCTAAATTACCATTGTTGGACCCCGATAGGTACAAATCTCAATATTTTCATAATTAATTACAAGAATGGTTCAAAGTCCTAGAAAAATTCTTTACATGCCCCACACTCCCCCCTCCGACTGCCAACTCACCGTCGCTCATCGAAGCGCGAATGACTTCGGCCATTTCTTCGTCGCGGATTGTTAGTTTCGCCGCGGGCAATGAAGGGCGATGATATTGAAGTGAATGTGTTGCCGCAGCTTTTGCACTTGTTGTTGTATTCGAATTCGAACTCGCACTGGTTAATGCTGTGGGCATAGAAGTTGATGGTACGGTTAAATGCTGTTGATATAAAGGTGTAGGCGTTGCGTGATGACGCTGCTGGTGGTGTGGTTGTTGTTCGGTTAAGTTTTGGTGGTGTTGTTGTTGTTGTTGGTAAGAAATGAGGTGAAAAGGATTAACATTTGTATTAGTGTTATTAGTGAGATCAGACGACGCTTGTTGTTGTTGTTGCTGCTGCTGTAGCTGTTGTTGTTGTCTGCGCTGATGACGCACATCATCGTCGGTGGTGTTGCTATCAGTGCTGGCAGCGCCACTTGCAGGCGCTCTGCTGGCCACTGACGTCGCCCTTTGTGTTGTTGTTGTTGTTGTTGGTGTAGTGGTGCTTGTTGTTGTTTGTGTTTTAGTATTATTTGTACTATTAGTGGCTTTGGAGTTTTGGTAATTACTGTTATTGTTGTTAGCGGTAGCTGTTGTTGCTGTTAGTCTGCCGCCCTCGGTGGCGCCACCGGCAGGCGGCTGTATGAATAGACTCAAGCGCGAGGAGCTGAGACGCGAATGCGCGAACCGCAGCGAGCGATAATGCGAGTTGGACAGGTTGATGGAGTTGCGCGTGTAGTGCGTGCGCGACGGAAACGCTGACGCTTGTTGCTGTGACTGGCCGCCGGCACCATCGACAGTATCCAAAAATGCAGCGGCAGCCAGTGGCGCCGACGCACCATAGGTCAGCGACGCACTACGATTGCCCGCTACGCGTCCACAACCTGTCAACAGCTCGTCCTGCGACTGCTGTTGGTGCAGTTGCTGTTGCTGCTGAACGCGCAGCAATGCCGCGCCCTCAGAGCAACGCTTGCGCGCCAACAGCTGCCACTTTTCATCGTCACTGATCGTGTGCGTAGACAGCGATATGCTGGACGCGCGATTCGCATACACCGGCGTATACTCGGCGCTGGCATTGTACAGCGGCGTCAACTCGAGGTTGCGTTGCCCCGAAGAGGAACGCGCGCGACGCCTTATGTGCTCGGCAGCAAACTCACCACCATTTGCCGTTGTATCCATGGAGTGACGCGGTGTGGAGCAGCGCCTATGTTGCATTAGCGGCATTGGCGTGGGCATCGAGCTCAGCGAATGCATTGTCGTTACACTAGCCAGTGAACGCGCGTCATCGTCGACATCCAGCTCACTAGCGTTGGCGTCTATTACCTCCGATGATGGTCTTCGCTTCTGGCGCTCATCCTCACTCTCCAGCGCCATCTGTAGACTTTGCAGATCATAGTTTATGCTGTCCGTGCTCTGCGTGCGCTGCGTATAGCTGAGCCGCTTGCGGGCGCGTGCCAAATACTCACTTTGTGGATTGGCGGTGGGCGGCGCTGAGACGGACGCTGGTTCGTTGCCTCCATGCAAGGATAGCATTGAGTTGTACGCCTGTCCAGCGCTGCCGTCGATTTTTATTTTAGTATAAAAGTCAGTGACGGTGGCGACCTCGTCGTGCGCAATCACCAAGTCGATGCAGTTGTTGACGAATGTCGACAGCAGACGCTGCACGTCGCCAAAGGACTGCATGCCGCGCAAATGCTTACCGTTCACGTTGACAATTTCGTCACCAATGCGCAGGCGGCCATCTCTGTGGGTGAGAGTGAAAGCATTAGTGATTACTTTCCACATACAACAAAAAGTTATAATTTTTTTCAAGTTTACTTACTTTTGCGCCATGCCATACGGATCGATCTCGACTATCAGGTAACGGTATTGCTGCTCATTTGCCGAGGTCATCACAGTCTTCGGCGACAAAACCAATCCAATGCAGTCTTCCTGACACTTACGCTCCAACTTGATTTGGCGGAAACGCCGACGTATGGTCTCCGTCTCATAGTCATAGTTGTAGCCGCCCAGCGACACGGAACCAC
This sequence comes from Bactrocera tryoni, assembly GCF_016617805.1. NCBI lineage: Eukaryota > Metazoa > Arthropoda > Insecta > Diptera > Tephritidae > Bactrocera > Bactrocera tryoni. The sequence goes on from NC_052501.1 coordinate 85,435,052, forward strand.
TTGTCGTGCTGCATATGCTACTGCTGCGCAGTCCGCCACAACCGACGCCACTTTCGGAGGAGGTTAGTGAAATCAGCGAGTTCCGCTTCAACGTACCCGACGCAATAGATTCCGTATCTCCACTGGAGATACCAAGATTATTGCCCAGCAGTTGTGTGTTCGTGTTATTGCCGAGGTAAATAACACTGCCACATGTACTTTCACTGCTTCCAACACTGCTGTTGTTGGCAACCCCTCCACCGCCAACGCCGACGCCGCCGCCGCCACCTCCGTCACTGTCGTAACCCGACTCGTTCGAACTTAGACAACTACTTAATCTTTGGTAAAGTGGTTCCCAGTCCTTGGAGGAGAGGCTGTTGTTGCGCGACACCAGCACCTCGCCGTTCACATACACACCATTGCAAGCGCTTGCACCGACGGCAGCCGACGTCTGCTGTGGCGAGCAATTGCTGATCGCACTGTCGTCCGACGAGTAGCGCTTGATCAGGGCGCCATTCCGATAAATCACCTTTTGCTGGTGATTTGGAGAAGTGCTTGCCAGCGATATGGCGTCCAAAGTGCCATCGGTCAACGTCGTTACATCACTGGGTAGCATTGACGTGGAGTTCCGATGCTGCGGTGTTGGTGAGCGTTGCTGACCCGCTTGCATATACTGCACCGCCGCCTGGTGCAGCGCTTGTAAGCCGCCAGTGTCCATTGTATGCAGACTGCTGAGTGATGGTTGCTTCATCACCGAACCGCCATTTTCTTCCGGTAAAACGGAGAGACGCGAGCGTAGAAATGCGTAGGGGAAAGCGCCGCGCCGGTTGGTTGACTCTTGACCGGCCGCGCCACCCTGACCGGTAGCAGTGGTCTGCGTTTGTGCACTCAGCGTTGCGTCATCGCCATTCGGCGAGTTGCTCGTGCCTACTTTGGCGATGTCATCGCAGCTGCTCGATTTCAGATTTGTCGCGACGTTTGCGGTGCCCTTCTGCACCTTGCTCTGGCGATTGTTGGCCAAGTTTAGACCCTCCGTGGGATCGTCACACTTGATGTACGAAGAGCTGGTCAGCTGACTAGTGGAACTGCTGCGGTATAGATTGCTGGCGGTCGTGCCGCTCGGTTCGGCGGCTTTAATCAGGTTGTGTGACTTGTGGTTGAGCATGCCGGTGGAACCGATGCGATGGAAGAAATTCTTGATCGCCTTCTGTGAGCGCTGTTGGGCGTTCGACTGCGCCGGCGTGCTCGACTGTGCGCCGCTGGCGTGGCTGCTGTGTTCCTTCGCTTTCTCTTGTTTTTGTTGGTTTTTATTGTGTGCCTCGCCATTTTGCAGTTGTTGTTCCTGCGGCTTGTTTTGTTGTTCTCTTTGCTCTTTCTTCTGTTGTTGTTGCTTTTGTTGCTGTTTGATGGTCTCGATGGGTCCGGATTTGCATTTCTTCAGCGTGTGCGTCTGATAGTTGTCCTTGGCATTATCATTGTTGTTGTTATTGTTGTTATGTGTGGATGTGTGAAACAACGAACGCAGGTCTGTGTGTGACTTATGTGTGTTTGTGGTGTCGCTACGCTTCAATATATCCAGCTTGCGGCCCATGCGCTTGCCCCACGTGAAGACTGGAAGTAGAAGAGTAAAAAATATGAGAATTCAAGGAGCAGAATATAGACTATTAACAAACGAGATCAAAATAAATGAGGTCCTTATTATCGCGGTCAAAAAGCCCAGAAAATGTCACGTCAGCAAAATTTCCAACAAAAGCTTCGACAGACAGTCTCCAAACTGTGGAAGTAAGTCCAGAATGCGGAGACGACTTTAAGCTACCGAAATACGTCATTTCTTGAACAAAATTAGTACGCATAGAGAATGAAGGAGGACCAAACCTATACATCATTTTATTTATCCGAGTTTTGTTCAGCCAAAGACGGCAAAGCGATCTTAGCTTCTAAAATGTCCAATTTGATTTACGTTTTTTAGTTCTCACACTTCTTTTCCTGCCATAATTCAAAGCGTATATGGCGTAAGTTGGCGTCGACACCGTTTCCTCGCAGTTTGATGCCAATTGGAGACTCCAAGTGTAACCTGGTCTTTTCAACGGAGTTGAGGCCTTCTTCTGCTTCCGTCGTCAGGTACTGCGTTGAATACTTTCAGAACAGTAGTGCTTTCGTCCATTCGGACGTCATGAACTAGCCAACGTAGCCGCTGTCTCTTAATTCGCTGAACTATGTCAATGGCGTCGAAATGCGATTGAAATATCTCGTTCAGCTCATCGTTCCATCGAATGCGATACTCGCTGTTGTCGACCCATTTAGCTGACCTAATTCGACATCCCGCTAATCATACAGAATTCAAACAAGCCAGGAGACGTTCGACCGCCTACTACTTAACTCCTCCGTTAGCTCAACGTGGCTGCCCCACAAGCTCCTTCACACCTCTCCATTCCAATTTTCCATTCTGATTTTATCTCTGGCATCCAATCTAATTTCGAACGACTACAACAGCGATTAGCCGCTGGTTAGATGTTGAACGGCTTCTGAAAGTACGCCATACTCCGCCCCCGAAGCGCAGAAGGCACAGACAGCGCAGATAAGCAGCAAGTAAGCGTCTATAAAATGTATACAATTTGAATATTCAAAACTCTTTGCGCCGCCAGTAAAGAATCACAAACGTTGCTCAGGTATTGCTGCGCTTTCCTTGCACGGATACATAGCTTTGGTCGCGTGGGTCGCGGTGGGACCATTAATTATGTTGCAGCCGTCATTGCCTAGCAGGCAGCGGCGTACAAAATAATTGACGCTTGTAAATGAAACAATGCGCGGCAATAAAAACAGAGAGAAAACAACGAGAAGAGAGTCTTATAGACAAACAAGCGGCATACGTCCAAGAGCAATAGCTTGACTGTATGCCAGATGGATCGTCCGCCTGCGCGCACCCACTTAGAAATGTTTAATGCCAAAACAATTTGTTGTTGTAAGACTGGGGATGATGCAGCCTAACGAAAACTGAATCAAATCAAATGGTTGAAGCGAAGCGGCGAACTCGTTGCAAAGCGGATGCTACGACGCAGCTGTCGCAGCGTGTTGCTTTGCCGACGCACGGTGGGCATTGATTGGAAAAAAGTGGATATGATATAATGGGTAGTCGAAAAAGTGTTTTCATATTTCTAGTCAAACTTCAACTTATTCTTTTTTATATTTATAATGAACCAAATATGTACCATTTTGGTCGACCACTTTTTGCCATTTTTCCGCTAGAGACATTGTTCCATCAGTGCAAAACTTTTCTGATTTCTCGGCGAAAAACTGCAGCAAGTAGTTTTCACAGGCTTCTCTTGAAGCCAACTTTACTCAATTAAGAGAATTCTGAATTGACCGGAACAAATGGTAGTCTGATGGTATATGCATCAAAACTTCCCAGCCAAACTCTCCCAGTTTTTGACGAGTCATCAAAGATATGTGTGGTCTAGCGTTGTTCTGATGGAAGACGAAGACCTTTCTGTTGATCAGTTCTTGCCGTTTTTTTGTCGATTGCTTGCTTCAATCTCATCAGGTTTTGACAGTAAAATGTAGAATCAATCGTTGGTTCCTTTGCAATCCCACCAAACACTCAGCGTAACCTTTCGAGGCGTCAATCATGGCTGTGTGACCATTTGTTGAGCTCCGCCACGCTTGAACCATGATCTTTTTCGCACATTATTGTCGTATTTGATCCAATTTACGTCTCCTGTTACCATGCGCTTCAGAAAGGGTTTGATTTCATTTTGTTTCAGCAAAGAATCGCTGATGTTAATTCGGTGCATTAAATTTTTCACAGACAATTCATGTGGTACCCAAACATCGAGCTTCTTTTTGTAGCCAGCCTTTTCTAAATGGCTCAAAACCGTTTGATGATGAATGTTAAGTTCCTTAGCGATGGCATGGCTGCTTATGCGACGGTCCTGGTCAATATTTTCTACAATTTCATCGACTTTTTCAACGATAGATCGACCAGGGCGAGGTGCATCTTTCACATCGAATTTTTCATAACGGAAGCGAGCGAACCATTGTTGTGCTACACGAACTACAGGGTCCAACTCGCCTAGCACCTAAATTTTTTTTCCGAAGTCTATAGAAGTATAAAAATGCATGACTTGCCAGCAGCAAGCAATATTTTGAAAGCCGGACATCACTGTGCGCCTTTGGAATTTAGAGCCACGCGACAAAGCAACAAATCATAAATAATAAAATACTCCTTTTTCGCCTGAAAAAAGTAAGGCTATCAAAAGCTGTGCGGCGTTCGCAAACAAAATTGTCGATTATGTTGCATGCGGCTGTATGGCTCTGAGACACAGCTGCGAGCGGCACAAATCCAGTATCCAGAATGGCAAAGACATACTTAGACACATATATAAAGGTGGCAGAGCCGACGCCGCTTGCCATGCCACACAACAAAGTGTTGTTTTGTTAGCGCTGCTCTACATTCTGTTGCGGCTAGTTGTCGGCATTGATAGGCGCGACGCACAGCACACTTCAACTAACACTTTTATATGTTTGTATGTACACAAACGCGTGCAGCGGACGCTTAGCCGCCTGCAGACTTCAAAAACATTGGCTTAGTGGAAGCCGCAACGATGCTGTGCTTAGCGCAACACATTGGCCTGACTGCCTGCCGGCGCGCTGCTTGTTGGCGTGCACTTCGTCCTGCCGCGCTCATTTTGCCGTTAAGCCGCCAACACAATCGCCGCGTCTGCGCGCATTCCTGTTAGTCGGAAGACCATTTTATGCCAATTTTTTATCTCGCTTTTGTGCTCTTCATCAAATCAAAGCCATTTGTTGCTGCCAATTGCATTTACATATAAAGCTTCGATGTGCCGCATAAACATACATACATAAGTATGACGGCGGTCTGCATGCGCGGTTGGCGCCTTGCCGCACCGCATCCTTTGCGGTTACTTGGGCGGCTTCTTACAAGCTCGAAAAGTGCCGCTCATTCTCATTCATCGCCCTGTCCGTCGGCTTGGTTTGTGCGGCTGCAAGACGCTCCGTGGTCTGCCGCACCGTACCGCTCAGCACCGCACCGCCTTTGACCGCATGCGCAGCACGTGTCCGCTTTGATTACTTTTGCCATTGGCGCACATTTAGCATTAGTTGCTTGTTATTATTATTATTATCTATGGATGTTGTTGTTCTTGTTCTTGTCATTCTTGCTGTTGTTATTATTGCTGTATGTTGGCGGCTTGGGCTGTGTGGCGTTCGTGTGGCGCATTGGTGTCATCGTTGCAATTGTCTGTTGGCTTCTAATTTAATACTGATTGCTGTTGATGGCAATGGCGGTGTGATGTTGCCCCATACTAGTTATAGCTGTCGTTTGTCAGTGTTCTACGCGTTGTTGCTGTTGTTGCGATGTTCCTATTATTTGCTTGCGTTACTGCCATTGGCGTCCGCTGGGTGTTGCATTCCAACCACTCAATCGGACTAAACCAATCGTTGAAGTGGAAGTGTAATTGCACAAATTATATTGAAAGTTTTGTTAGCAGCTTTGCTGTTTTGTTGTTGCTCTGCAATATTTACGCTCTTACAAACAAAGCCGAAGAATTTACTACCGTTGTTGGCGTTGAAGTGTGAGCAATTGTTGCTAGTGATTTAAATTATCGTGTTGCAAAGCGGTGGGGAAAAACTAAGCCTTTGAACTGAGAAGAAATCCATTGATGAGAGAGCGAGAGAGAAATCGAGTTATAAATTCAGCGGACAAAGTATTCCCGCCGATCTCTACTAACCAGTATACCACTATCCTCATAACTCGTGGACGGCGCTCGGAAAAACCACACTAGCTAAGCAACTGGAAATTGTTAAAAGAACCGCCCTTATCGGCATCTCAATACCATTCTACACGTAGCACCTGTGGATAAAGCTTGTAGGTGCTTGGGGGATTGCTAGTAGACTTACGGAAGCTGGGTAAAATTCTTCAGCACTTCGATTATATTCCTTACAATTTAGATCACAGCATCGCGCAACCTTCTTCTGGCGGTTCCTTCTCTGTTCGCACATCTGCGAGCAATTTATGCTATTTGTGCTGGATCGAAGTCAAGAGGAAGGCTAAGAGGTGGAGTCTTCTGTCGGCAGCTCTCCATCAAGTCTTGTTTCAGACTACCAGACCACTGTGGCGTCTTTCAAGCGGAGGAAGCTGCCATCAAGGTAGTAGTAGATAAACTGCTCTGAAGTGTAGCTTCCTTCAAAAAGGCCTGCATTCCCTCTGACATTCGCTTTGAACTCGTTAACTGTGCGTTCAAAGCTAATCAAGCAGTGCATGATTTTATTAGCATTAGCTTCAAGCTCTTTCCTTGTGGGTTCCTGATCGCAGCGGTATCGCCGGAAATTGTAAAGCCTATAAGCTTGCAAAGGGTGCCCTTTCCTCAATTTCTTACGATTGGAAGCGAATTGGATTTCCGTTGTTTTCTTCTGTTCTCGCGTTATACTTTTGGTCCGCCAGTGAACTCATCAAGCGCTGATCAACAATCAGAACTTGTAGGACTGAGAGACCCTTCTGATCTAGAGTGAACTGAAAGAGGTAATCCAAACTAAAGTGTTGGGGGTCTGACTTGTTCCAATAGGTTTACACGCAGTGCGGTTAATATTCTGTCGAACATTCTTTGACAAAGCTGTATGGAGGAAGGCGAGGTGGAATCTTTTTTAATTTTTCTCCTCTATTGGCTGGATATTGCCAGACTGAGATTTGTCGGTAGATACACCTTTGTAGAACTTTCACTAGGCTGGCACAAATTGATTCACTGGCTTAAAAAATCTGTTGTAAGCTTCAGAATGTAAATATACGAGTATCTGGTGATCCACATTTAGGAGTTCCAACGATTTTGGATCAACTCTACATTCTAACCTAACCGTGCCATCCTTTTTGAATATTTCTTCAAAATTCTTTTCGGATTCTACTAAAGGAATGGCGAGCGTTTTATATAAAGAAAAAAGTGGCTGAGAGGCAATCAGTAGACGTAATAGGACAAAGCTCATAAGGGTTATAATATTAAGGGTGCAGACAAAAAGTGTGAGTAGCCTAGTTTGTACCAAAGATATGATTAGCTGCTTGCGCTTTGATGATATCTACATCTGTATTGATCAAACAAAACGGGGATGTGGCGCATGGGTTTTAGCTTCCTTACAGTGCTCAGAAAGGAAAAATGGTCAGTATCTGACAAATCGCTTCATATAATAGTAGGAAGTTCTTCCAGGTAGAGAGAGTGGTAAAGGTAGATAGATTGCCTTTCAATTATTGTCGAAACTATAAGGTTATGGAACAGCTGTTGTGTGGAACAAACACCAAAAATGTCGATAAAGGCAGCCTAAAAAATAACCAAAATCTTGTAAAGCTAAGCAAAAAGCTTTGGAAGAGCGAGTACGAACATACTAAAACAGTTCTTTGAACAACTGATACAATGTGCTGGTGTCCTCTTTCCCTGTACATATATACCGTTACATACATTAGTTGGTAGGTTTCATGCTTTAAACTCAATCGACCTTTTTATAAATTGATTATGGAGCATATTTAAAAGCCGCAATTTAATACAATATTCTTACACTCTAAACTTGCGCTCGTTAAAAATCATATTTATTTGCGCTCCTTCAGTATTTATGAGTTAAAACCGCATTTTAGGCACACACATGGCAATATATATAAATGGAATAAATGAGAGGAATGTTACGAATTAAATACTATCCGCTTGAGGGTCAAGCTTTGCATGCCAAATGGACTCCACAAGCAGCGTCCAATAGTCGAAATATTTCGCGGCAATAAAATGCTAAAAGCCCTCGCTTAGCGTTCGGGAGCGGCACACTCAAGCTATCGCGTTACACACTTCCGAAGGCATTGCAGCGAATAAAAATTTCAAAAGTATTATTGTCGTGGCGAAAAATGAAGAGTTGCCCGCTTAAAAGAGTCGTGCAAGAATTCTTCACTTTCCAGCCGTAACTATCCGCCACAACCGAATGCTAAGATGTTCTGATTACACACACAGAAACACATTTGCACTCTTCCCGGCAGGTTAGTAGGTGTGTGGGTGGGCTTGTGCGCGGCGCAGAGCAGTGGAGGTGAAAATCATAATTTGTATATTGACAAAAAGTGGGCTTGACACGCGACACATTCGATCGTAATTTTCCAATTTCATTTGCCACAGTCCGAATTTAATACGTTCTGGTGGGCGTCGGTTATGCCTGCAGCAATTGGGAATGTGTTTCGCGAAATTTTGTATACCACAAACGCGCAAACATGCTTAGAGTTGTATGCATTGATGAAATGTACTATCACCGCGGCAGATATGTATATACTATCTATAAATCTGTATATATCTCTGATAAAAGTGGAGAATTAATGTGCGGCATTAGACATAGTAGCTGTTCAGTTCAGTTACGCCCATTCTTGATACCAGTTCCTTATTTACTATTTGATAACTTTTCGCTAAAATCGAAAAGGATGAAGGATTTATTATTGTAAATATAAAAAAATAAGTTGAAGTTTGATTAGAAATACGAAAAGACTTTTTCGACTACCCAATATATTGGTTAGTTCACTAAGTAATTTCATTTGATGACAACAGCTGATCTTATTCCTTTTTCGCAGCCAACTTCACATTTACACGCTTTACCGTTATATATTTGAACGGCTGATATAGTTAGTCTTGTTTCTCTTTTTTTTTTAATTTTTTGGAATAGTTCTTGTCGCCCTAACGAAGAGGCAAGATCGAAAACAGCATTTTCGGCATATTTTATTGTTTTACTATAAAAAGCGTAAAAATGCAGTTCAAGCAAGGCGAAGATGTGTTGACCGAACGACAATGCTAAAATTGGTTTGCAAAATTTCATTACGGCCATTCCGTTCTTGAGAATGTACCACGTCCTGGAAGAACTCTTGAAGCACATGAAGTAAAAATAAAGTCTTTGGTTGTTGTGACGGCAGAAAGAATTCCTGAAGTAATTTCGAGGCATAGTGCCGAAGTGACAATCTTTGGCCGAATAAAATTACGGGTCCGTTCCGCTTACTTACACCCGACTGTCATGGGAATGAATAAAGGCATTGATTCGATGGAAATCGTCGAATATCAACTTGAGTGATTGCTGAAAGATTAAATGTGTCTAAAGTGATCGTTCAAAAGCACATGAAACGTCTAAGATTAATTACGAAACTTGACAAATGGGTTCCCGTGTTCGTATAGAACGAACGACTGTGATGTGCTCATCAAACGTCAAAGCAGTGATTCATTTTTGAAGTGCATTGTTACTGGCGACGAAAAATGAGTCTAAGTCTATACTGCTGGAGAGGAGCCATTGCCAAAAGTTGGGGTCACTTACTCTACGATACCATAGCCAAGCCCAGACTATGGAGTCTTTATGTGGTGGAGTGCTCAAGAAAAGTCCACACTTGCAAAGAAACTCTAGAACGTTCAACAGGCGGCGCTCATCAGCATGTGTGGTGCACTAAGGTTCACTCCAACCAAGGCACTTAATGCCATCTGGCACATTGTGCCCCTAAACATCGTCGGAAGTTGTATGGCTGCGAAATTTGCTATCAGACTCAGAGAATTTGGGTTCTTAAAAGAACACGTGTCTGAACACTCGGATATCCTCACACCCTTTGACTTCATACCGGATAACTTGGATCATGGAGTCGCCAAACCGAACTCTGGCGACTCCTTTGGTACCCATATACCAACGAGGAAGTTGTGGGTGGGAAGAAACCATTGGGAAAAAGGGGCAGTGACCTGTTTTACGGATGGATCAAAGCTTGCTCATAAATTGAAGACTACGAACAGCAGCCTAATCAACCGACCAGCCTTTAACCACGACACGTGCTTTGCCTCAAGGTCACCACATTTTTTATTGCCACACAGTGCTATTTATTTTGACATCACAACTGTGTTCATATTTATAAAGCGCATATACTTCACAATTTTTTTTTGAAAATATTTTTTTTGATTAAATTTTTCTAATTAAAATTTTTTTAATAAATTTTTTTAATTAATTCTTATTTTTAATTAAACTTTTAAAATTATTTTTAAGCCCACCTTTACTCATCAAATTTTTGTTCTTCTTTTTTAAATCAGATTTTGCATGCCTATCATTTAAAGAGATCTCTGCTTCAGCTGCAACTTTCATATTTTGTTCCTCAATGTCGTGATCCGTTATCATATGCATGTCCATTACTGTTTTCGGCTTCGAACTGTCGTGTTTTGCGCACTTTTGTTGCGCTTGCTTCGGCCAAGGTCGCTTGGCACTTTTGACCTTGAAGCGCAGGCAGGGCGCTATGTGTTTGAGTTTCAAACGCATTTCAATTTCACAATCTCCGTTGAGTTCTTGAGGCTTTCTGTTTTTATAAAGTTTTCGCTTGCAATTTGAATGTTTTTTAGCTGAAACATGTTCAATATTTTCATTTACTTTTCACTTGGTTAGGTCTGCGTGGTTGAGACGAACGCGTACGACTGACGCGCCGCCGCCGCGCAAAGTGGCAAAAAGCCAGTGTGTAGCGGGTGATTTCGGATTTGGCTTTAAAACTATGCAAAAATGAACTTTAAGCAATGAAAATGAAATACGAATTTGAGCACAGCTCAGCGAGCAAACTGGTTCGCCGCCTGATAAATGTTGCATGCGTGCATTGTATGCAAATTTTCGACGTCGCTGTTGGCACTGTGTGGTATACGAGTATGCGCTTACTTAGTATGTGCAGCGCTGACGCGAGTTATTTTAATTTCCATTTAATTTGACTTAATTTCGAACATTCGTAGTCGTCTGCATTTATGTATGCGCAGGCAGACAAAGAAACATTCGTACCTATGTTGTTGTTGCTGTTGCTATGCTTGTAACTAGTATCACTGCGTGTACAGTTTTTTTTAATTTTTACAACAAAAGCTAATATTTTGCGTTTAAAGTAAAATCTGAGGCGCTCAATATCGACTTATCGGCGCTGAATTATTCAAACGCCAGGAAATACAGACACTTTGCTAGTAAAGCCAAATCTGCGCGCTTTTGTTGTCGTGCGATCCCCTGCCCATGGAGATAATTTACTACGCGCTGACGGCCTTAATTTATATAAAATTACTCAGACGTAGCGTCTCGGCCCAAAACCTGCCAAGTTCGCGTGTCTCAATGCAACTTTTATATGCCTTTTTATCATCATCAAGTTCAACGCGCTCATATTTCATTAGGATGTTGTGCTTTTTTCTTTTATCATGTATTTTTTTTTTAATTTTTGCACATTTTTTATTTCCATTATCAACAATTCCATTTTTTCTTCATCTCGCATAGCAGAAATGTTAAGCGCACATTTGGCCCCGGGGCGCTGTCAAACATTGGAAATCAAAATATTTTTTCAATTGTTTTATTTCTCGTTTTGCTTTGGCTACTGTATTATGTAATTACCGTTGATGGTTCTTATTTTTTATTGTAAATGACTGAGGCTTGAAATAATCACGGCTTTGTCAATCACTTCTTACAAATTTACATATTTATGCTTAGTTATGACGGATGCAGCTTTTTTGTAGAGTTCGCGGTCATTACGGACGGAGTATTTATAGCAAGAACATATAGAATAATTCCAGGAGCCTGCTGGACGCGATGCGTGTGATGTGATCCCTGCCCACGTAGAGCGATCCAAAGGCTCTAGACATGTCCAACTCGCCCGCTTTTTCGTTGCCAAAAATGTCTTTTTGACTGGAAACCCTATTTATAGACAAGACGAGTTACCTGCCAGTGAGTCTAAAGACTGCCTACATTTTTTAACCACGTTTGAGTTTATCTTTGGCGACCATTAGGCTAGCAATGCTGCCTGGCTATAAGTGTATATAGCAGCTCTCTGTATATTTTCGTTGTTATCCAGTAGAACTCCAAAGCCTTCTCTATGCCTGTTATGTATTTCCGCTTGAAAAATGCTGGATGAGTTTGGTAGATGGATGGAGGGAGAGATATCAATCACTCCGCAGTCAAATTTGGACCCGTCGGCATCGATTGAGATATCATTCTACACTTTTCTCTATTCACGTCTGGAAGCCGCTATTGTAATTCAAGCTTGAGAGAATATAGTCTGACCTATTTAAACTTATTTAAAGCTAGTTTAGGATGTCTCTATGTCTATTATATAACAGTCGGATATGACTTAAAAGCATCGGTAACCCATGCACATGTTACCTCTGGATACATTTTGATGTTTGCGACTTCTTCGACCTTTTCGAATATGTGTTAAGAGGAATTCATCATAAGTTTATTTAAATCAGATAGAATAAGGAAAAACAATTCCAACAGTCCGGCTCAAATTTGGTAAGAAGATAGGGTGCGCTTCAAAGGACTGAATTCGATTATCGCTTGCCAAGCTGCTGTTGGCCTTAATTAGATCTCACATCTATTTATTTTGATTCATTATAAAATCAAAGTCGAAGCTACAATAAGTATTTGCTAAAATTCCGACTCTTCAAATTGATTGCTTTAATTTGACATGCGAATATATTTTCCACAGTGGAATTTGTTGGTGTACCAATGATGAATTAAGTGGGCTTCGGTAGCTTGATAATTCCATATTTATATTGCCAGATTTGAGTTATGAGTTTTAGTGATTAGCAAGTAGCAATCTCTGTCAACATTGAGTTGAAGACGCGAAAACCAAATTTAATAAGTTATCAAAATAAAAAATAAAGAAGAGAATCTCTTCCGCAATAAAATTAATAATTTTTGGCACCGTTACTGTCGATAAGTCCAAAGATTGTTTAATATATTCATTTTCGGATAACAACGGCTTGATGGCTTATTTTGCTCTGTTGGGCGATATGTGTAATATTCATATTTTTTTATTTATTAACTTTTATCATTCATGCATATATATATTGAGCATATTATTATATAATATTTTTGATTTTTCAAAACAAGAAAAAACACACAAATATAACCAAAGTAACTCTCGACTGCGCTTGCCTCGATTTGTTTGTTTGTATTATTGTGCTAAACACAGAATGATTTCTTTGTCTGCAGATCGCCACAGTTGATTGGCAAGAAAATTAAGGCAATTTGCAGTTAATAAAAGCACATGAGAAAAGAAGGCGCAACGGCGTAAAGAGTAAAAGAGCGAGTTAATCATACAAGAAATCCAATTTAAAAGCATAAAAGTAACAGAATAAAAAATAAACGCATTTCTATGAATTTATGTTAACAGAGCATGGCTGGTGGTGAAATGCGCTCAGCAGCAAGCAGTGATAGTGATGTGAGCCATGAGACCAGTTGCTGCAGCAAAAAGGATTTTGTATAGAAAAGAGTACAGATATAAACTTAGGTTGAAATTCTAATTTATACGAGAAATTTTATACATACGAGAAAGTGAGACCTTTCAGATTGACATGCCTTCAGAGCGTCGGGGTTCAGGCACGAAACAAACAAATGAGTGGCAACTTTTTGATTTGCCACGTTAAAATTTATTGTTTAAGGCATAAATAATACCAGAGAATGCTGGGAATGATTAAATTATATGTGAAAGCGTCACCTATTTTTGGTCGGACTTTTTGTGACCGAATTATATCAATAAATGGGCTTGAGAATTGAGCTCATAAATTAAGCAAAGACTCTGATAGACTAATTTCTTTGAGTAATCGTGAATAACAGACTATATTGAGAAGCTAGCAATGACTGATCCAAAGGAAAACAACATTCGGCGGCTCTCCAATAATGATACAAAGCAGGCTTGGATAGCTTAGGTGGTGTAGGTTAGGTTAATCTGGTGACCAGTTTTGGTTCTTTTCGATACCAGATGGAGTTCAGTCACTAGGTCTATGAGGAGTAGTCATATTTTAGGATGCCTGCGCTTGATGCAAATTTTAACAGACTCAGCGGCCTCACTATCGATACCTCCTCCAATGCTTCATACCATGGGAACGCCAGTTGCTTTTAGCGTAATCTTGCCAATGCGGGACAAGTGCACAAGATATGTTCCATTGTTTCCCTGGTGCCTTGCTCTAGACATATCCTACAGTTTTCTAGATCTGTGGTGTAAATATCATAAGAAATTTGCAATTCAAGCTCCAAAAAATATTGACTATTTCTGAAAATTTCTCTTCCTTATTTCATAAAAAGTTCTATTGCAATATAAACCCAACAATTATACACACAAATTTATAAAACAAAAAATTTGCAGAATTTTTTTTTTTGTGAAAATCACCACTTCCATGCGAGTACCGAATAAAAAGTGCACATCACTATCAACACAAACTGATTTACGCGCATATTTATGCATGTGTGTATGTGCTTATTACCGCTTAATGTGTTTGTATTGGAAAGGAAACGGTAACAGAGCAATAAATGCAAAATAATAATCTTCACACTCGTACGTGATCACAGCAACACAAATAAGTAAATACATGTGTGTATTTCTTAAATTGTAGGGAAATTTCAGATAATTTGTAGCGAGCAGAAATCAAAGAATTTTCGCTGTTGCTTCGTAGTTTTCTTTGTGGTAAGCACATACTTACATACAAACAAGCATGCAAAAATGCAGTTTTCGTAACTTGAGATTACAAACATCCGTTCCAAACTGTGCCTTTATATAAAATACTGCCGAAATTTGGATATTACAATGTACAACAAGAACAACTCTCATTCAAGGCGCGTATACATAAATGTTGCTGAAATGGCGCGTGAGAAACAGTTCTGCGACGAAAGCTGCTGCGGTTGAGCGTCACCATGTGGTAAGCAATTAAATTTTGGTAAATACTTAATAAAATTGAATTTTAAATATTTTACTTTAGTTGAAGTAGTTCTATATAGAAATTGCTCAAATTCGCTGAACTCCTATACCACTCAGCTTTATTTTATACTCTGAGGTGAGAGTTCGCTATATTCGAAGCTCTGCACACTGATATGCGGTGTTGTTTGTTGTTGGTTTTCGGAATTAATTTTTGAGTTTTTCAAATAATTTTCAACTTTTCTGCCCTCCGAATAACTACTATAAGTGTTATTTGAATTATAAAACACAAATACAAAAGTGCCGTTACAAGAACTATGATCGGTGAGTTTGTATGGCATCTATATGCTATAGTGATCCGATTTGAAAACTTTTTTCGGAGATTGTACCATTGCTTTAGATAATAAGACATGCGAAATTTCTTAAAGATATTTTGTCAAATATAGAAGTTTTCCATACAAGCTCCTGTTTCCAATCATTCAGTTTGTTTCATATATGCTATAGTCGACCGATATCGACCGTTCCGACAAATGAGTAACTTCTTGATGCGAAAAGGGCAGATGCAGAATTTCAAATTGATATCTCAAAGACTGAGGTACTAATTCGCATATATACAGACAGATGGCCACGGCTAAACCGACTCAGCTCGTCATGCTGATCATTTATACATAGGGTATATACTTTATAGAGTTTCTTTTTGGGTAATAAAAACATAATAACAAACTTAATATACCCTCTTCAGCGTATAAATATTGAAAAGCACTCACCATTTCTTGTGGCGCTATTGGCAGTTATGCTCGCTGGTGTTGCTGTTGTTGTAGCGGATGTTGTTGAGGTCGTTGCCGCATTTGCAGTTGTCGTGCCGCCGTTTGATGTGGTTTTCTTTTCGTCATCCAATATGACAACAGGCACTGCGGTGACCAATTGATAGTTGGGCAAATGACCTGAGCAGAAAAGAAAGAAGTTTGTGGTTCAAAGAAAGTATTCTACATACATATATATAAATAAAGAAAGTATGTGCATAAAACATAAGAACTATTAAAATTAATTTTTTTTCAGGGCAATTTAAATTTACTTTGGTTTTGAGTTAGTAAAGTATTTTATTTTCACAAATTTTAAAACATAACCGTTAGTATTGGATCGAGATATGTATATACATGTCGTCACCTAAAATGCAAAATAACGTAACCTCACTTTTCACATATTTACAGGCGAAGGAAAAACGATATAATAGAAACCACTAATATTGAAATAAAATTTGAGTTTTGGTTATAAAATGGTTATATAGTGGTTATGTATTGGTTATATATATTGTAAATATATTGGTTATAATTTGGTTATATATTGGTTATATTGGTTAGTCTGACAGCGGAAGCTGAAAATTTTGTGGTCTTTATATGTGATATGATGTAGTGAATCATAAACAATAAAAAACTCAATTTCGATTTTTTTGGTGATACGTTGTTTTGTATTTTAGGTGACGATATACGCATGCGATTCATTGAGTTACGTGTTCGGACAACTATATAACATATCTCCAATACAACCGGCAAAACATCAGGCTTTTCAAACTTCCCCTTAAAGTCGCTGGCTCGAAACTGGTTTTAGACTCATAGTCCCCTAGGCAAAGTTGTTCAGAATGATCCGCAAAATATTTGTCCATCACGCGATTTTATATAAAAAAAAAATTGCTCCACTCTAATCTATATACAAGTATATATTCACGTGGCAACACTTCAAGCTAACCCACATTCAAAATGCGGTCTTTTAAGACACCACTTACCGTTTGACGCCATCAGCGATATTGTTGAACCACTGCAACTCTTCATTGGTGTGACACCGCCACTGCCACCAGCGCCGCCACCTGCCTTGTCGCCATTCGGCATCAATGAAATATTGTGGCAACTCGCATTTCTGCTTTTCTCGTAGATGCAGCTACTCGATGACGAGCTGTTGCGCTGTTGCCCCAAGGTCTGCTGGCCGAGTTTTTGGTAATAATGTTGCGCTGTCGCAATATTATTGCTGCTGCCACCATAATTCACCAACAAAGTGTTACTTTTGCACTTGCTGCCGCCTCCACCGCCTCCAACGCCGCCACTGCCATTTTGAAATAAGTGTGTGGTGCTGTGATGTCCCTGTTGCTGTTGATGATGGTGATGCAATCGCTGCAGCGCAGCATCATTCAATGAAGCCACCGACAGCGCTGACGGCGTTTGACGTCCGCTGCTATTGTGGCTGCTGTAGTTGTGTGTGTAGCTGCCACCACCTGCGCCACCAACTGCGGCAGGTGAGTGCGTTTGTGTGGAGGCGCCGCTATTGCTGGCGCTCAGCACGCCGACGCTGGTGGGTGTGCGCGGTGTGGGCGTGTGGCTAGCGCTCAGATTCGTACAGCTTAGGATCATGACGGGCGAATCATGCAGATCGGGTAGCGACGATGAAATGGCTGTGCTGCCGGCGATGGTTTTGCTGAATTTGACGGCGCATGTTGTGGCGGTCGGTGTGGGCGTGGCGGTTTGTGTGCCGTTGTTATAGTGCTGCTGATATGACGGATGGATGCTGGTGGTGTTGGTGTTAGCGCTGCCAAATGTGTCGATGGACTTGCGTGTCTTGAAGAGGCGCATAATTTAGGCTGCCGGGCGGCGCAAGTAATTAGAGTAAGGCTTCAGTGGTATGAACGACGGAGTTGGTAGCTTTTTTTGTTATTATCTTTGGAGCACTGAAAATGAAGAAGAATCGAAAATGACAATTATTAGTAAAGAATTAAATGGCTGATTAACAATATAAAAGCAAAAATTTGCTGTTGAGAATATAGGTTATATTAACTAAATTTAATACCAGTTATATTACCAGTTAGTTATTTTTTTTGGTAATAAGTGGCATCTGAAAAGTTTGTGAAGACTTTATGATAAACTAAAGTGTCAATTAAGCAAGGCTCTATAGTTCAAGTCTTGCTCCAACACACACTTTTAGTCAACTGCAACTACGCTTGCTGTATTCTTATTTATTTTTCCATCAATGAATACGTAATTTTCTTACAAAACTCTCCGCTTTTAACACGCTTCGTACAACTCCGAATTTATTTCTCAAAATACGAAATTCCTCAACCGCAAAACTGTGCCGTCATGCCTGAGAACAGTTTATTTCCTTTGGCTGCATTTTCACAGCACGCAAATAAACACTCTCACCTTTTTTTCATTGAGCAAAAAAGTAAAAATTGAAAACGAAATTCTCATGAGAAAAAATGTTGCACATGCAACCGGGCGCGCAACCGGTGCGCAGAGTCATTGAACGACCTCAAACTGCAATCCCTCGCCGCTACGTCGGCTGCCAGCGGCACTGAGCCCAGTTTAGTGCCCACCTTTTTTCATTATTAGGTCGATTGCTTTGCACCGCAATTCGGCGGTAATGGTCAGAGACCGCCAGCCGCAAACCGCATTGGTTCGTGCAACAGCATGGCATGCCACACAATTGTGGTAAGAATTTTGCGCTTTAATTTTCATTCTCAGACTACAAAGCGCATTTTGTTTTCTACTTGTTGCATGCCGCAAGCGCCAGTGCACCGCATAGCTCTCCGCCATGCAGCTACAGCACCAGCACGTGCAACAATTCTTCTATGCTGCTGCTGCCGTAACAAGCGTTTACTTGCCGGCAGCTGCTTGGAATGCAACTCCTATTTTATATAGTTGCACTGCAGCGACGGCGACATAAGCATGCAGCATATAGTATGCCACAAATTATATGAACTTACTGCTACACCCCGCTGCCAACTCAACATATCTCGCCTCAACTTCTGTTCCTGCTGCTGACGGCATTTTGGTGCGCTTTTAGCATTTTATTATTTTACTTTTCATGAATGTAAACAAAATGGTGCAAAAAGTCGAGTGGCAACACAAATCATTATGAATTTATTCCATGCCATACCGTTGCCGCATATACTGCGACACACACATATCCGCCATACACATAGGCATGAGGTGATTTTTTCACACCTATTTGCGGCTGCTGGCATTCCCTTTCCGTTTTCCGTTTATTTATTTCTCATATTCATTATCTAGGCACAAATACAACAACAACACCCGTCTATGTACTTATGTGTGCATGTGGTTGCACTATTTGTTTATTTCCTTTTCCTTCAGGTTGGTTAAGTTCGTTTTATTGCTGTGTTGAACTGGCAAGTCCGCATTCTTTCAAAGGTTGCCAACTTCAAAGTGAATTGTCCGTAACCGTGTCTGTATTTATTGCTGTGGTCTATATTATGCATGCTCAGTGTCCCTGTAGGAAATTTTTTCAATAAAAATTCTCAAAATGTTCTATAAGTGTTTATATACTGAAAAAAGTTTGCCATGATGTTTGTAACACCCCAAAAAAAGTCAGAGACCCTTTAAAGTAACCTAAATGATCAGCATGACGACCTGAGCCGATTTAGTCATGTCCGTCTGTCTGTCCGTCCGTCCATCTGAAAATATATACGAACTAGTTTTCGAGATATCGATCTAAAACTTCGGACTCGACCTTTTCTCACGAAAAGCTGCTCATTTGTCGGAATGGCCGATATTAAACTCTATCGTTCAGTTTGTTTGTTTGCTTCAAGTGCTTATATGGAAAACTTTTTCAGTTGAAAATATAATGTATTTTCATGAAATTTGACAAAGGCTTTTATCTAAAGCAACCTTGCAATCTCCGAAGAATTTGCTGAGATCGGTTAACTATATAATATAGCTGTCATACAAACTTGCGGTGCAGCTGAAGTTAAAATTTTTTTGTTTCATAAGTATTCAACTGGATGTAGGGTATTTCTTGTTATTATAGAGATTGGTCAAGCCTTTTCTAGAAAACTTCACAACAAAGTAGATTAAAACTAGCGAATAACTTGTATAATCGGTCGTATTTGCATAAAACTGTTGGCAGTTTAAACTGTTCCTAGTTTAAAAAAAGCTGCTACTGCTCTTCGTAGTTGGCAGTTCTTAATGAAACTTAATTTGGTGTCAGCTATATTAGTTTAATTTAGTTTAAAAAAAATTTAATAAATTTAATAAATTTGTTATGACCAAAAACTGTTCCCAGTTTTAAATTTGTAAATTTCTTTGGCGTGAAGCACTGTTTATATCAGAAAATAATTTTTAATGTTTTTTTTATTACTAAAACAATTTTTAGAACCAAAAAAATCTGTTCCCAGTCTATTTTTGATTGAAAACATACAACTTAATTGAAAACATACAACTTATCCTCTTTCTATTCTTTATCAAAACCTCTTCACTGTTATACAGTTCCTAGTGGCCAGCTCGCGTAGCAAATAATCTTTAATACTTCATCATTTACGTCTACGAACTGCGTTATGCCTTATGCATATGTATATATGTATGTCTACTTTGCGGCAAGTGGCTTGCGGACTTGCCTACTTTGGCTTGCCGCATGCCTGCCTTCGCACATGCAGCGACACAAACTCTCCCTCTCACTACTGTTCTCACCCCATAAATTCCTAGCTTTGCCAAGGCACATATTTTCATATTTTTACTTTTTGATTTTCGCACTTTTGCTTGCCGTTTACCAGCCGTTTTCCTTTTATTTGCTTGTACGTCGCGCCAAGCACACGCATGCGCACATAACGCGTGGAACCACTTGCACGCAAATTGCGTTGCGTTCGTTTTCCTTTGCAACGCGACAGCAAGCCAGCACGCCAGCAATGTGGGCGTGCGCTGCTGCCGGCATTTTGTTGTAGTTCTAACGCAACCAAAGCAGCTAAACGCTTAACTTGCCGGTTTAAATGCGGCAAATGTGGAATTTACAACATTCTTCTCTCTTCTCGACTTCATTATGTATTTTTCTGTATAATTTTACGAACACGTTTTTTTTCTCTTTTTGACTTGGTGTCTTTTGCCTTTGTTGTGTATGGAATTTCGTTTTGGGGACAACGTAACTGCGTCGCCTTCAGAGGTCGTTTGGTGGTGGCTACTGCGCGCTGGTGCTATGCCATGCACTGCTGCTGCTTTATGGCTGCTGCGGTTTGTTTGTTGTTGTGCGTTGTTGCGTCATGGCTTTGGTATGCGATATGCGCTATTGACTTAACCTAGGCGCTAGTTTGTAGTGGTGTGCATCAATGCAGTATAAGGCAACGTAGCTTTGGGCTGGAAATTGAAAGTGCTTACAACCAGCCGGCAACAGGCTTAAAAATATCATGATTTTTAACATTGAATAAGAGCTTGTGGGAAATATGTATCAGTTCCTATGTTTTTAATTAGTCCAAAATGTTATTAAAAACTGTTCCTACTTTATAAAACTATTCCAAAACAACTTCATAGCCGCGTTTCTTTCTCTCTACGTTTTATTTCTAGTAAAGTGCTCCAAAAAGTGAGTTTAATAAAACTGTTCCCACTTTATAAAACTGTTCTCTAACGAAATCTTTGCCAGCATTCTTTCGCTTTACGTTTAAGTAGTTCTAAATATGTCTTCAGCTTCATCCATTGCAAGCTATTACGACTACCATCTCATCTAGCTTGAGTCTAAAATACTCTATTTTATTGCAAACCTGTTGCAGCAAGTGCAGCTAAAAATAAATTTACAGCCAATTATTTTTTCTTAATTAAATATGTAACAATTTGCATTTTAGACGCCACATGACACATTCTATGCTGGCTCCTGCTCTATCTTCCTTACCCTGCTACTTACACTTGGTACATTCGTGTGTACGTGTGTGTGTTATCGCATGAAGTAGCTGTAATTTAAACTTTTTTATAGCAAGCCGCTGCAGCCGTGGGTAACAACAATACAGTAGCTGCAGCAGCGATGACTATGTCGATGGCATGCCAGACAAACGGGCCGGATTACCAGGTTATGACCGGTGAGGCGGCGAAACGGCGAGGACGGTCAGCACGATTCTTGCCGACGTAAGAGCTGGTGCCTGCTGCTGCGGCTTTGGCTGTGGCTGCCGTTGTTATTGATAAAGCTGGCGCTGTTGTTGTCGTTATTGCTGCATTGAAAAGTTGCTGACCTTCAATGTAAGCGGCACCGCGCGCTATGTTGCAAGCCAAAGTTACCATATATCAGAACATATGTATGCATAAATATACACATACATACACATATACATATGTACAAGTGAATATTGGATAACTTGCTTGCTTGGGCAAATGCTTGAGTGCGTGGCTGTGTGCAACAAAGTAAAATAAGTGTCCAAATGTTGTTGTCATTCTGTTGATATTCGGTTTCTTTACGCGCTATTGCATTGCCAGCGACTTTTGATCATTTTTGGTTTTCTTTTTGTTGTTGTTGTTCGTGTTGCTGTTCATCCGTAACGGCTGCAACACCTGTTTGACAAGTTACCGTTGCCAATGCCATCCAACGCCTGGCTGCGCTTTTGCCTTAAATACTTTTGTTGTTCTTCATGCACCGTTTGTTGTTGTTGCAGTTTGTTTGTTTGTTTACTGCTGCTTTTGTCTGTTGTTGGCAGCTGCTGGCAATGTGTGCGGCGTGGCTGCTTTTGCTGTTGCTGCAGCCGTTCGGTCAGGTTAATTAAGAATCTTTAGATTCTTTCTTGTTTTTGTTTTTCTAAATTTATGTCCAATGACTTTCCACCGCTCACTTTCATATGATAATTTATTATGCATGTCGTTGTAGTTGTGTGCGTATTAATTAGCTTTTTTTCGTCTTCGGTTAAGCGCCATACGAATGAGTCATCGGAATCGTTGCATATTAGCTGCGCTGTCAGACCTGAATGTAAGCGGTCAGTTAGAAGTTAGCTTTGGTTTCGTTGAAAAATTTTCTAGATTTTTTTTTTATTAGATTCACCGAGGAGACTTCGACTGTGTAGCTTGCGTGTTTAAGGTGGGTATCAAGCCTAAGATACGGTAACTCCATATCACGACTTGATTTGAACTCTCGCTTTGCTAACAGACTTTTCCAATCTTTGCTTTGCCAGCACTGGAATCTTCAATTTTGTCACATCGCTGAACCCAATAAAGCTTCATCTCTTTAAGCCTTCACACGGATTGGTTTCCCTCTACTCTAATAGATGTGATGGAGAATGGATGTGAGAACGTGGGTCTCAGTGAAACTAGGAAGGAAGTCACCAAATCTCAAAAGTCAACGATGTCGAAATATAGTAACCAAATAGTATTAACATTCGTGGATCAATTGCTGCCGTTCCCAAACAGCTGGCTATACAAGACTAGATCGCAATCAAGTTTTTATCCTCTCTTACTCTCGTAACTCCACTTTATTGGAAATTATTTGCTATCATCTTTTCCCTCTGTCCACGGCTACACTTTAATCACATTTGAAATACTTTATTTCCTTTGACTTCCTCAATCCAGTTTGCAGCCAGGCAGGCACTACACTGCCGTGGTGGTGAGCATGAGCATGAAAATATGTTGTTGTCATTACAGATCAGTGTCGACACCTGGTTAAATGAAGCAACACTAGCGCATGTCGCTTCGGCGATTGCATGTTATCTTGCATTACGCACTACAACAATTGACTTCTGCTTGCTGCAACATGTTGCAACATTGCGTCATATGTTGTTGGTTTGGTGTTACAGGCGGTTATGCTAACACGCTTTGGCAAGGATCTGTTTTGGTCTCCCCCACAACACGTCACACCACACCACGGCAAGGAGTTGCGCTCGCCGTTTACTGCCTCGCTGCCAACTGGTTAGACAAGATTCAACAATAAAATAGCGAAGCGCCAAGTATAAGCATGTAAACGTGTGCATTGCCCTTTTGAAGGGAAAGCGTTTGTTACATCGTCGGGAATGTTAAATTGGAGGGCGCACCTTTTGAGGCAACAATGTCAATGTTAAATGACTACATGTGTTCATTCGAGTTTAGCGCAAAGGAAAGATTGGGCGCCAACGATTAATTTCAAAAGACAAATATGCGAGTGTTGCAAGCAATCTACTAGTGATACTGGAATTGGGAAGAGGTTTGAAGGCATGCAAATGCGCACAAGATTTAGAGCGGAATAGAAGTTAGGTTACATGTATCTAGTTTTTAAACGTTTTTAATTATTTCTTGTGGAATTTGGATATATTAATAAGATAACAGAAATGAAAATATATGTTTCTTTCTGTTAATTTAGAGCATCGAATGCTGTTTTCAACATTTAAATTGTATCTAAATATTCAACAAAAAAGCACAAATAGCATTTAAGAACTATACTTATACATCTATGGTTTTAAAAAACTGTTCCCATTTCTTATTTCGGTCATAATTGTGTTATAGAAACAAAGTTAAGTGCTTAAGTGTGCTTTTGTTTGATTTTGTTGAGAAAAAACTGTCCCCACTTTTTAATTACCCTTACAATTGTATTATCGCACAATTATTAAATGCTTGTGGAATGTTTTGTGTAAATGGGTTAAATAAAAATAATTACTATTTAGATTTTCTTTTACAATTCTATGGAAGAACAAATATTAAATATTTATGAGCGTTTTTGTTCGATTTTATAAAAAAAATTTTACCACTTTTTATTTACTTTCAAGAATGTATTGTATGTCAGTTATTAAATGCTGATAAATTAATTTCTTTCGTTTTGAATTATTAAAAACTGTTCCCATGTTTTTTTTTAATGTATTATAGCACAAATATTAAATGCACACACACAAAAACTCTCTTTGTGTGATTTTATTAAAATAAAAACTGTTCTCACTTTTTATTTTATTTCAAAACTGTATTATAGCACAAATATTAAATGCTTATGGGTGATTTGAGGCGATTTTACTTAACAAAAACTGTTCCCAATTTTTCAACAAACGATTTTTAAATATTACTTTACTCTTACGTACTAAAAATATTTCACAAAAACAATATTTCCACATTTTCATATTTTTTAATAGTAAATTGTAGCTCTTTTTGGTAGCTGAAACTCTTCCCAATTTGTAAATTTTTATTTATTGATTGTTTTCAAATACGTTTTTGTTACAACCACATATGTTGTTAAATCTCAATTTAATAATAATTTCTGAAGCGAAAACTGTTCCTATCTAACCTTTCTATGAAGCTTATTTCATTGAAATCACCAAATAAAAAAAATGTAAAATTTATTGGCTTTCGCATAACTTTTAACGCTTCCGTTTGCTTATTATTTATTCGTTTCTTATTTGCTATTACACTCTTCCTCTTTTTATGCTTACTTGTAAGCAAAATAGCAAAAGCAAACCGTGAACCAAAGCAGTAATTGTTACTTGGTAGAACGCTGCTTGTGCGTGCCAAGAGTGCATATACATACAAATGTATGTACATAAAATTTATGTATAGATACATATGTATGTACATTTTTGCATCTTGTCTTCTCACCTTAATCACACGGCGAGTAAATCGTATCATTAGCGTTTTGCGATTTCGCAACGACCTGGCAATCGACACCGAGCACTCAATGATCTACGGCTAGAAGAGATAAACGATTAGCTACCTACACGCACACATACATACATACATATAGTATAATGCATGTGCGAGTATGCTAGTTGTATCTTCCCAATCACGAAGCGCCGCAGCAAATACTCGTATTTGTTGTAAGCGTATGATATATGTTATTAAACATTTCTGCTTATAACTTCCATAGAACGAGATGCCAAGCAAACGAAGCTATAAAAACACATAATGATGTGTGTGTGTGTGCGCAAAGCTTATGAATGCTGTATAAACCAGATCAGCAGCGAAAATTATTGACCGCCAACAGCAGTGCAAAGCATTGTAGTTGGGACTTTCGTAGACCGTGAATAGGATTTGGTTTGTTGGCTTGAGCGCGCGCTGATGGCATCATCGCCGTCATCAGCACAGGATGAGGAACTTTCAGCGGCAACGGCACACTTTGCCACCAACAAGCAAGTCAAAAAAATAGCCAACTAGCAAGATTGTAATAGCAGTAGCTGTAGCAAGCAGCTAGCGCTGAAGCGTTTGTGTGCGCGTGTGTGAGGGAGCTGAGCGATGAAGATGGCGGCTGACTGATGTGATGGCATTCGAGTGGCGATTCTGTCAATTTTCTATGAAGGCGCGCACGCTTTTGCTGTTATCAGCGGCATTCTCCTGTGTTCCAGTTTGGCGTGGCATTAGTCGCACTGAAATGTTAGTGTGCCACTTATGCCCGACACACACGCACACACACACACATATGAGCGTGCACTAAATCGCATGATGGATGTCGGTCGCATCGGGTATTTATGTAAGCAGGCGCAGGCGTTCGCGTCACGCGGTCATGGTAAATGTTATGGCACGTACATGTAATTTTTTTAATTGTAGCCAACAATTTCTCAATTGATGAGTGCTGCGTAAAAATAAATGTCAACAACGCGCATGCCTAGCAAAAGGCAAAAAATTGTAATGATGACCAAGCGAAAATACAAAAGTGGTATTTCAACTTTTCGAACATTAAGTGGCATGTAGTAATTTTATGGAAATAGTTTATATGCATCCGCGGCAAATAATGGCTGAAAAATACCGATTGACGGGTTTAAAAATAGTTCACGCTGGCAGTTGAAATGCGTGGGAATGGATTTTTGTAAAGTGTTTAACTACATAAACGGGAAGAATGCCTTTGAAGTTTGAAAGCAATTACTTTATGAGTAAAAATAAGCGATAAATATTTTATAATTCGCATACCGAGGAACTGAGAACAGTTAAAAGTTTATGTATGCTGCTGTTATTGTTATTAGTTTTGCTTATAAGACATTTAGCACATACAAAAAACTGTTCCCACTTTTTGGGTGCAGTTGCTTTTGCCGAATTCTTGGTTCTTAAACATAAACTAGTCAAATTTGTTAATCAAACATGCATATTTTTAAACAGTTTAAGTTGGGAACAGTTATTTATTTTTAATTTTTTATTACTAAGCATAATTAAGTGAAATTTATTATCTTAACATGCACATTTTCTATATTCTAATTCAAGGTATTGGGAACAGTTGAATATTTTTACTTTTTTAGCATAGAATAGCAGCATTCGTCATTTAAACATACATATTTTCTGAACAGTTTCAATTTTAATGCTTTGGGAACAGTTTCCAATTTTTAAATTTTTCGTTTAATTATGCATATCTTTCACACAATTAGAATTCAGTGCACTAGGAACAGTTCTCTATTTTTACTTTTTAATCAGTTCAATTACTTGTACAATATACTAAAACACTGAATATGTTGCAAGGAGTGCTTGCATCACATTATGTTGTGGATAATGCATTTCTTTCTATAAAATTTCAAGCGACAATAGTGAGTGCTTATATCACTTTGCAGCCTGCTGGTTGCAAGTGTATTTGTTTTGACTTCCACTTGCCCAGCCAAACATGTCTAATAAGTGTTTAGGCCTTAACTGCAGCCCCTACGTGTGCACCGCTGCCTCATGGGTATAGCAATGTTAGGTGGTGTTGTTGCTTTTCTCTTACACTATTTTCGATAATGCAATTTATTGTTGCTGTTGTCGCTAGACATGTGTTATATTGTGCTCTTCATTAGTTGCAATGCCAAATGAAGTACAGCAGCGAAGAAAAAGTGGCCGCGGTGAGAGGTTTGCAATCACAAATAGCGCTGACAACTACGCGCAAAATAAGTGCGCAGACAACACATGTTGCATGCAACATTAGTGGCAACGGCAATGCGGCAACGACAAAAGCGTGCAAACATTTTCCTTGGAAAATTACGCCAACCAATTGATGTGGCAAGTCATGTGCAGGCAACGGCATTGCCGTTAAGCACGACTGCGCGTGTTTGTGTGTGTGTATGCAATGAAGACACTTTTGGTTGATAACTCCATTTGTGGCGAAAACGTGCGCACGCGCATGCGTCGCGCGTACAGTATACGAAACGTACGGGCATTTCGCGCGAATTTCGCAAACAAGGAGCGACCAGTGCGCTATTGCCACACCAGCAAAAATAAAGCACAACAGCGACAGCAATAAAAAATATCGTCTGCAAGAACAAATGCAATAACATTGCCTAACAACAAGCAGCAGCAGTAGCAGCAGCAAACACAATTGGCATTAGACACAACACTATGCACGTGTTGCAATGCAGACAACAACGGCAGCAGCAGCAGCAACGGCAGCAATTGGCGGCCATTAGCGCGACTAACGCTGGCCAGCCTAGCCCTAAGTGTATTTGATTGTTGTTTGTTGTGTTGCCAGGGGCGCTGTTGCCGCGTTTTAACCAAATGTGGTAAATCGCTTTGCAGCGCGCGCAGGGCTGTCTAAGGAATACGCACATACATACATACGAACCCGCCGTGCACTCTACGCCCCGCGCTGCAGCTGGCTGTGTCGATCGTTGGCCGGCTTGTCAATATTGCCGCTGGCGAGTTCTTTAAGTGATTTACAAATATGGGCTGACAGCGGTGAGAGTTGCATACAAATATTGACAAGTACTTATTGCACAATGGAAAGCAGCAAATGAAAAAAATGGAGAAATGCGGCAAGAAATTGTACTCAAATTGCTACACTAAGAGAAATTGGTCAAGTCTGTGTAAATTTTTAACTGTGGCACTGTGGCACTGTGGCATTAAAATAATAATGATATAGATATAATAAAAGTGAATTACAACACTGTTCTCAAGTATGGGAACAGTACTGCAGGTAAAAATATTTCATTCTTTATACTTGCTTTTTTAAATTGGATCATAATATAATAAATAATACCATTATTTACTGTTCTCAATATATGGGAACAGTTTTAAAAAGGTGTTGGTGGAATTTTTACAATCTACAAATATCAATAAATCGATTTACCGTCTTATACTGAATAAAAATTGGATCATAATTTATCAAATAATACTATTATTTACTGTTCTCAATATATAGGATCAGTTTTAAGAAAGTGTTGGTGAAATTTTTACAATCTACAAATACCAATAAATCGATTTACCATCGTATATTGAATAAAAATACTGTTCCCATATGTGGGAACAGTTTAACGAAGGCTTTGGTGTTTTTTTCCATGACCTTAATATATGATTACATATATAGCTTTTCCATTTAATATTGTCGTACAAAATTGCTCCCATATTTGGAAACAGTAATATAATAATAATAAAATAATGTTGTTTATATTTCTGCATTTCTTTTAAGTCCCGAAAAAATAGTTTAATGGCTTTATACCTTCCACTTTAAATTTGGTCACAATTTTTCACTTTTAAAACAAATAATGCCATAAATTAACTATTCTCAATTTTTGGGAACAGTTTAAAAAAAGGTTTGATGATATTTTCGTGATTTAAAAACATCATGAATAAGTTTCCCATCTAAGAATGAATTTAAAAAACTCTTCTCATGTATGGAAATTATTCATTTGGAATGAAATTTCAATAAAATAGTACTATTTTAGCGAAATTGGGAAAGGCAGTGTAAATTTTGTACTATAAGTAAAAAAATATGTTTGTTTTCGCATTTTGATATGTACATACATACTATGTATGTACATATGTACATACTTACATATGTTCCGAAAAAATTATTTCATGACTTCATACTTCTTCTTCTTCTTTCTTGGCGTAGGCACCGGTTGTAGTCGAGTTGCAGTCTTTAAACTTTAAATTTAATCATGATTTCTACATTTTACAGCAAATAATGCCACTAATTGACTGTTCTTAATTGATGGGAACAGTTTAAAATGGGTTTGGTAGCATATTTATGATATATATTGTAATACAAAACTGTTCTCACATATGGGAACAGTATTGGAAGCAAAAATTTTATTTGTGTTTTTTGGTTTTTTAAGTTGCAAAATGAATAAATAGCCTTTACAACTAATATTAAGCTACAAAACTGTTCTCACATATGGGAACAGTTGATTATGGAAAAAATTCCAATAAATTCTTTCAATTAGGTTATGCCCAAGCAGCTAGAAAATTATTATCTTGTCATAATACTGCCTTTGCAACACAAAAAGACCGTTGTTCACGTTCTTGTTACAACTGCCTTAGCAAAGACACAACTGCCACTAAATACCGCAACAACACCTGCGAGCACAGCAAAAAAACAAAACAGTTACAAACAACTCAATGCTGCACACACTTGAATAAATGCCGATATCGGCACAACAACAGTTACCACATAATAATAGCATTAACAGATGTTCGCGAATGTTTAGGTCAAGCGCTATATGGCGAACAACAGAAACAACAGCAGCAGCGGCAACGGCAACGGCGACAGCTACAATAACCAAACAGCCGTAACAAATGTTGACGACTTGACAACAGAAATGGGCAAAACAAAAAACAAGCTCACTTGTGAAAAATGTAGCGAAAAAATTACGGGAACAACTAAATGAAGCTTAAGAAATGCGCTTACAATAGCAACATCAAAACGAGCAGCGTACCACTTGTGTAACTGCACTGTGAGCAGGCGAACAGTTAAAGAGTGAGTTCACAAAGCGACAACAATTACAGCAACAGTTGTTCAGTTGCTACCGCCAACTGGACGTTAAATGCCAGAAGTAGCAGAAGAACTGTTGAAATTCTTACTCGAATTGCTGCTGGCTGGCATAGGAACAATTGCTGTTTTTTTCTGCGCGCGCCAAATTGTACGCTGTCATTGGCCGTCAGTTCTGTTTTAGATGGGTATATTATTCGTAAAAATTGAGGACTATATGTATTCAACCAGCTATTTAATGGTGGATCGCCGGGATGACCGATGCAGTGAGATGAGATATATTTTCCATGCATATATGAACTTAGGGAGGCAGAGGCTGTGAGCCATTATAGAGACCTGGGACTGACACACACTAAGCTCTACGAGCAGCAATCGAAATTAAGTACAGTTTTCAATAAAATAAGTGTAATGGAAACAGTGTCATATTCGAAAGCTGAAATTTTCAAACTGGCTTTCGGAATGTTTCAAACTTTTTCTTCAACAAATCATAAAGAAAGACCAAACCCTCAAAAGAAGATCCTTGGTGAGTGCTAACGGCAGGAAAACGAAGATATTACATGACACTTCAGTTGCCACACCACTTGGGTAATTAGCTGCAGTGCTGTCGCCGGCTGCTGAGTGTGTGGCATATTTTCCTAAACGCTGCAGTGCAAGAAAAAAACACCAACAACAAGTTAAATGTTATGAAAATGAGACGCACGAAGGTTTAGTGTATATTTATGCACAAAAATATGTGTGCGTCTGTGTGAAAAACAGCTGCATCGCCGCCTCTCTCGACCTGTAAACGTATCCATTGTGTCATAATGATCGATGGTATATAGCCAAGTGATGCTGCTATTCGTAATCACAAGTTGTGTTCGTTGCTGTTAGTGTTGTATGCAGTAACACACAACTAACTACTGGCAAGACAAAACACACACACACACACATGCAAATAACGCACAGACAATCAAATGCCTAAATGCGCTAAAACAACAGGCAACACTTAATTCAACCACGAAGCCAACAACACCTGCAGCATCTATATATACATATGTACATATGTATGTATATGCAACTAGCGTGGCAGCAGCGATAATGTGGCATGCAACAACAAAAAGTTAAATGTTTCTTTTATGTCTGTGTGTTTTTGTTTTTTTTAGCTCGTCGGCGTTGCATGCCACAAAACACTTGTTGCGCACTTATTTTCATTGTTGTTGTTATTATTGCTGCTTTGTGCTAGCTTTATGCAGTCAAAGGCCTCTGAGTTGATTAACTTATAATGTGTCTGCTTTCTTTATTTCTTCGCCTTTGATTTATTTCGCGCCTATTTGTCGCTGTTGTTTTTGTTATTGTTTTTATGTAAAGTTTAAACATTAACTGCGATTGTTATGCAATTAGAAATAACATTATAGCAAATGTTTGTGAGCAATAATTATCATTGATGAGTCGCCCTAAACAGCCGTCAAACCACCCACCGACACAAAAGACTTAAGACACAAACCTGTTGAAGTCAAGTCGCTTGTTTTGCTTCGCCGCTGGGCGTTAGGCATACAGGCAAACATACAAAAAATTTGTAAATTCGATTGCATAAATATTTGTTGTTGTTGTTTATTTTTGTAGTTTTATTGTTAAACAATTAATATATAGACACTAGGGTGGCTATATTTCTGGTCAATTGAAAAAATTCAAAAAAATCTAAAATAACTTTTTGTCATAATTCCATAGTTTAGATATTCAAAATGTCTTCCTAAAAGTATTTTTCAAGATTCAAATTATTTTCAAAATTATAGCCGTTTTAGTGTCGTGACAACTGGAACAATTTGTACTGTGGACGAAACTTAAAACCCGTGTTTCTCGAAACTACTTTTTTCATGTCGTGGCCACAATATCTGAAGTTTAACTTGAAATATGGCAAGAATATTACATAAATATCTCTCTATAACAAGAGGCAAAAAAAATTAAAATTTATAAAAAAAATCGAAAATTAATAAACTGTGAAAAAATCGTTTTTTTGGTTTTGAGTAGTCTCCATTTTATGAAAAATAAAAAAAAAATAAAATTTAAAATTTTTAATATTTTTCAAAAATTCGACAAAGTTGGAAAAATGGAAAAATTACTGAAAAAAGCGACCTTTTTATATGATTAGCCGCTATTTAAACAAAAAAAAAACAAAAAAAACTTATGCACCCACCCTAACTCATGTATTTACATAACTTTTTTAAAAAAATATTTTTTATATTTTTTTTAACTACTTAAAAAACGTTGTTGTTTGCCATGGTGATTGGCATTAAAGTGCTTGTCTGCCAATTATTTTCGGTTTTACTTGCTGTGTAGCTGTTGTTGTCGCTTTGTAAACTCAGAGCAATCATTGTTGTGCGATTTCTTATATTCATAGCGTAGTGTTGTGTTGTTGTTGCCGCCAGTGACATGTTAATTGCATGTTGTTTGCCGGCTGCTGACTTGTTGCACACCTGATTATTTTGCATACCACTTATGAGCCACACACACACACATACGCGCACACATGCAAAAGTGCAAAAAACAAATTAGCTATTTAATATGTAATTTCTTACATTCTTATTTACATACTTGATATTAATATTTTTACGCTAATATTGTTCTTTTACGGCTTGCATCGCCTTCGATGAGAATGAGTGCCATGGCAAAACACATTTCGAATTCAATTACAAATCTTGTACGTGCGCAGCGGCAAAGCGCAAAATTCATAAAAAAAGTAATTGTGAAGACACAAACTTGCTGCTAGACAGCTAGAGTACACCCAGCTGTTTATATAAATATGCTTAATCTTAAGCATGTTACGTTTCCTATATTTGTTGTGTATATGCACTCATAATTCTTGCATTTATCCGCTTCTGTATGCACTTGTTGCAATTGCTGCTGACCAAATTCAAGCTTCAAATGTTAATTAAAGCATCTTGCAAAAAAAAAATATATATGAGAATTCGAAGAAAAAGTGGTAGTCAATGTGTTGTGAACTCAACTTTAATGTGGTGTCTTGAGAAAATATTTTTAAAGCAAAGCATTACCCTCTTTTTGTAATCCAGCGTCCAGCATGAACTGCATTTCGTTTTAGAAAATTAGTTTTCACCGTAAACTTCGGTTATTTGGGGCAAAGTAAGCGATTCTTCACGAATTTATATTTGTGATTTTTATGAGAATTTCAAGGAAATAATTTCAGCATGCAATACCTTTCGCACTGGATATTATACATATCTTGGCTTACATTTTTTATATTTAATTTATTTTATCGCTATATTTTATATAATAATTTACTTGATTATAACTACACAAAATATTCCCATTTTACATTTTTTATACAAAATTTTAAGTTATGTAAAAACTAAAGATATAGAGTATATATCGTCACCAAAAATGCAAAACAACGTATCATGAAAGTAATAAAGATTGAGTTTTTATTGCTTAGCGTTCATTACATCATATCACATATATGTATGTAGCATAAAACTTTCAGCTTCCGCTGCCAGATATAACCAAAATATAACCCTTATATAACCAATACATAACCAGTATATAACTATTTTATAACCAAAACTCCAATTTTGTTTCGATATAAGTGGTTTCTATTATAACGTTTTTACTTCGCCTGTAAGCTTAAAATTTTCAACTTCCGCTGATCGATATAACCAATATATAACCTATTTATAACCAATATATAATCAATGTATGACCATTTTACAACCAAAATTCAAATTTTGTTTCAGTATGATAGGTCCTATTATATCGTTCTTCCTTCGCCTGTAAACTTATGAAAAATGATGTTACATTATTTTGGATCTTAGGTGACGATATTGTATTAATATTAGTTGGGTTTATATTGAAATTAGGGAAACGCGCTGCGCCCCGTGGGCCCTCTCCTTTTATTGCCACACTTCGTTTTACCCAGTCATGTCAAAGATAAAGTCAGCTTTAGTTTAATGGTTTTAATGTGTTCTCTAACCGGATTCAATTGCCCGATTCCTGACTCCTACTTCTTGCGATTACAGGACAATTAAGCAGTACTTGTATGTGGCTTGGTGCTTCTGCTTTTGGTTGCATAAGTGATATGGATACAACGCTCCAGTGACCCATATAAAGTGTTCTCAGTGGCGTTTTTTACCGGCTTTTTACCTCTCTGCGTAACTACCCTCTTAACATGTGTGGACTTACAACGATGCACGGTTCCAGTCCTATCAGACTGGTTGCTGCACCTTCTTTCATCAAGAGTTTGGCAAGCTCATTTCCATTGATTCTTTTACGAAGGGGAAACCATACTAGTAGAGTACTGTTTACAGTGGCAGCCCTGTTAAGCACTTTTATATACTGCAGTACCATTGCTGATTTAATTTCAACGGACGAGATTGCCTGAAGTGCTGCTTGACTATCACTGAGTATGACTAATCGTACTCAATGACAGTTTTTCTCTACCATGATGGAGTAGACTTCAACTCAAAAAATGCTTAGAAACCTACCCATGGACACTGACAGTTTGGTACGTGATCCCACTATAGTACCAGCCTCAATTCCGTCTATCGTTTTCGAGCCGTCTGTATATCATTGCATTATGTTGCAATATATCCCGCAAGGGTGATGTTTTCATATTTCCTTTTGTTGCCCATTGAGACTTCGAATCCCTTTCAAAGTAAATCGTCTTGGTAATATCGTCCCAAGGAAAGAGTGCCAACGGTAGACTTACTCCAAAGGCTCACTGTTTCTGTGCACTTACTACCCTGTTTCAGTCATGATCTGATAACAGCAGGGATAAAATGTACTTGCTTTCAGCCATCTCCACAACGATATTTCGTTGAGTGAGATCAAGATTCAACTCAAGTGCAGTGGTTGGGTACCTGCATTTCTTAATCAGAAAATATTATACTCAAAGACTTAAATTATTTTAAAAATTTCTCAACACAGTTCGAAAATTTAGAGAAATTTATTTTCTTAGTATCATCATCCCTCTACATATTTTCTTTGTATCACCATCCCTCTAGTTAATTAAATAGAATTTTCTCTTGCTTTAAAGTACCAACCAGTGCTGACAAACTCCAATATTAACTCCAGGCTTGAGGACAGCAAAAAACATCTGCCCCAACACAAGCTTACAATCGGTAGCTTGGGTTTCTATTTTCTCAAATTTTTTTACAAAAGATTCATACATCTGCGAATACTTTTAAACTCTGATTTATTTTCCTTTCTAAAACGCACAAAAGCGCTTTTTAAGCCGCGACTATTGACCAAAATTTAACACATCATTTGACAATGTGCGAATACAATGCGACAAAAACTTTCAAAAATTTGTGTAAACAAATTAACGGTAGTAACGTGAATACAATATAATTATTCAATAAGCGATTTAATCACCAGACAATTCACATAATAAACACAACTAGCCAAGAGAGCGCTTAACAAAGGCTTTGAAATGGCAGAAGCGCGCCAGCAGAGCACAAAATCACGAAATTACGAAAAAGAGTAATTATGAGATTTAAAGAAAAATAGTCAAACGAAAAAAAAAACAAAAAATATGATTAATAAAAAAGCAACGCTGTAATAAAATTTGCATATTATTAAGTAGTTCGGGCCTCAAATTGGTCTTTTTAGTGACGAGACTAGCAAAGCCACAAGTATAAACAAACAAAAAGTGCTAACTTTTTTTATTTGCATTTGTTTTTGTAATTTTATATGTAGCTTTAGAATGTGCTGAAAGCATTCTCTGAGCTCATAAGCGATTAATTATGCATGTGGCGATTTTCAATAATGGGCAAAGACTAATGTGGCGATTAAAACAAAGCAGCGCTGCGTGCCCACTTTAAGGGACTGCACATGATAAACAAAACAAAGCGAAGAAATAACTGACTTTGAAAAACAATTTTGAGCTCAAGAATATAATAAAGAATTAAATACAGGGTGTTGCATAATAAAATATGCCAATAAAAAGTAAATAATTATCGTTCGACTTGACTTTACCAGAGAAATAGACGTTAGAATTATTATGAAAGCTATAAATTTCAAAAAATGTAAAAGTCGTTGCTGTAGTTGTTGTTGTAGCGGCATAAAATATTTTCTAAATAATATTTATTGGCATTTCTTACGGCTTTTGGAAGCACGGAGGAAAGTTCGAGTTGGTTTTACCGGAGAAATAGACGGGGTAAGGTAATGAAAAGCTATAAATATTAAAGATATCATAAGTACGTTGTTGTTGTTGTTGTTGTAAATATATAAAATGTCTACTAAATAATGTAAAGTGCAATATTAATATATTTATTATATTTTTTGGAAGCCAAGAGAAAAGTTCGAGTTGGTTCAAGAGTTATATAAACACCGAGTTCTGTTCAAGAAGAAGTGTTACAGTATCAGCGTTCTCAGAAAGTTTACTCACATACATTTTTGTGCCTTAAGGAGCGTACACTGGTAGCTTAACTACCTAGATAACTCAAAATATGAATAAATTGGTTGAAATTGATGGATTTAGCTAGCGGTTTCTGAGTTTTATAATTATAACAACAGAGAGAGAGAGAGAGAGAGAGGAAAAGGAGTGATAAAGAATACATGGAACAAGTTGCAACAAAGCTAACATGCCCTTCGCAAGCCCAAAAAATTCTTTACCAGAACTTCAGTTTGTATGGCAGCTATATTATATAGTGTTCCGATCTAAATAATTTTTTTAGAAATGACACTATTTCTTTAAATAATAACTAGAGCAAAATTTCCTGAAAGTATCTCGTTAAATGAAAAAGTTTTCTATACAAACACTTGATGCCGATCGTTCAATTTATATGACAGCTATATGCTATAGTGGTTCGATCTGAACAATTTCTTCGTCGATTGTAGCGTTAAGTTGAACAATAAACTGGGCCAAATTTCGTAAGGATATATTGTCAAATAGAAAAGTTTTTCATAGAAGCACTTTATTCCGATCGGTCTTCCTTACCATTTTAGATGTATAACAAATCATTTCCTCAACACTTATTACCATTATATAATGTTATATATAACGGCATTTATTATAATGAATAGCATTCCTTCGACAAACATTGACTTTGAGCTGTCAAAATAAATAACATGCTCGCTACGTTTCAAACACTACAGCCTCAGCAATAAGCAAATGAGCCGAGCATGTCAGATGTTATCGCAGAAAATATAATCATATGCCTTATTTAATATGCGTATAAACGGCAGAGCACGGCGAAACGGCGATGCCATAACAGAGTCTGGTTGAAAAACAAAAGGCTTTGGCGGAGACGAACTCAAATGAACTGCTGAATAGTCAAGCGCTTTTTCACACTAATTTATAGCGTCATAGCTAGGCAAATATGTAGTCGACAACAACAACAACAACAGCAACAACAGCTGTGATAAAACTGGAATGCAGCTTAAATTACGTGAAGCTGTTGTTGTAATTTCGATAAATACGTCAATGGCAAAGTGGGGGCCAACAAAAGACTTTAGACGCAAACGCGCAGGCGCACCGTCAGGGTGATTTATTTAAGTTCAATCAAATAATGTGAGTATGCGCTGATTTGTACAGTAAATAAAATGAGTTTGAGTAGAAATCGAAGTACAAAAAAAGTTTACTATAAAAACGAAAGATGAGTTGTTGAAGCAAATGCCGTAAAGTTCTTCCAAGTTATGCTATGAAACAGCAAAAAAATGTGTGTATCATGCCGCAACATAGATTTTGTTCTTTACGTAAGTTCGTTCTTGACGCTGTAAGAATGCCTTCAAAACACTTTAGTCAACTCATTTCATATATACTAATCAAAATTATTTTAGAAAAAAAATCAAAATTTTTTTAGAAAATATAAAATAAAAAATTTTTTAGAAAAAAAAAATTTTTAGGAAATAAATTTAAATTAAAAAAAAATACCAAAATTTTTTTAGAAGAAAAAAATAAAATTTTTTTTAGAAAAAGAGATCTAAATTTAAAAAAAATCAAAGACATTTAGAAAAAAAGATCAATTTTTTTTAGAAAAAAATAAAAAACTTTTTTAGAAAAAAATAAAAAAAAGATTACAAAAAAAATTACAAAAAAAATCACAAAAAAATCAAAATCAAATAAAAATTTTGTTTTTCAAAAAAACTATATATTTTCAAAAAAATATTGCATCTGCGCATGCGCACGCATATTGTGCTGTAACTTTATTCCTATACAAGCACACACACTTGCTTTTGCTTTTTGAAAATTCACCTATTTCTTCGAGGCACTTAACGCGTGAATTCACAGCCTTCCAATCAACAATTTATGAGTGTTCATGCACATTTAATAGCTAACGCTTTTTCACACTGCATTTATACACTATTTGTGGCATGCAACGCATGAAAATGATTTTTATTTTTTTCAAATATTTTTCAAATTTATTTTCTATTACAAGTTATGCGCTAGCAGCACGTAATCAGCCGTCGCCGCATGAGGAAACATGACTGCACAAAGCACTCGAGAAAGAAATTAAAGATTTTCGATTTTCTTTTTCTTCAACCGCGCCGTTGCTACTGTTGCTGCCACTGCCACTGTTGAACACTGATTCGGCGTAATTGTTGATTTTTATTTCATTATAAGTATATTTTTCAAAGCATTTACGGCCTTTTTGAATTGCATTTCTTCTTTCACTCGCCACTCGATGAACGATTTTGTGCGTGTTGCATGCATTTAAAGATTGTTTGTTAAAAATTATAATCATCATCATTGCTCAATTTGACGCATCATATAGTACGAACGCAGGCGGTCCACATGCAGTAGCTAAGTACGCAGCTAGGCGCACACGCACACCTGCTTAAGCTGCCATGTTCGCTTTTTCACACATGCGCATGCGCACACATTCCCCAGCAGTGAATAGCTGCTTGCGCGTTTTTTGGTTCTTTCGCTTATCGCTTCGGCTGTCGGTGTTTAACCGTTCATTTCGCTTAGTCATTGTAAATTATTATGATTACCCATGTTTCTTGTCTCGATATTTCCCTTACTAAACACTTGTTGTTCTCAACGCTCAACAAGTTGGCGGCTATTCTCGCCTGACGTTTACCTCCAGCGGCGCGGCGGCTGCTGTTTCTGCTATTTACTGTCACATCATCGATTCACCACTGTGCCGCTGGTGCATTTTAGCTGCATGCATTCCATATTACATACATCACGTCACGATTTATCGCTTTCGCCACGCCGTCAGCGCG
Organism: Bactrocera tryoni; assembly: GCF_016617805.1. Lineage (NCBI taxonomy): Eukaryota > Metazoa > Arthropoda > Insecta > Diptera > Tephritidae > Bactrocera > Bactrocera tryoni. The sequence continues at coordinate 85,474,224 of NC_052501.1, forward strand.
CTCTTTTCAGTTGCTGTGAATATGTGTCGCGCAGCTTTAGCAAATATTTACAATTGCTGACCAACTTCGCAAGCGATTGGCGGCTACTCAAAGCATTCACTGACGTGCTATTTACGATTTTATGCGCATTCTTCGAGTTTACTTATATACATACGGCGTTTTATTTACTATGTATTATTATGTATGTCTACTGACATTTTATTACTATTTTGTGGTAACTTATTGAAGACTTTTAATTTTTTAAAATTTTGAATTTGCATTTACTTGAGCTTTCAATAGCTTATACCCTTAAAAATAACACAGTAAAATGTCAAATAGCTTTCGAGCTACAGCCATTTGAAGGTTAGCGGCTCAGGTGTTTCAGCTGCAAATGTTTATTTTTAAACGCGCTTTTCTCAAAACTACATACATACATGTATTAAATTTGCTTGAGTGGTTTCTCGATTCTGCTTTCTCGAGACTGGATAAGAAAGCGAAGCGTATGGGCCTGGTTGTGAACGACGAAATAGTTCCTGTCATCAAATAAACAATCATCGCATTCGTGATCGCTGAAGTCGTAGATAATTTCGTCTATCTTGGAGCTAGTATTAACAACAACAACAATGTGAGCCTCGAAATCTAGCGCAGAATAACTCTTGCCAACAGGTACTTCGGACTGAATAGGAAATTGAAAAGTAACATCCTCTCCCGACGAACAAAGACCAACCATTCCAAGGCCGTCATCTTTCCCGTTCTGCTACATGGTGTGAAGGCATGGAAAATGACATTATCTGTTGAGTCGATCTTAGGAGTGTTTGAGAAAAAGGTTTTGCGGAAGATTCATGATTTTTTGCGTATTGGCAGTAGCGAGAACCGCAGTCGATGGAGCTGTACGATATATGCGGCAACATGGATATAGTTCAGCTAATCAAGAGACAGTGGCTGCGCTGGCTGGGTCATGTTTTCCGGATGAAAGGGGAAGACGTCCACTCCGTTAGCGAGGTCTGAAGGAGAAGGACCTGGCTGCACTTGGTATCTCGAATTGGCGTCAAAAAGCAAAAGAAGGGACGACTGGCGCGCTCTTGTAAACTCTATTACAACCGCTTAAGCGCTGTCTACGCCAGTAAAGAAGAAGAAAAAGAGTGGTTACTCAGAGACAAATGAACAGATCACTATTATTTTTTTTTTTTGTATTACGAGTGTGTTTCTCTATATAATGGCCTACTAGATTCTCTTGGCAAGCCAAAAGCGAACAAAACTTGTTTTTAAACGGCAAAGAAATACTGTTGGCTATTGCGAAAACAAAATCTAAAACTCCAAAGCGCCACAAATCGATGACACAACTACTAGAGTCTTAAGAAAAAGTTTATTCGTTGAAATGTGCAATGTGTATGTACTAAATGAGCTGTTCCCCGATCCGTGGCAAAAAATCCATCTGAAGAACCATCATCTTATTGATCTCAGTGCATGCTCGACACGCTTGGCAAAGCGTAATAAGAAACCTAGTGGAGTTAGCAATCCAGAAAGCTTGAAGATTATCAGAGAGGGAATACGGCTTTATAAAAAGGAGGCGCACTATTGACTCACCAAAAGAAGTCTTTGATACTGCGAAATGTGCAATAAGTGGCAAAAGATGGAAAAGTGGCACAAAAAGCAATTAATTATGCAACTGGATGTGAAGGATTCGTGCAACTCTGCGAAATGGGGAAATATTACCAAAGCTCTGTACGAAATAAGTGCCGCCCAATACCTCACAAATATTATTACTAGCTATTTTAAAATTCGAAGATTGCTATTCGACACGGATGAGGGCATGAAGAGCTACTCTATTTTGAGTGGAGTACCGCAAGGCTCGGTTGCAGGTTCCTTATTCTGGAACTTGATGCAGGACAGAGTGCTGAGTATTTCATCAATCAATCAATCAGAATCCATGAGAAAATCGTTAATGCGAATGAACTCCTGATGAAATGCATTGACTGCATAAATGATTTGCGCCGATGATTTTGTACCACGAATCTAGAGCTGCCTGAGCAGAAAACCGAAACCTTACTCATAATCCATCGATCTCCTGGAGGATTGAAGAAAAAATATCGCGCACCATAGGAGAATGTAAGGCTGATTCAGCCAAAGTTGAAGTATATTGGTGTAATATTGAATTCAGGACTTAAATTTAAGAATCACTTGGATAGCACAACATCTAAAGCAAATAATATCTATAATGCTTTATTCAGAATGATGGCAAATAGTGACAGTGTGCGTTCCAGCTGACGATTATTCATAGCTAAGCTAATGAGATCAATTATACTATACGCGCCCAACTAATATGCCTACCACACATATACATACATAGGCACTTTAAAAATTTCGAGATTAAAAATAAAACGAAAGGCTGGCACAAACTGCAAAGAAATCACGGTGTTTCACCAAACCAAAAACATAAAAATGATTTGTGCAAAATTTTAAATAAAAATATCTCAGGCAACAACAAAAACGCAGAGTCAAACAACACATAAACCAAGAAGCACGCGAGAGTTATGGCAGTCGGGTGAAAAAAATCACAGTGGATACAAAAACAACAAAACAAGCAAACTGCAAAAACCTGCAGATGCCTTTTCCTATTTTTGCGCTTTGGTCAACTTTGCCACAGCCGTCGCGGCAGCAGCAGCGACAGCAAATAAAGCGCTTGATTTTATTCTTTTCTAATTCACCATTTCAGGCGAAAGCGAAACTGCCTTTTGTGGCAGCATGTTAGACCCTAAATGGAATTTCATTAGAGTTGCTATTGCTGCTACTGTTGTTGCAGCAACAAGCGGCAGCTACTGCTGGCTGGCCCGCTGCCGTCATTTGTTGTGCCTGCCACACTCGCTGCTGACTTTGCTGTTGTTTTAGTTGTAGTTGGTGTAGTGGTTTATGGCCTTAAGGCCCAAACTGGGTAAGCCACACACACGCACATAGACACCAGCGCATGCTGATGGCAACAACAAAAGCAAAAGCAGCAGACGCAGGCACGCTCCTTGCGCTGTGCGGTCTATTGCCCCTTTTTGTGGCAAGTAAAATATTAAAAATGCAAGGAGCATTATGCGTGTGTGTGTGCGCTGGTGGCGAAAACAGTAGCAGCAACAAACTGTCTGCAATGATTTGCCACACACACACACACAAACAAACTTTTGCTGTGGAAGGGGCTGTGAGCCGCGCTGGCAGGCATCCTGATTGCATGCCAGACGATTTTTTCTACACATGCTTCGCCATTTACTTTTATTTGCCATGCCTGCCTGGGCTGCGGAGTTGCAGACCTTTGTGTGTGTGTAGTAGCGCTTGCTGCTACCTTTTCGCTGTGCTGCCCCTCCAACCGCTTTGCTGCTATCGTTGGCGTTGCTATTGAATTCTTCATGTTTAGATAAAAATTTGATCGATTTTGATTATTGCGTGCAACTGACACAAATGATGAAGATGGCGTTGCTGCCACTAGCCGCCTGTCTGGCCGCAGTTAGTTGCTACGAGTTGTTGCCGGCATAACTGTCTGCAAGTTGGTTTTGTTTTGCATGGTTGCATGGCCTTAGTAGCGACTCTTTTGCTACTGTTGCCGATAAGATTGCATAATTTAATGCTATGAAGTTTGAAAAAGTGGCAAGAGAGCAGGAGAGAACAGGTAGCGACTCTTGGTGAAGCAAAGTCTCACCTAATTTTTGTTTGATAAATACAGCTTGCACACATTTGTTGTTGTTTTGAGATTATTTAAACATCATAACGTAATAATTTCAGCATATTATTGCAAGTAGAGGGTTATTATTGCCAGTAAAGAGTTTCCTCTTGAGATAAATCATTGTTCATGCACTTTTGGTAAGTGTTTTTCTACTGCACTTCTTGCAAGTAAGTAAGCCAAAAAATGCAGAAATATAGTATAAAGAAAATAACAAGAAAAGCGTTAATTTCTGGCCATTATACCCTTCACAAATACAAAAGTTGCCTTACAAGCACTTAGGTCAGTCAGTCAGTCTGTATGGTAGCTATAGGCTATAGTTATCCGATCTGAACAATTTCTTCAGAGATTGCACCAATGTCTCAGACAATAACTCATACCGAATTTCGTGAAAATACATCCTCAAATAAAAAAGCTCTCCATACAAGCATTTTATTCTGTTTGTTCAGTTTGTATGGCAGCTATATGCTATAGTGACCCGATCTGAACAATTTCTTTGGGGGTTGCAATACTGCTTTAGACTATAATCTGTGCCAAATTTGGAGAGATTATTTCGTTAAATGAAAAAGCTCTCCTTACAAACACTTTTTTCCGATCGTTCAGTTTGTATGGCAGCTATATGCTATAGTGCACCAATAAGAACGATTCCAACAAATAATAAGCTTATTGTGGAGAAAATAATGTGTGTAAAGATTCAGAACGATATCTTGAAAAGTGAAGGCCTAGATCGCGTATATACTGACAGACAGACTGGCTGGCGGATTTGGCTAAATCGACTCAGTTCCTCACGCTGTTCATTTATGTATGTATATATTTTATAGCGTCTCCGCTGATTTCTTTTGACTGTTACAAACAGCGTGGCACACTTAATTTACTCCGTTCAGGGTATAAGTATCGTTCAATGCAGCACTTCCTTACCAAAGACTTAAGCGACAAACTTGATCGGCCTTCAATGTGTACAAAATGAGATGATCGTTATAAATCACCTTCAACTCAGTTTACAACTAAATTTTGATGTAGTAGCATATAGTTTTTGGAAAAACTGACAGTTTATGTAAGCAATAACAATAACTGCATGCATGCGTAATCACATGCGCGAGATGCTTATAAAGTCATTATGGCAACCCCATAGCTCTTGCATTAACGTATCAAATATTCAGAGCGAATAAAGATTGCTTAAAAGGGCTTTACACACGTGAAATGAGAAGAAATCACAAAAAGCAAATAAAAAATGAGTTGCATAAAAACTAAATGAGCACTTAAAAGCATAACAAGAAACAAAAAGCATTTACGAGTACTGCAATTAAGCATTTTGTTGCAACAATTGGGTGAAGCAATAAAAATCGCTTAGCGCAGCTTACATGGAAGATCTGGAATTCGAGATTTTCTTATAATAGTTGAGTGTTACTTTTTTTATTAAACTATTTTTATTTCAGGAGCTTTTTCGAAACTTGTAAATACAAATGTTACAGTTAACTGTAGTTACTTACAGTACTGGGTGATCTGCATTCAGTTAGAAAAGACTCTCTGACTAATAGTGCGAAGTTGTCAACTAATTTAGAAGTATAGATCAGCTATTGGTGCCTTTTTCGAATTTCTTTGTCTTAAGCTCCGTGTTTATTCATTTTCCGAGTACAAAAAATAGCTTTTTAGAAAAGATAGATAACTAGCTTCTAGCATCAAAATTATATGAAAAGTTACTTATTGTCTGGACAATATATATATTATGTGTAGTCTATAAAGCTTAAAGCTCGCTAATTCCACCGAGTATTCAAATAAAAGCTTTTGTTTGTTTTAAGCTTCTTGATAATTCATTTTTTGAGTACATAAAATAGCAGTCATATATGTGTTATTTTTAGTCTATAAAGCTTAAAACTTGGTAGTCGTAACCATGCATTCAAAAGCTTTTCTTTATTTTAAGCTCCATGCTAACTCATTTTATAAGCACATAAAATAGCTCTTTAGAAAAGATAGAAAATAATTTATATTTTATGAAGCCTCAGTAGCTTAAAGCTCGCTAATACTGCTGCAAATTAAAAGAAAAGCTGAGCTTTCGCAAAAATAGGAAATAAAATGAAGATATAAATTCATTTAATTTATATGCTCTCCACTAAAATTTTTATGAATTGTGAATTATGGTAATTGTTGTTCATTCATACAGCTTAAAGCTTTCCGATTCTAATATAGTTTTGCAAAAAAAAAGTAAAGTGAAATATATTAGTTGAACTGTTCTCCTATGAACTCAATAATTTGCTGCATTATCGAGATATCACATTTAAATTTTGGTTAGAGCTTTTATAAAGCTTTTACTACAATATTTTAAATTTTATATCGAAAAAAATAAAAATAAAGAAATAACGATGACATAGCCACTAACTTGACTAGCTTAACTCCAGTGATTTTCGATTCTTGCGCACATTTTCTCTTTTCGCCTCCAAACAAAAAGGAAACTAAAAATAAATTATTCTCAGCCGCCACTTCGATTGTGTGTCGAATTATCGGCGCTTTCGGTAGCTTAGCTGCGCGGCTTCTTAGTCACACAATGCGCAGACATTCGCTTTTACAGTATTTTGACATAAATTAAGAGCGCAGCTAAAGAAGCGGCTAAGTAAACACAATTGTGCGTACACAAACGCACGCATGCGCACAAAACAGAACAAGACACGAAAGCAGTGCGGACAACCGAAAAGAGCAAAAAAAAGAAACAACAAAAATCACAAGAACGCATAAAATATTGTTAAAAGGCCACACGTTATTTGTACAGCGGTGTAGCCGTTGTTGTTCATGGTGAATGTTGAATGCAGAATGTTATTTGTTGATTGTCGAAAGCCGATGAATGGCAATTGGTAACGTTTTCTTTGCATTGTGTTCTGTTTATTTTCTTTTGTTTTCAATTTGTGTGCCACAAATTGGCGCTGTTATTTGGACTTAACAAAACATTTTGGCGTCAGTGCGCGGTGGCAACGCTGCAAAGTGGCCGATGAGTCGGCAAACACTGGCGCGCAGTCGCTTCCAGCACCGTTTTATGCGTGAAACCCAAATTTTTTCGATCAATTTAAAAACATAAATAACATGAAGAGCGGTTTATATGTACAACAACAACAACATGTTGAAACAACAAATTTTTACTGCTGCGCGAACTTTTTGTTATAACTTTTGTTGTTACTTGAATTTCATCCATTTCGGTTGCTTCTGCAATTTGCGACTTTTATTCGCCTTTGCATAATAAAAGAATTCCAATCAGCTTTGGCACACATTTATATAAAATCGATTTAACGTTTTGCCAATATTTGGCGCTGGCGTACACGTACCGCTGCGAAGCATTTATATCTCTATCGCCGAAACGACGACATTTGTGTTGCTTTTATTGCTGTAGTTTACAGCTATATAAAGCCCGTTACGCGCCAACTACGTGTCGGCAGTATTAATTATTTTTTATCAGATTTTTAAAACAATAAAAGCAAAGTGAAGCGAAAATTCGCATTTAAAATTCGACTCGTGCGGTTGTATAAGGCCGATAACACATTCAAATTGAAAGTTGCCATAATATTTATTCGTTATGACGACGTAATTTGTAAATGACTTCGTGTAGTTAATGACGACTTCATTTGGGGTATGTCACTCATATAAATTATACATGAAAGCTTGGATGGAAATTAAAGCTCACGTTTTATTGTTGAAAGCTCTTGTAAATGAAAGCTTAGATGTTATGATAGCTCATATTTCACTTCTGAAAGCTTTAATTCAAATTTCATGATGTAAGCATATATTAACAAAAGCTCAAGCAACTTCACAACTTGCATTTTCCGCCAAAAAGCTTTAATTTCATGATGAAAATTTAAATATATGAAAGGAAAGCTCAATTTTATTTCTGATAGCTATAATTTTATTGTGAAATTCTAATTTAGTGATGAAAGCACAAAAAAATGAAAGCCTAAATAATATGAAAGCTCACATTTTACTTTTGAAAGCCATAATCTTAATAATGTATTCTTATTTTATGAAGGAAGTTCAAATAAATAAAAGCTTCGATGATATGTTAGCTCACATAATACTTCTGTTAGTCATAATTCTGATATGAAGTATTCGTAATGAAAGCTCAACAAATGAAAGCTAAGCTATTCTGAAATTTCACATTTCATCTCTGACAGCTCTTATTTCATGATGCGAGGTCAAATAAATTTAGGCTTAGATGATACGAAAGCTTAAGTTTTACTTCTGAAAGCGAAAAATGTCGTATGAAATTCTAATTTCATGGCGACAGCTCAAATATATGAAAGCTTATATATTATGACAGCCACATTTCACTTCTGAAAGCCATAATTCTAATATGAAATTTTAATTTCATGGTGCAATCTCACATTTTGCGCCTGAAAGTTTTAATTTCATGATGAAAGCTCATTAATACGACAACTCACATTTTACTGAAAGCTTAAGCATTTTAACTCAAAGTGCAAGCAGTATGTAGGCAAGATTTAGAATTCGAATATACTCGTATTAATAGAAGCAGTTACATATTTTCAGTTATAAAATTGGGTGGAAAAGCAGTGAAAGCTTCAATTAAAGAATTATCCAATATATATTTGATGATTATATTTTTTATTAATTTATTCATTTAATTTATTTAGGTCAAAAGTGTTAATACAAAAATAATTCTGAAATGAAAAAAATCATTGACACAAGAAGTGAAAGCTTTAAACGAGAGTGGCAAATTTAAGAAACTACTTGCAGACCTTTTGCTGTTGCTGATCTCATAAAGTCTGCAGTAATGAGTATGTTTTCATAAGATTTTTTTCAATTTATTTCTTATCTAAATGATTAATAACACCAACAACACCCAACGGTCATGAGACTTTACTTAGAAAAAATGCCCAAATGTAGGTTGACAATGTACAAAAACAAGAAAAACTTGTACGATTAACCTCTTTATTTCAGCGACCATTTCAATAACAACAGACAGACGTATTATAAGGCTGCCGCATAATTGTAAATAATGAAATTTGTATGCAAGATAAGGTTCAAGTTCAATGCTTTTAACTATTGGCGCCTACAAAAGCTACAACGTTAGTGGGGCAAAATGCCAAATTAGAAATAGCGTGCGAGGATAGAGCTGATGTATGTACAAGCTTTTTCAGTGCTGCAGAGCGAAATAGTTCACAAATTTTATATTTAGAATATTTTCAGTGTTTTTGAAGAAAAAAAAAATTAAAAATTTGTATAATCCTATGGGAATAAAAATTGTTTTATATTTTTGTTAATTTACTACAAATTAAAATCTAAATTCGCTCTTCTATTTATATGCCCAACACTGTGTGCTTTTTACACTTAACTGTTTGCTGCCATACTAAATCGTCATTTGTCAGAAATCAATTAGGTTGTTGCGCTTTCGAATTGCTGTTGTGGTCTCACTTTGCTACTCTTTTCTCAGGCATTGCATGCACATTAGAAGTCAATGATAAACAAAGCCAACGGAGGCAAAATATTTATTGCCCACCGAAATGAAGTTAACCTTGATGGAGTTGCGCTAAACTAAGTAAGCTCACGAAGGCAGTCGTGTAGACAGTGCGACTGGCATTTGAATGCAGCAATTAACGGTTCAGCGCTGAAGAAAACGAATGAAATATTGTTTGTGTTTGCTTAGAGTGGCTATAATTTGGCATTTCGAGCGGTCAACACACGGCTAATGCAGTTGTAACAGAATTTATGGCAAATATGCGGACTTGCACTGTAACAAATAACTACAACTGAGCTATAAGAATTTATTTAAAAGTATCAAATGACTTACACACTTAAGAATTTACCGTAAAGTCAACACACAGCTGTTTCGACCGAATGAATAATGAGCCGATTTATTGCGCTTACCTGCAAGTAAAGAAAGAAAATAACAAAAACTAATTAATAAAGCTTGACATGCGGCACAGGTGTGTTTAGAATATGCCTAAAGGTTTATTGTACATATATTTTTCTCTTTTCTTGTTTTTTTTAATTTTGTATTTTATTTATTTTTTTTTTTAATTTTCGTTTTTTTTCATTTTTTTTATTTTTTTTTTTGTAATTTTCGCTTTCAAGCAATCAATGCACATATGTACATATGTAGCTGCCGGCGAACGCCTATTGCGGCCGTTAATTACACTCACCCGGTTTCCATTCACCCATTCACCAATTCACCAGCTCGATTAGTGTCAGACGCGCATCGTCGTTGCTGACACACATGGCGCAATTTCCTATTGACTATCGAAACGGAAATGAATTGGTGAATTGTTTGCTTGGCTGGCTGATTGGCAGCCTGACTTTACCGATATTCACGCTTCAGCTGATTTGCGGAAGCGGCTATTTACTCTAATTCGCGTGATTTGATTGGGTACAAATAACAAAATGGTAATCTTCCTTTTGTCTGTCGATGAGGAGGCAACTTTTTCGGTTGCAACGAAAACAAGTTTATAATAAGGAAATTAGTTTGAAGTTTAATTGCAATTAGAGTAACGTACAATATATTTTCATTAACGCTTAGGAAGTGGTACTTAATTTGTAGTTTTAAGCCATTAGTGTGAAAAGTAAAGTAAATTTTAAACGTAATGTTAAATTTATCGATTGGTGGCAACTGCTGTTTGCATTTTTAAGAGATTTTTATTATTTTTTTTTATCGAAAATCGACTTTTTATCAATTTATTATTTTTATCGAAAAATCGATTTTTAAATTTTACGTATTTCGATAGTTTATAACTTTAAAGAGAATATCTTAAAATTTTAAATCGATATCTATCTCGAATAGCTTTTGAGTTATAGCCTTCGAAAATGCAGCTGCTCAGTTCAATCAGCTTTATAAGTTCACCTTTAAAGAAGTTTGCTCGAAGACAAATGATTTTCTGTCTTTTCTATTTCTAAGTTTACAAACCTATTACCTATCGGTTTTTTGATCTAATTAAAAATCAAATTTGGTAGGCCAAAAACCAACAAATTTTAAGTAAATTTTTTTCTAAACGCCGCCATTTTGTCAGTTTGCGATTTTTTTGCCGTAGGCCATTGTACGCAGAATATATTTTAGCTTAAATTTCATTAACGGAGAAGTCCAAATCACAGCAGCACTGGGATACCTTCTTTATCGCATTCAGAGATCTCATATAACTCAAAAAATATTAATTTTTTTAAGAGCTGTGTATTTTTGAAACATGTATAAATATACCATACAAATTTCAAAACAATCGACATATTCTAAAACCCAAAAGTTAGACATTTTTTAACATGTTAAGGTGACAGAGAGGATTTTAAGATGCAGTAACCGATAAACAGGTTAGAGAAGAGAATCGAAGGAACTATGTTTCAGATAAGCGTTAATATGATATTTTTGTTTTAAAAATATAATATGTATGTAATATCTGGTACATAAGTGAAATAACTATTTATATTTATTTCCTATAATAAGGAAATAGTTTACAGTGAGTACATAACTCATTTCAACGTTGTTAAACCTGCACGAAATCCAACAGATCACTGACTAAATCGAAAATGGCATTTAAAACAACTAATTCCTTCCTTCACTCATACACAGATTGTCGTCAGTGTTGCAAAATTTCGCTTTCATTTCGAACCAAATTTATGGCGCTACGAAAGTGCATTCAGCCTGCATGCAACAACCGGTTGCCAGCAGCGTAGCTTCGGCTTCATAGCAGACTTTGTGGAAAAATGCGATTTTCACCACTTTACTAGCCACAAAGTGGTGCAAAGAAGAAAAAAGTCACCACCGCGAAACCTAAACGAAAGCGCTTACAAATTTGTGAAAGGAAAATCATCGTCAAATAAGCAATAATATTTAAGCCAACAACAGCGTATCAAAAGCCAGCAATCAAATAAAAGCAATAAAAACATGTGAACTATCCCCAAGGAGATGCGTTGCAACCACACCAACCAACCCAACGACAGTCGCAGCCGCAGACTTAAGCGCTAAAAGTGGCCCGCACACGACACTTGGCAGACAGCAGACGGCAGACGGCAGACAGGAAAATTTGTCGGCTGAAATTGTGAGCGGTCATAAATTTGAAAAGTGAGAAGATGAAAATGCAAGTTGCTGCAACACGCAGACGACAACAAGTTGTTTGGCTTTTTCGACTTAACGCGCAACGCTTTTCAATTTATTATTTGCTCGTTGACGGCATAAGCCGACACAGTGCGGCTTAGCGTTCGTCTCGGGCGAGTGGCGGGCACTTGCTTGGCTTGCGCATGCAATTTTCCGAATTGGCAATAAAAATTGCTAACAACGGCAAATCAACAACCACTAAAATGCCGATATACATGCATACATTGAAAACAACCAAATAGCTAGTACAAACAACAACAACACCAACACTTGTTGGCTAACAACATTTTACTGGCATAACAGGCGATTCATAAAAATGAAAAGTCGTTTTCGTTGGCTGGTTTTTGCTGCTGTTTACACACTTTTTTATTGTTGCTGTGGTTCTTCGTGTTGTTGTTGGTGTACGTGTATTTGTAGTAGTTGTTGCTGGAGGAAAATCTGTACGAAAATTGAAAATGGAAAGTTGCCGTCGTCTGGCCAGGTCTGCAGCTTGTTGGCGGTTCGGTGGCTTTTCTTGTGCTGCAACTTGTTGCGGCAACATGCCTAGCTGCTGGGCATGGCTGCCAGTCACTTGTTGCTTGCTGGCCATAAAAAAGTGTGCGATGCTAATTTTAGGCGGTATTTTTCAATGAGCTCACATCGCTGTTGCAGGTTTGGCGCATGTTGTTGCATTGATGCGCGTAAAAGCGTGTCAGCGGTGGGCGCCAAAAGTTCATAAAAATATGCTGAGTGTGGTTTGAAGTTTATATTGTATAAATTTCCGCCGAATAAAGTAAATTTAGCCACGTAATTGTATGGCAACGCTATGCGACAACATTTTCTAATTGAATTTCGCTTAAGCCTGCCGACAGCTTTTGCTAAGTCATATGTGTCAACTGCCAGTGCATTTCAAAACTAATTAATTTTGTGTGTTTCGCAACTGCGGCTGCGCATGCGCATGTTTGTATTTATTTGTGTCAGCACCTTTTGCCTTGCAGCTTGCATCATACGGAACCGCACAGAGTGTCAACACCTACAACAATTTGCTAAGGTAATTGCCGATTTTATCTTCAAAGCGCTCTTCGTTTGTGTTTCATTTGTCCGCTTGTGGCTTTTTTGTTCGCTCGAATTGATTCATCGCCGTTTTGAGGCTATAAATTTGTCATTTGCCTTTCAGCGAAAACTCTTCTGCCAAAAGCGCGAACAATACAAATTCAAAATAAAGCATTGTTTAATATTTTTATTGAAAAAGTTGCGAATTTGCAATTTTGCTTTATTGTGCATAGTTTTTTGTGGTGCAAATTCCATTCGAGCATGTTTTGTAGTGAGAAACGTAATTTTTCGCAAATAAAAAGTCATAATGAGGTTGTCGAAAGAAAGGAGGATCTAATTATTGGTGGGTTTTTTGTAATATAAAGTCTAATATGTTAAAGATATGATTTAATTAAGGCCTTGAAATAAGCAGCTGTTATGCAGTACAGGGTGCTCTCCAAGATGGTGCAGCTGCAGCAGGTTTTCTGAGATGCAGCTAGAAGGTGCTGGTTACTAATATTTGGAAACGTGTTTTTTTTTTTAAAAAAGTAAAATGAAGCATGGGAAGAGTTTTTGATGTATAAGAACAGTTGGTATTTTTGAAAAAACAAAATAAAAAGTAAGCATGGTATAACTGTTACCATTTTGTAAATATATAACTAAACATGAGAACAGTATTTAAAATATGAGAACAGTTAGTGTTAACATTACTTCTACCATGAAATATTCAGAAATGTATTTAAAAATTGTAAAGAGCTGAAATGAAACTCAGTTAAATTGGGAACAGTTTTATAAACACGATAAAAGTTAATGCCAACATTACTGAGAGCTTGAAAAGGTGTTTAAAAACTCGGAATAGCTAAAAATGAACTCAGTTCAAGTGGGAACAGTTACATAAAACAGCTTAAACGTAGTAAGTTCCGACTCTTGGTTTATTGCCGCGTTATTTAAAAGTGGGAACAGTTCTCAAGCTTGGGGACAGTTTTACCAAACATCTTTAATCACATTGTAATACTTGTCCCTTTAATTTATAGGTGAGAAAAAATAGGCGCAAACTATTTATTAAAAAACAAAAATGCTGTACGCAATGGAAAATGTTTGAACTCAAATTCGTAAACAGGACACCTCATACAAGTATAACCCATAGACCTCTTAGCACATCAGTCACAAAATATTTCCTTCAGATTTGTAGAGTAGTGTTATTACATATGAACTTTTACTAACCCTTTTAATTAGGCAGCATCAAGACAAATACGCTATGGTAGCAGCGTTAATGCACAGGTAAACACTAATTTCCTATTGGATTATGAAATAGAGTCTTACCACCAAGCCAGTTAATCCATTTAGGCCGACTCAGAGTTATGTTTACTAGGAGAATTCCGAAAGCAAACTCGCGGTGACCAAAACTTTTTTAATTTTTAAATTAACTTTTTTGTTGCAATCAAATTTTATGCACACAATTAACTGCACCCACACTGGCGCACATTAAAACACCTTAATAAATATGCCGCCAACGCGACTTTAACTGCATTTTAAATTGTTGTAAATAAAAATTTGAAGGGAGAAAGCTAAAAACTGGGAATTGTTCTTTAAATTCGCCGCACATGATCGTAAAATCGAAAATGGGCACGAGCACAGCAACATACATATGTTCATATCCATACATACATACATACATACATGTATATATGATGTATAAAAGCATACAAGTATATGCTTTTATGCGCACTGAAATAATAATACAGCAATAATAACAATAACAGCAACAAATCACGGCGAGCATAGAAGGTAGAAATGATTATGGCCGCATTGAAATGCGCTGACGTTTATTGATAGTGAAGCACTGACGCATATGAGTAAGCAATATGACACACAAATGCAGATGCATATATGTATGTTTGTATATAAAATACAAAAACAATAAAGTACAACAACAAAAAAGGCCACAACGAAAAAGAACAGCCCACGGCCAGGCAAGTGACTTGAGCAACAAGTGACTAAGCCCTCACCGCAATGACCGCTAGTTTGCCGGTGTTTGTGAGTATGTGTGTGTGTGTGGCATTAAGCATAACGGTTTTGTGCTGGCAGCGCCGCTAAACCTTTCCGCGGTGGCGGTTGCAGTTATTAAAAGGTCAAAAAACTGTCATGTGTCGCTGGCAATCGGCGGTCAGTCAGCGCTGGCGAGCCGAGAAGCCGCACCGACCACTCAGCCACCGCACAGTTAGCCGGGCAGCCACGCAACCCAACAAAGTGCCGAGCAGACGGCGCGACGTGGCGACAATAATAATGACATCAACAAATAACTGAATGTATGTTAACAGGCACATACAACAACAATAACAACAACATTACTGCAAGCGCTGACGTGCAACAATACCGACCATTGAAGTCATGCCACAAAAAGCACCTGTACGGTACATTCAAGTCGCATGCTAGTATGGACATGTTTGTTGTAATTATGTAGGCGTGTTGTTGTTATTTACATACAAACACACACACACACACATAGTAGACATGTACACAGTTAAGAATGCAGTTGTTGCAAACGTTGTTTAATAAGCAATAATTTTCCACTAATTACGCACGAAAAAATTTAAAAAAGCAAAAACAACAAGAAAACCCAAAAAATAAATAAATAAGTGTATACACATACACACGCACATAGCAGCGCCCAATATGGCAAACGATTCAATAAAACAGCACAAAGTATGTATGCAGTAGCGCTTTTACGCCAGCGTGGCGTCACAAAATGTGAAATCAGTCGCTCTTATTTATTGTTGTATTATTTGCTTTGTATCGCTTATCATAGGCAATAACTTTTGCTGCCGCTACGCTGGTGTAGCGATGCGAAAAATTGCGTTTGAAGCGTTTGCTGTCATGGAAAAAGCTCCTCGAACAGAAACTGCGCACAACAAGTGCAGTTAGTGACAGCAATACAACAACAACAACAACAATGAAAACTACCAACACTTGTTATCATTAACAGACAACAATTGCCATGGCATTCAGCAATTGCAGCCATTGTTGCACACTTTCCTTTGCTACGCACCGTTGCGGTGAAAGAGAAAAGTGTCTGCCACTCAAGGCAGCTTAAAGGCGAAATATTGTTGCAACAAGTGCAATTAAGATAACAACAATTTATATACGTGATACTACTTGATGTACTTGATGCCAAGTGAATAATATGAGCATATAACAGCTTTAGTATTGTGTGACAAACGTGCCACAATAGCGTCATGTCGCACACAACCTTACTGGTTCGCAGTTAACGCTAATTAAGTAGTTTATTTCTGCTACTCAGCATGTTTTTGTCATATGTAGAGTGATGAGTTGGAGGAAGTAAGTGGAAGGCGGCATAATGTATGTATGTATTTTAAGTATCATTTCTGCCATTGTATGAGTTCTAATGTATAAGATAAAACAGAATATCTATCATAACATTAAAGAATTTTCTTCTGAAAACTCATATAGTTAAGAATTTTTTTTGTTGTATTTGCTTCATGATAAGTAAATTTTCAAGACTGGGAACAGTTTTCAGGAACAGTTATAAAATATTGCATACTTAAATTAATCTCAAATAATTTGAATAACTTAGACGCGTACAAGTTTTAAGAACAATATTTTTGTTAAATTAACTTAATAGTTGTAACTTGTAACCATTTGAGTCAACTCTAGACAAAAATGTAAATTTTATTTCAACAAAAAGGTATTATTTCAGTGTTTATGGCCTAATATTTTATGTTAATGAATATTAGAAGAAGGTTTTGTACATCAAGCGTTAGAAATTAGAACTCTTCATGACTGGGAACAGTTTTAACTATAATTCATATCTTATAAATTTAATTAATTTTGAATGAAAATAATAGTTTTTATAGTTCAGGCGTGCAAAATTAGTACTTCTCATAACTGGGAACAGTCTGTACTAAACTCTATATCCAAAATTTTTTTTAATTCATTTGGTAGTTTTATAATGTAAGAGAGAAAAATTATAATTATTTAAGACCGGGAACAGTTTCCACTAAACTATAGCAATAACTTTGAATGAAAATGGTAGTTTTTATACCATAAACGCTAAAAATTAGAACTTTTTTCAGGAGTGGGCACAATTTCCACTAAACTATATGTATATCTTATAATTTATTAACTTCATATTTAATGAAAATAAAATACTTTAAGTGTGAAAAATTTGAATTAATCAAGACTGGGAAAAGTTACCACTAAACTATAACTCATAATGTATATATTTTTTAATTAAAATGGTAGTTTTTATATTTTGAGTATTCAAAATTAGATAATTTCACTACTGGGAACAGTTTATACTTAACTATATCCTAAAATTGATTTACTTTGCATGAAAATAGTCGTTTCTATACTTTAAGCATGGTAAATTAGAACTAATCATGACTAGAAACAGTTTTAAATAACTTCAAATCCTATAATTTATTTTTTTTTTGAAAGAAAATGATAGTTTTTATACTTCCCAGTCGGGGGATAGCTTTAATTAAACTCTATGACTTATTATTTATTTATTTTTGAATGAAATGATAATTTTGAGACTTAAGGCGTGAAATACTTGAAGTTTTCATTGCTGGGAACAGTTTATACCCTAACTCTATATTTCATAATCAATTTGTTTTTGAAAGAAAATGCTTATTTTTATACTTTAAGTGTCAAAAAATAAAACAATTCACGACTGGGAACAGTTTTCATTAAAATTTATGTCTTTCAATTTATTTAATTTTGAATGAAAATGTTGTTTTAATCACTCTGAAATTGCTTCACTTTCTTTGAATTGACAATTTCGATTTTTTATACCGTTAAATTAAGCCACTTCTGTATTATGAAGGTCATAAATAGACGTAGTAGTCTAACCACGCTTTGCACTCTCTTTAAGTTAGGAAAATTACATCTCAAAGCCGTCTCTTAGTCGTCATACCCTGACCTTCATATATTTTTTTTACCAATATCATTACGATTATTCACCATTGCCATAAATAAAATAAACCGCAGTAAAGTGCAAAACATTGAAAAATACCCTTTGCATACAAGCACATATCACACTTATTTATATTTATATTTTTATAAGTTGACACGGAAGTGATGGCGACAATATTTATAAGTACTTCAGCTACTTACTGTCTGCCTTCTAATAGTTCACGATAAAAATATATAAATACAACCATATCTTTATTTATTTATATTATTTGAGTGTGGTACTTCGCATGAAAGTTGTATGCATAATTTTCTTTATTAATAAATTATTGCATGATGTTAGCAAATCAACATGAATAAAGGCCCCTTACAAGTGTGCATGGGTGTATGTATGTGTGTTGCGTAAGTGAGTGTTTGTACGAACACAGAAAGTGATCATTGTATCATCACTACTTGCAATAATATGTGTGTATGTGTGTTTTGTTTGTGGCTTTTTCATTGTCCACGTGCAGCGCTTGTTCAAAGATAAGGATTGAGTCATCTGCGCGGTTACATGTATAACTGCATAGTGGCTAAGTGGAGAGCGCAGTTCAGCGCATTTTCGCTATTATTTATATTTTTATAACAATTGCGTATGCAAAAACTATGTTACACAATAAAAATGATGTTACATATGAAAGTATGCATAAATGATATGTACGAGTAGCTCTCATTTAATAAAGTTACAATTATTGCTTTACTCAAGCAGTGGTAATCCCAGCAAGTTAAGCAAAAGCAATTACTTAAATATGTTATATTGTTTAATATGAAAGCTGAAACCGAATAAACTTCACGCGCATTCCTCTGCTCATTCACACATTTCGTTTTCCTTATTAATTATAGAAATAGAAAGTAATTACCATTAGCAATTAGCATTACCAAACAGTGGTGGCGTATTATAACGGCACTCACAAGCCAACACATACACCAACACATACACAACATACGCACATTCAAATGACGCCAACACTTGCAATAACAACCACACCAAAATTTAGTGTGCCACAGCGAACAACAACAATTTGCTGAGTAATCATCGTCGCAAGCTGAGTAATCTTGCAAAACAACAGTTGTTTTGCTCATTATATTCACATTAAACGCAATGCGCCAAACAACTAATGAAGATGAACAATTTTAAGCGCCGCCGTTTGGGAGAATGGGCGTCCACTTGCAGTTAATTTGTTCACACTTTTTCGCTTAGCTGCTGTGGCGTTTATGAGGGGGCGCGTAGTAGTAGGCTTCGCGTTTAAAGAGGAAAGGCCTACACACAGCGAAGATTTCATACTCGCTTATGTAATGGGTGTAGTGAAAATTTTCATTTTCCATAAATGGGCAATGTAGTCAACAACAAAATGCAGTTAAACGCTTTGCACACATTTTAGTTGCTTGAAACTGGTGGGAACACCTCTTTTATGTTTGCTTACGCAAGAGCTGCGCTTAGCATTGCAATAACTTGTGAGCGCTTTATACTAGTTGGCGGCATAGTAAGAAAAAAGATGTATATAAATTATATTATCTCAAACCACTTTTCAACTCAAAAATAAAAAAAATAAGTAGCAGAAGAATAAAAATGTTTTAAATCCTAAATACTTTCTACGGCTGTTTATTATTAATTTTTTTGTACCATTTGATTTCAATTTTATGAGATACTTAAGAGTCTAATCTTTTTAGTCTTAAATTATATACTCCGCGCCTAAGAACAGTTTTTTTAGTAAGAATATATATTTAAAGATGAATAAATTTATAAAGTTATATTGTTCTATGAATCCTTTCTTTAATTTATAAACCTCGTGTGTCTGGGAACAGTTTTTCTTCAGTAAAATATTTTCATCTGAGAACAGTTTTTCAGTAGAAAACAGTTTAAATATATAAAGTTTTTTTGTAACGATATGTCTCATTATCCTATGGTAATCGTATGGAATCCTTTTCTTGGGATTCGATTATAATATCTCATTCGATTGATTCGATATAATATCTCATTCTTTAATATGTATGTATTTTCGTCAGGTAATATATTTCTGCGCCTGGGAACAATTTTTCGCTGATGATAAAGATAAAAAGTTTCATTGTTTTATGGATCTATTCCATAATTGTCGCTGTAAAAAAGTTGTGTATATATATTGATCTTCTTTTATACGTACATTTTTGTACATTGTATTTTCACCATGTTAAACATATATTTCAGTTTTGGGAACAGTTTTTTTTTCAGTAAAAAATGTGTAAACATATAAAGTTTGATTCGTCTATGAAGCTTTTCTTCAAAGTTCATATTTCGTGTGCCTGGGAACAGTTTTTCTTTGTAGTAGAAAAACATTTTAAGGACATATAGTGACATTATTGTAACTACATTCAAAATACTGCTGATTATTGTTTATAGCTCTAACATTTATACAGCCATATCCCTTTTTATCAACTGTTTTACACATTTTACTTAATTTCAAGGTAATGCACACATCATTACAACACCTTTCTAAACAAAATAATGATAAGTGTCTTTGAAAATGGAAAGTTTTTAACACTTAATCTGAAGTTGATTTGATAGGTTGAAATGTTGAAACTTTGACCTCTGGAAAACTCGTCAATTACAATTGAGAAAATTCAACGCAATTAAACTGAAGTATATTTGTAAAGAAATACCACTCCATGCACTAATATCGTGCTATTACCAAGCTGGTTAATAACAACATTTGAACAATCTGAATAGCTACTAATAGTTTAAAATTATGCACAGAAATGCAAAATTGCAGCAGTGATCGATGCAGCTTTACATACACAAATATATGATATGCAAGTTTAAATCGCAGCGAGTTGCTCATGTGGCAATAGTAAAATAAAATCCAAAATGCACCGGGTCGAAATCGAAAGATTTCAAAATTTCGATCAAATCAAAGTCCGCAGTGAAAAACAAAAAAAAATAAATGAAGGTGCTTTCCCGAAAATGTAATTTCGCATACCAAATTAAGCAGTAAATTTTCAGTAAGTACCAAAAATGCCGTTACTTGAATTTCTGCGGAAATAGTTTTGATTCTTTAATTGCCACATCTTTGGAAAACCAGCATTTAAATTATTTCACCATTTCTCATGGTCAATGGTATTAGTCAATGAGTGGTTACTAAATCGGTTACGGCTGAAGTCTTCTCAGAAGTGATGATGCAATATCCAATTATACAAATATGTATAAATGTATATATGGTATGCATATGTGTAAATATCTTAACATGTAAGTGTATATGAAGTATAGCGAAAATTTTCCCCCACTGAGTATAAAAAAATTAGAAATTTGCTGGTTCATATCGTCTGCAATTCTAATTCCATTTTATTCGGCTTTGTCTATAACATTTTTACATTTATCACTTCCTTTCGATGTGTGTGTGTGTGTATGCACTAACTTTTCAATCACTCTCTCCTCATGGACACTCCTTGGCATACCACTGGCATTCTGGCGCGTTCTTGCCATTTCCTTTTCCGCCCTGCCCAAAC
Organism: Bactrocera tryoni; assembly: GCF_016617805.1. Classification (NCBI taxonomy): domain Eukaryota; kingdom Metazoa; phylum Arthropoda; class Insecta; order Diptera; family Tephritidae; genus Bactrocera; species Bactrocera tryoni. The sequence goes on from NC_052501.1 coordinate 85,495,439, forward strand.
ACGTAACGCCGATTGTTGTTGTACATCGAGTCACTGGCACAGATGAGGCGTCCATTCTGCTTAAATATCAGCTGATTTTGGTAGAGCTCAACAGTCCAGTCGGCATTGTTGGGTTGCTGGAAGCTGGAGTGCCAAGCGGCCACCATATTAGACTGGCCATTGTAGCTGTTGCGCTCCAAATAAGCGACGCGTTTCGACTGGTTGTGCTTAAGCGTGAATTTCAATTTCGTCTGCCGATCGTTGGACACATCGCTCACTTGCGTTGTCCAAGGGCGTTTATTAACATTGTTGTTATTGTTTTCAAAGACGAAAACATAATCACGTTGGCCATCAATGGCCCTGTCGGCGGCATACATGTGCTGCAAGTATTTGCGATTCATCAAGCAAAAGTTTGGCTGGAAGAAGATAAAGTCGAGCGATGGCGGCAGATAGCTTATGTAATCGTTCAATTTGCGCTTCTGTTCGTTGGTCAAACTGTAGTAGTATTTGTTCTTTCTGATATTCAAAAAGTAGTATGCCACATTGAAGTAGTATTTGTCATTCACATCGCCGGCATCGTCGAATTTCTGGAACAAATACAATTGCAACTTGACCATCTTCTTGTAGGATGCGGCCGTGCCAGTGTAGATTCTATCCAAAGCGTAAGCCAAAGCGGTCGCATCGGCGCCAGTATAACGGCTATTGATGGCCTGCTCATTCCAGTTGTTCACATTTAGAAAATTCAAAGCGCGCTCTTCGATATCGCTCTCATCGATATTGCTGGCGCGAGCCTCTGGTGAAGCCGGCGCGTCCACTGTATCCACAGGGTTTGGCGCATCCTGAGGCGCTGCTGCTGCCTGGCCCAAAACTATGGTTAAAATTAAAATCGCTGCGCTTACTTTGCTCAACATTGCTTTCGACATTTGCACTTGAACTGTTTGACTGAAGGTCCAACGACTTGTATTTATGGGTGCTGCTCCTTGGGGCAGTTCTCACTTATCAATTGAGTTGATTGTGCTCAAGTATCGATAGCAAGTAATTGTCATTCTGCTGGATTCAAGTGTGCGCAAATAAAAGTTGTTTATTCGGCAATAATTGAATTGCGAAGCTTCCGCACCTGCTAAGCGCGCATCAATAACTAGGTAAAGCGTTAGACACAACTTCGATAGTGAAATGCGCACTTATATTATAAAGTAGGCAAATAAAAGGTAATTAGAACAATACTTTAGATAAACACAATCAGTGATGCAACACCCCCTATTTGAATAATGAGGAACGATACAAATATTTCGATTTGAGCGTCTGGCAAGTGGCTTTGTAATAGCACTTTCTTTCGGATATCTTAATATATGTGTAGTATATTAAAAAGTACTAAGTCGTAAAGAGTTAGGCAGTTAATTCAACGGGCTTCAACGCCAGCGGTGTGTGTCTTGCTTGATCCAAGTTTCGAACCTTTCTGAACAGCTCCTTTACATTTGACGTTTAGACATTGCTTTAAATCGATAATGGTGTCTAGATATAGATTTTTTGGACTATTTCAGACTATGAAGTAGAAGTTTGATGTTCCTAACAATACACAAGGTACAAGGCTTCAACGCCAGCGGTATGTGTCTTAGTTGAGCCAAGTTTTCAGTGGTGTGTGTCTTGGTTGAGCCAAGTTTTGAATCTTTCTGAACAACTGACTTACTTTTGACGTTTAGACATTGCTTTATATTAGATAATGGTGTCAAAATGTGGAGTTTGAAGCTCCTAACAATGCGCAAGGGTATATAGTAATACAAAATACTTATGGCCGTGGAAGTCCTATACGAAATTGATATCAACACAGATTTATCTAAAAGGGCGTACGCTGGAATGACAGCTTTATGCAATAACTTTAGTTAAGTAAAGTACTTCCGCTGAAGTAATCTTGATACTTGTTAACTTATCTAATCTAACCAATTGTTATAAAATTATCAAACGAGAGGCCACTCCTCTGAAAATAATTCCAGGGTTATATGATTCAAGTAACTAAAACAAACATGATGTCATGGCCACTTGAAGATGATACTTATAGTGATTGCCCTTAATTAAATTGCTGGAATATAAGAGAATATTATTCTTATCGAAAAATCCCCTTTCATTGAAGTAAAATTGTAGGTAACTGCACACAATTGCTCAGGCAACGCTCACTCAATGTTGCCACACTGCGCTTTTCGCTTGTTTCTCCTGAATTTCACCAATCTTTCAACTGCACCAAATTACAAGATCAACATGATCCATCATTTTAAGAAAATATCACAAAAATTTGGTAAGCCATAAGCGGGCCACACAATCAATCTTTGGCCACAAAACAAATTTCATTGTCATGATTTAATTACTTTATTACATGCGAGCGGTTTTATAAAACCCAGAAGTCTGTGGTGAAAGATGCAGCATTAAACATACAAAAAAAAGAAACTTAAATAAAGCGCAAGATAAATCGCCAAGGCAACGTCTTACCGAAAATAATTTCACATATATTGTGGCACAGCCCACCAGCGCACAAGCAACGCTACTCCCGAAGGAAGGAAGCACGAAATGTTCTTAATAAATAATTCAATTTATTATCGAGACAAAGAGGAGAGTGAAAAGTGTGCCGCAAGCCAGGTTTGCGCGCAAGTTGCATGTGCTGCATGTGTGTTGCACGCTTAAGAAAGCGGTAGCCAACTCACTGCCAAGGTTGACCGAAGGAATTAATAATGGCCAACAAAATGTTGATGAGCGCCGCAATGCATGCATGCAGACACACACACACGCAAGCCACTTTGCCTCTGAATGCGTGTGTGTTTTTGTGTTTGAGGAGGCCACACACGCGCCAAATGCCCGACAGGCAGCAGAGGGCGGCAATAAATGTTTGGACGTGGCTGTGGCAGCAGGCGGACACTTTCCTTACAAATGCGCGCACACACACACTCACTCACATATATATGTATTTACAAGAAAAACATGTGAGTGCATTTTCAGAACGTTGCTGCTGCTGCAACGACAGCCGATAGCCTCCGGTGCGGCATGCGGCGGCGCGGCGCTTTAATGATTTTCAATCTACGAAATGAGTGAGTTTTTAATAACCAACAGTTATGCGGCGATTTGCCGTTATTAAGTAGTACAAATAAAATGTGAAAGGCAGGAAAGCAGAAAAAAGGGGTTGAATTCTTAAGAGAACGCTCAATGAAAACGCTTAAGGCTAAGAAAATGATGCGATGGAATTGATTGCTACTCAAAATAAAAACAAAAAATAAATAAATAACAAAATGTAGTGAAAAAATAATATATTTTTAGAGTTTGGATACCAAAAATAGTGGTCAAATTACTAAATTTGGTTAATTAGTGCTTTGAGGAGGGGCAAAGCTGACCTAAAAATAGAAGCAGGGAGCGAAAAGTTAAATAAATGTGGGAATTAGGTGGAAATTAATGATGATTTTAGTATATCAGATAAATTGAAGAAATTGCTTTCTTGATATCATATTAGCAGATGAGCAGATTATTCATATCTGCTGAGCTGAGTTGTTGAGAGAAGAGCGGAGGATAATAGGGACTTAAGCACACAACTTAAACATTGAAGAAAGGAGAGAGAAATATATTAGCTTCAGTGACGTAAAACTATTGTGGGTGTCAAAGTAACCTAATTTAAGGGCTTACAAGGGTTTCAAAGCTTAAAAAAAAATAAAAAGAATGTCATATTAAATTCTGGAACGTTTCTAGATTACTGTCAGTTTCATCAAAAACGCAAGCCTTCAAAGACAGTCGAGAGATCGTTGAAGACAGTATTGTTCTATATGACTTTCGATCTCTTCAACTGATTAAAATATTAAAAAAGTGAGTGACATGGTTCTTGAAAATCGTGAAACGCGTTCTTACTCGACTCGTCCCGATAAAGATGATTTTTTTTTAAAAGATTGTTGATCGTACGAATCCCGACTCCCCATCCAAGGAGAGAATTATAACATCCGATGAAGAATAAGTGTACTTGAAAAAAATTCACCAATCATCGGAATTGGGAGAAAAAAGCCGAAACCAAAAAAAAACAACATATCAAATCCGCTCAAACATCAATGTGATGCTCATTGTCTTTTTCGATTTTCGTGGTTTGGTGCGTCATGAATTCGTTCAGGAAGGACAGACAGTCAAAAAGGAGTTCTATTTGGCCATATTGAGGCGCTTGAGTGAGAACATCTTATGAAAATGACCGGTTTGTGGAAGAACAATTCATGGATTTTATACGATGATAATGCACCATCTCATCGAGCCACGATTATGATCGAATTTAAAGCCAAAAACGCAATGAATACCGTCGATCAACCAACGTATTCCCCATTTGGTTTCGTGTGCTCATTTTCTTATTTCCTAAATTAAAATTGCCGCTCGGTGGATCGCGTTTTTAGTCGATCGAAGAGATAAAACAAAATTCGTTGAAGGAGCTGAAGGCCATCCCAAAAGTGCTTATATAAAGTGTTTCGAGGACTGGAAAAATCTTTGGTATAAGTGTATTACATATTACTTTGAAGGCGACAAAATAAATATTGAGGAATAATTAAATATTTTACGTTTTATTTAAAATTTCCGGGTACTATTTTATCTCAATATAAACATGGTTTGCCCGGAAAGTAATAGGACTGATTTTCTTCCGCCGCGACTGTATTTCGGAGCGTGCGCGCACCCACTGGATTCGGTGAAGGGCTTTTCTGGCTGACGAACGAGGTCAGTGTCTCTGAGCACCTGGAGAGTCAGGACAAACACTTCCGCGCGATGTGTTTCTGTGAGTGGTGCAAGCCGAAATACGAAATGATTAAATTCTGTGTGAAACTCGGTAACTCTGCAACGGAGACGTTTGATATGATCAAGCCGGCTTACCCAGATGTTGCTTTAGCAAGAAGTGGTGTGTTTCGGTGGCACCAGCCCTTTTTAGAGGGCCGGGAAGGGGTCGCTGATAAATAAGCAAATACAAAGTGAAAACGATGTTAATTTTCTTTATTGACATCAAAGGCATCGTCCACCATGAACTTGTTCCTCCTTGAAAAACCGTCAACGCCAAGTTTTATGTGGAAGTCCCCAAGAGACTCAAACGATTGGAAGTTGCCCACGCCCAGGCCCACACCACCTTTCTTGTGAACAGCTACCTAACAAAGGCCGGCATCCCAAGACTTCCGCAGCCGTTCTAGAGCCCAGAGGTGCCAAATTTTTAAGGGTTGATTAGCAACAACAAAGAAAATTTTAAAGTTATGTTATGAACTTCTTAGAAAAATAAACATTTTGTTTTTATTAGCGCACATCTTATATTTTTTTTTATAAGCACCGCTATAAAGGTGAACATACATAGCACACACCACTTCGTAAAACCTCACACTCCGGACTGTCAATAAAGCAAAATCGAAGAGAATTTACCCATCATTTCATTGAATTGTTTAAAAGAGAGAAGGAAATGAATCAGCAAAATATGGAAATTATGCGGAAAAAGGCCACGAAGTTGAAAACGTGCGCTGAAAATTGAAAATAAAACATGAATAACAATAGTAATATTGCTGCTACCGGCCGGCTGGCCGACTGACAGCGCGCCGCTACTTGTGAGTCAAGCAATTGGCAGCGGCAAGCGGAAGAAGCTGACGAAGCACGCCTGTAAAGCCGCGCGGTAGTAATAAGCACGGCGCATAAATGAATAACATGAACTGCAGAAATTTTCTACACGCACTCACACCATTAATACCAGCATTTATATATACACACAAGCACACACACAGTTGCATGCAGATGTTGTGACATTCACGTGCGATATCTGCACGTCCGCATGCGCATTTGCTTTCCGATTAGGCGACTAATGAAATCTGCCCGAACAAATCAATTATATTAGCTGTGTGTGTTAAGCGCGCGTTAAATAACGTTTGCCTGCTTAAAACGCGCTGCTAACTGCCAGCCAGCGCGCGGCAGCTGCGCTACCATTCCGACAGCTGTTGTCATTTTTTGTGCCATTCTGCGCTGCTGCGCGTTTGATTGATCATTTTGCGCTGCAATTCAATTTGTTTTTCATTAAACATCGCAGTTTCTCGCCTCTGCGCCAATACACTCGCACGTAGCTTTGCTGTTGTTGCAAGGCAGTTTGCTGTGTTTGTGTTTCGTTTTCTGTAATCTTTCTAATTTTCACTGTCGGTGGTGGCTTCGCTAGCGTCTTTTTTGCTACTTTCCTAATTGGCACACACACAGACACGCGCGCGCGCGGTGCTTACTGCTGCGCGCCTGACCTACTGTTACTGTTCAAGCGGCAGCTTTTGATTGCCCACTTTCGGCTGTGGCTCAGCGCTGTTTGCCACCAACTGCTGTTGGCCAACTTCATCTGCACGCTAAATGAGTTCGCGTTCGCATTCGTTCTTAATTTGATTCAATAATTCTTTCGTGTAATCAAAACGTTTTGAGTTGAGTTGCGTTGAGTTGAGTTGTGGAAAGCGGCAACCGGACTTGTTCTAGCTGTGCGCTGCTTTCTTTACTTTTGTATTCACTTTATGGCATTTATTATAGTCGGTTAATTGTTATTTTCTGTGTTGCTGCCAGCGTTAATTGTGTTTAGAATTTGTACGAGCGCATTTATGCTACTTTCGCAATTCTTTATAAATAATTTTATGTTTTCTTTGCTTTCTCTCACCGCCTCTACAAGTTGTTCTTATTGCCAGGTGCGGCACACATTTTCGCTGTATTTTTTTAATGCCGCAAGTACAACAAATTTTTACTTTTAAATCATATTTTTAGATATTTCCTTCCGTAACTTGCTATTTTCGGCCAATGGGTTGTACACGCGCATGCGCGCGGTTCGCTTGTTTGCCACACCGCGTTAATTCGTACACAAAAAATTGGTTAATAGTTTTTTCTTAATTATTTTTGTACTTGCGCTCTTTGACAACAAGTTTCCCACTACTTTTCCCCCCAGCACCTCGCCTCCTTAATAGGTAAGCTTTTAAGTGCAAGTGCAGTGCTTAAAGCGCACAGTTGAGAAAGACAGTCTTATAAGCGGCAAAAAAGCAGTTTGAACAGTTTGAACAAGAAATGAAATATTTCAGGCTTTAAAAGGCGCCCAAGTGCTGAATTAATTGTGTGTGGCGAAAGTGAATTGGCAGCGCTAAATCTATGAAGGCATCGCTCGCATGACGTCTGCGATGTGTGGGAAAAATGTGTGGACTTAGTCAATTATATATTTATTTAGTGATTTTTTCCAGTTCGTCGCTGCACGAAAACTCAAATGCGACGATTGATTCAATTAAAAATTCATTTATGTACATAGTCATTAAGTTCCGTATGAAGCCACAAGTGCCATTGACATTGAAAGTGGCAGCGCGCAGCGATTATCGATTGTCTTTTACCGTTACAAATACTCACAACCTCAAGTCGGATTGTTTTTACTTTTTATGGTGATTAATGTCGGTTAAGATAATGTCAGTCAATATTGAAAGTTTAGCGAACAGTTTTATTTCAAAATTGAAAAGTTTCCATGAAAGTGAAAGCTCGTGGAGCAAGTTTTAGAAGACAGCTTTCTTCAAAGTCTAATAAGCTTCCGTATATGGTAGGTGAAAGCTCTTGGAGCAAGTTTTAGAAAACAGCTTTATTTAAAAATTAAAAAGCTTCCATATATGGAATGTAAAAGCTCGTGGAGCAAGTTTGAGAACCATATCCGTGAAAGGTCGCGGAGCAAGCTTTACATGACAGTTTCCACATATGTGAAAGCTGGTAGAGCAAGTTTTAGAGGACAGTTTTATTTAAAAATTAAAAAGCTTCGATATATGGTATGTAAAAGCTCGTGGAACAAGTTTTAGAAGACAGCTTACATCAAAATTATAAAACTTCCATATATGGAATGTGAAAGCTCGTGGAGCAAGTTTTAGAGCCATATATGTGAAAGCTCGTGGCTCAAGCTTTCATTGACAAACAAAAAATTTATGGCAGAAACCACGTGGGTAAAGGCTCTAACACATATTAATATATACATACATATAATATTAGTATATAATATAATAATAATAATATAAACACATAGTATTAAATAAAAACAATCGGTTGTAGAGCTTGTCATCCTAGTATACAGCGCCAAGATGACAAAGCACTTAGGACAGTCGAGAGAACTGTTCTTCGAAAGATCTTCGGAGACGACCGCGTGAGCGACGAATATCGAAGAAGTTGAAACCTCGAACTGTATGTGCTCTACGGCAACATGGATATAGTTAAGCGCATAAAAATTCAATAAATGCGCTGTCCGGGCCATATCTTTCGCATGGAAGATTATACTCCAACAAATAGCTCCTTCGATTCGAGACCAATAGCTAGACAATGGAAGCAAAGGCGCCCATGCATCCATTGAAAAGACCAAGTGAACAGCGACCTGTCTGCATTTGTAATGTACAACTGCCGTGACCTCGTAAAGGGTCGGGGCAACTGGTTTCGTTTTCTCGGCCCAGACCAAGTCACGGTAACACTGCCAAAAAAAAAAAAGAAGAGAGTTAAGTCCTACCATGAAAGAAAAAAGGATTTTATTGAGACTGCTCTTTTGAGGATATATCGCAGAAGCATTAGAGATATTCGAACTTCTTAAGAACTAACTTGAAAAAGAGTATTGAACTCGCGATAGGATTACCGGTACTTCAGCACTTTAAAATGTCGTTGAAGCACAACGCGGCACACATTTTTATCTTGCTCATAAATGTTGGGTGAAAATGGTGGAACAACCGAGACAAATACTTGGAACGCGACAAATGCCATGAGACTTGTCGTGTCATTGATCTTTAGTCAACAAATGAACGCGCAAAATGACAACAAATATTAGCGGCAAAGAACAGCGTACATATACATATAAAGATACGAGTAGAAGATAATGAAATCGTAAACAACAACAGAACATAAAGAAAGCAGAAAACCAGCTAACTGCTGATGGATTGCTTGAAAAGTGACTGCGACGCGAGCGCGCGAAACCAACAATTTGCACAAAATCTATTTTCCAGCAACGCAGATACCACTGCAAAGATATGCGCGCGTATGTAGTGCAACACGCGTTGACGGCACTGAGCTTGCGACGCTTATCGTCATGACAACTCGACGCGTCTATTTGACTTGCAATTAGAATTGTCGCAACAAGGTTGACGACTGCAAACAGAAAAAAGGCGCGCAGTAGGTGCAGACGGCGGAGCAACACAAGCTGCAGCTATGCGCGAGGAGGAGGTGCGGTGGCGCAACCGTAACAAGCATCATTAGTTGCCGCTAAATGCGTTGGCTGGTGGCTGCGGCAGTGACGGTGACAGTGCCAACACACGGACGCGCACGCGTTGCGGACCTATCGAACAAGTGTATCTGCCAGATACGCTTCTACACGAACGCTTTAGTAAACTATTCGCAGATAAGTGCAAATACAAACACGGCGCGCAGGTAGTTGGGCGCGCTGGTGCCCCACCGCGGCGTCAAAGTGCGGAAATGTTCCAGCTGCTTCATGGTACAGCTGGGGCTAAATACGCGCATGCCATAACAAAGCGATAAAAGTGTGAATAACACTAGATGTCGAGAAAATTAGTTGTTAAATTTGAAAGAGTTCTAGAATTAGTAGCGGCAGCAGCGAAGAAGAAGCGCGCGGCATAGCGGCACACACAGGCGGCAAGATCATCTGCAGCAGATGCGGAAGCCGTTAGTCAGTAGGATTAGCGGTAGTTAAATGCAGTACACAACAAACAGCCAGCAATGCAGTAGGCGCTGAAGAGCGCTGCGGCCAAACGGAGAAGCGGCTGCAACAAAAAATTTTGTAATAACTTCGTTGGTGCGTGCGAATTTGTGCAATTATCCGCGGCATGAAAAGTCGTTTCACGGTACATTTTATTATAACTTTTAATCTATTTAGTACATAAAGCTATTACGAAATCGGCGAATCGGCGAATGCGCCGCAATGACACGGTCGTAAAAGGTTTCATAATTTCGCTCTTGTGAGTTGCGATTTTATGGATTGCTAAAATATTAATTTATTTCAACTTTTCGTTTTTCATTTATTTTTTTTTTTAATTTTTTGGTGATTTTTGGTGAAACTCATGCGTCGGTTTATAAGTTGTGCAGTGCACATGCAAGCAGCCGAAGTTTTACTTTCAGCCGAAGCCAAAACGAAGCTATTACAAAGTAACTTCGCCTGGACAATGCAGTAACTGACGTTGAGCAATACGAAAAGCTACGTTAGGGTCGGGATGGACCTCTCCGAGCCGTTCGATACAAACCAAGATTTCAGACAAGGCGACACCCTTTCGCCCGACTCCTTTAATCTATTGCTAAAGAGAATATTTCGAGCTGGAGAGCTTAGTCGAGGAGGTACAATCTTTTATAAGAGTTTACAGCTGATGGCGTACGCCGATGACATTATAACAGGGTGTTCAAGCTATTCTCGCCGTTAGTTCTGCTTTATTCAGACTAGACAAGGTCTGGTAGTGAACGAGTGATGAAATATCTCTTGTCATCAAACCAACAATCGTCGCACTCGCGACTTGGCTCCCACTTCATCATTGTTGAGAGAAAGATTCTGCGAAAGATTTATGGTCATTTGCGCGTTGGCCACGGCGAATAACACATTCGATGAAACGATGAGCTGTACGAGATATATGACGACTTTGACATAGTCCAGCGATTTAAGAAACAGTGGCTACGCTGACTAGGTTATGTCGTCCGAATGGACGAAAACACTCCAGCTCTGAAAGTATTCGGCAGAGTACCCGCCGAGGGATGCAGAGGAAGAGAAAGACCTGACTACACTTGGAATATCCAAAATTTCTTGCCGTTCAAAAGAACTGAGTTAGCAACCCATCCGAAGTCGTAAATAAAGATAAATATATAAAACTTGCATTTACTTGTAGATCATAGTCCTAACTCGTCGCACACTAATTAAGACTTCAGCAGCTTGTCTTGCTCGGTTTATGCCGCGAATGCATGCGCACTTGAAGTTGAGAAAAGGTGCGACAATCCAGGCATCAAAGCGAAGTGTCAATATTGATGAAGATCTTAGCTGACAAACAAAGAAGATCACTTCAAAGTGCACATCCCTTAAGCTGAGCAAACGACTGGCAAAAGCGGCGCATAAAAACTGCTTCAGTTTGCATGGCTAAAGCAAAGCTATGCAAAAAGACAAGCGAAAGCTAATATGAATTTATTTCGCCTTTGGAATTTCCGTGGCTAAAGAGATGTCAACTACTCTCAGCGATGTCACCGGTCTAAACTGAGTATGCTAACACAGTTCACGCGATGCTTGTGCTTCGGTAAAATATTTTTGTTGTTTCATTTTTAAATAATTTACGTTTTTATTTCGTGAGCAAGTGTCAACTTTCGATTTCGAAAGCTTTTCGTAACAATGGCGCAGTGCTTTGTCACTCCAAATGGCTAAACCGCATGCCAATACAACACACCAATAGACCTCTCGCACAGTTGCGATGTGCGTTTTTTCGTGCCTCGGTTGCAATACTAGACAGGTGTTTCAATCTGGCGATCATGTCTGTGCGCACATAAATGGCAGTGCATCACTTTCATTTTAACGAGCAGTTTAACTGTCTTTAGTCTCATGCAAGATTTTAAGCCTCCGTCATTGCTTCGGTTTGATTTATGGTCACAGCGTTTAAGTGCGTGGTTAAAAGCTTTACAATTTTGATAAGCTTTTGAGCATTTACAAAGTTAATAAATCAGTTAATTATATAGAAACGATTAATTACTGAGACCTGTAGATATTTGAGAATTATCAAACGATCACTAAAAAGAAAAATGATCAAGGAAGGGTAAATCCGAATTCATTACAACTCACAATTGGATATGATTCGTGAAATATTTGAGTGATATCTAAAATAGGAGACTATTAACTCTTGCTCACTCTTATCCCTAATAGACTCATTTCATGAGATTGTAGTCAAAAACTAGAAACCATTGAGTCATAACTTCTCAGACTTACAGAGGAACATCAGACTGAGACTACAGTGGGCTTTACAGAAGAACTTTTGAGCTTCTCACTGAGTGAAAGTCCGCAGGCTGACACATAGATGGCGCTAACAGATTTAAATCCATATGATTTTTAGTTATCCTTAAATTTGACAGCTTTCGGGTTATTAGTTGGTCCCACATATCACTTTGAGTGAAGCAACTTTTGTTTTTGTAAAAAAAATGGATAAAAATGAATTTCGCATGTTCATAAAATATTGCTTTTTGAAGCGTAAAAATACAGTTCAAGCAAAAACTTGGCTTGATGACGAGTTTCAGGACACTATCAAAAGAAAATCAGCCATCAAGGATTGGTATGCTAAGTTTAGACATGGTGAGCTCCGAAGACGGTGAACGCAGTGAACGCCCAAAAGAGGTTGTTATCGACGAAAACTTCAAAAAAGACCACAAAATACTTTTGGAAGACCGTAAAGTGAAGTAGTCTGAGATAGAAGGCACTCTAAAGAAATCAACTGAACGTGTACATCATATCATTCACGGATATTTGGGTATGAGAAAGCTCTGTGAAAAGTGGGTCCCACGCGAGCTCACTTTTGACCAAATTGATGATTCGGAGCAGTGTTGCGAGATCTTCAAGTGCAATAAACCCGATTTTTTGCATCGATATGTGACAATGGATGCAAAATGACGCCATTATTTTACTCCGAAGTCCAGTCGATGGTCATCCGAGTGGATTACACACGACGAACCCGCTCCATAGCGTGGAAAAACGAAAAAGTTGGCTGGCAAGTTTATAGTGTCTGAGATCCGCATGGAAAAATTTGTATTGACTAACTTGAAAAAGGAAGGACTATCAAAAGTGAATATTACTTGGAGTTATTGGATAATTTGAGGGACGAAATCGCCGAAAAACGTCATAAGGAAAAAGAAAGCAATGCTTCATAAAGACAAAGGACCGTGTAACAAGTCGATGAAAACGATGCCAAAAAACTATGAATTGTACTTCGAATTGCTTCCACATCAACCGTATTCACCAGATCAGGCCTCCAGCAATTATTTTCTCTTCTCAGAATTCAAAAGAATGCTCGCTGGGAATCAATTTTTGTCGAATGATGATCGCGGAGACTGAGGCCTATTTTGAAGCAAAGGACAAATCGTACTACAAAAATGGTATCAAAAAGTGGGAGGGTCGCCTTTGAAGGCAACTATGTTGAATTAAAAAAACGAATTTTTCCAAAAAAACATATTTTTTTATAGTATAGTATCTGGAAAGACTTTTCAATTGACCTTTTATATCTTCAAATAGAAGTTCGAATGCTAAGCGTTAAAAGCTATTCGTATATATTTTTTGGAAAGCTCTTTGGATTACCTTATAAAAAAGTTCAATAATCTACTGCGTGGTCTCAAAAAATAATAGTTTTGAGAAAAATAATGATTTCTTCAAAAACACTTAACAACAAAGACAACATGCATTCACTTACCGTTAAACTGAGTTCCATTCACAAGATTTTCACTACACACTCCGGTTACACGTCTGTCAGACATTCGTTTAGAGCAACAACTCACTTAAAATATGCATTGATTGCACAAAAACTAATCTCGTTTTAACACCATTAAATATTTCCACGATCCATTTGCCAGCTGAACCGACCAAATACAACACAATTAACGCTGAAAAGCTAACCGTTTGTGATAATCTAAAACTCCGCAGCGAACAAGTGTTCTTCTTTCACAACGCTTGTTTACGCTGCCTTCTGCCCCTTCTTTCCACAATGTGCCGCACAGAGGTTTGTTGACTTTGCCACTGCCACTTAAGGTCTGTTGTTGCTGCTATTGTTGCCGCTGCTAATTTGATTAATGATAAGCTCCGCTTAGCCGGCACAAACAATATGCGCTGTGATTCATTGCGCTGCAACAACTGCCAACACTGTGCGCCTCTCGTGCACCAACCAACTGCTACCGGTGCGCATATACTGTTGCATGCGCTAATTGTTGTTGCTGTTGCTGTCACACTTTTGCGACTTCGCTCGGAGATCGGTCGCGCTGACCGACTATCGCTTGAGTGCTTCGCTGTTGCCGCTATATTTGCCACTCGCAATGCGTTTAATTGATTTGAAAAGTGACTTGCAACGCATCAACTGCGACGAACTGCCGCGCACTGTGCTGAACTCTGTTGCAAATTGGATGGTTGACTAGCGCGCGCTGTGTGAGCGACGGGCCAGAGCGGAGTGCTGGGCGGTGAGCGGCGCGCGTCTTTGCGACCAGCTGCGCCACGCTGCGTGTATGTTGCAAGTTGTGATTTACGCAAGCGAAAATAATTTTAAACTGCAAAGAAAGAGCAGAGACAGCAGACAACGGTCCGCATTAGTATGGCATGCAGTGAAGCGCGGCGCAACGCGGCGTAGAAAAAGTATTTGCGCAAAAAGTAAGAAAAAAAAGAGTGTTCAATTTTAAATGGGTTAAGCAGCAGCGGCAGCATCATCATTTCTCGCATTTCTCAACGCTTTCCTTGTAATTTGCTCATTTGCGGCCGCCGCCGCTGCCACTGCCGCCCCAATGCACCGTTAACAATGCGTTTATTATTTCATTTGCTGTCCGCCTCACTAAAGTGTGCCTTTTATAAATATTGTTGTTGTTGTTGTTGTTGTTGTTCTGGTTGTTGTTACTGTGGTTGATGCGCTGCTGTCTGTGGCAGGCGCGCAACAATGCCGTGCTTTGTGTGGCAACAATTGCCCACAAAGCATTCCACAGCGTTTAGACGCCTTCGCGACGCCTTGCTTGATAACACAACAAATATTTACGCGCGGTGAATCAACAAGCGGCATCAACAACAGTGCGCACATCAAGAACAACAATAACAACGGCAAATGGTTGCACACACATGCAAGCGCACAACATTTTGCCACAATTGCATTTAATGACATTTAAGATTCTATTACAACGATTGCAATTTGTAATTTAGTCCGTTTGACTGACTTGTGTTCGTCATTAGAATGGGTATTGTTGCTCTTGTTGTCTGCTATTTAATGCAGGCGTTGCGGCTGTTGTTGCAACTATTAGTGGTGTCGTTGTGGTCGCAATGAGCCATTTCCTCTTTGGCGAATATTAAATTTAACGCGATTGCACATTTCGCATACGAGCACTAACACACTTACATATACCTACACACACATGCACAAGCATAACCATATGCGTTTATGTGCTCACCCCGAGCTCTCCAATGCTTGGAAAATATTATGACTCCAAGCAAAAGTATATTTGCTGCGGTTCACGTATGAAGTTAACTGTTTGTAGTAATAAATGTAGACAATACTTAATTCAAAAATTTACATAAAAAATATCGTCTTTTTTATATATCGCAAAATCGCAATAATTCCAAATTAGTAAATTTGCTCAGTGCTATTAGTCTTTCAGCTCTAAAAAGTAGAAGAATCAGGTTGTAAAAGTGAAAAAAATTTGAGAAGTTCATATAATTCCTACGAAACGAATGAAAAAGTTACGAAAAAGTGTTATTTGCTTAAAAATATGCTACAATCTTATGAAAATCTAAAAAAAAAATACCACGTATAGCCTTTTTGTACAGTCCAATTAATTTAGGCTCGCTTTCGCAATATCCACTTAGTGTCCATCTGTCAGTTAAGTTCTGGTTAACTTAACCAGGACTTATTCTTACAATAAAAAAACCTGTTTATAACCGGAACTTAACTGACAGATGTTTGCTAACCAGATTTGGAGAAAGCGGCTCTTCGTACATAAAGATTATAACTGAGAAACCAGTTTTTGCTCTTCGCACAGCCGGCTACTGGATCAACGTTAAGCTCGATGAACGATCTGCTTTTACACTTGCTTCTTCATTTTGTTCTGTTTGTTTTCGAATAATTCAAATTCATCAACTGATTGCTATTTTAGCAAGGCACACAACCAATTTTATAGCCTGGACAACAACCCGCAGAGTTAAGCACTGCCGAAATAGCAGAGCGGGCAACAACCCGGATAGTTGCATTCCAATTTCAACTTCATTTGAATTATATGAAGGGGTTACATTGGTTACCTCGGTTAAAAACAGCCTTTTTTCAACAATTTTTTTCTCTTATAAAAAGTGAAATGTTTTATTAAAATTTTTTATTTGCAAACATACACTATCAACAACGAAATTCTGAAACTTTTGGACAAAACTATAATATTTTAAACTCGGCCATTGCGACGCCCTTTCCGATGACCGCTCGATTGATCATCTAAAGTGAAAATATACCTGTTTTAGTTCGAACCTTAACTTATAACTTAGACGAACGAAAAAAACAGAAAATTGGATTTTTGGCAGAAATTCTTACAAAAAATTAAAATTTCAGTCAAAATTTCGTAAAATTTTATTTTAAATTGTTGTGATCGAAAAAAAATTTTATTTTTTTTTCAACTAGTTGTGATCGAAAACAAACCTTCGTCCAAGTCTTTAAATTGTATGTCAAAGACCTGTGTAAAATTTCATTAAGATGGGTTCAGTAGTTCTCGAGAAATCTTACCAACCGACTTCAAAAACACAGTTTCGAAAAAAAGTTTTAAAGGCGGCGCACTTAACCTAGCTAGCCTCGAGCGCAGAAGTTTTCAAAGCTGTATCTCCGAAACTATTACTCGGGTCAATTTAGGACAATATTCTAGATATGCTCAATAAGACAATAAAAAAAATCGATATTTTGAAACCCGTAAACCCAAGTAAACCTTTGAGAATTCATGTACTTAATTAAGATTTAAATTTCGTAAGGTAAGTGGAGCTAAATTAGTGCTTTAATCGAGCAAAGACTGTTTAATTTATGAATTAACTCCTGTGCGAAAAGGCTATTAGCAATGATTACTATAATTCTAACAATTATGAAACACCTTTAACACTTTCAGTGCGGTATTATCAAGAAAAGATCAGGAAATTATATGCAAATCTGTGGATGACCGTTACTGTCCGTCGAATGCTTGCTAAACAAAATTTTAATAAAACTATCAAAAAATCAAAACTTGCCACAAAAATTTTGGAGACGTTTTTCCAAACCTCGAAACCACATTCTTAAACTTAAAAGTCATGCTTGACTGCAAATATAGGCAAATCAGCACACAAATGCGGCCTTTTCCAATACCTTGATTCCAGCGACATCTATTGTATTTATAACTTCTAAGAACACGCAATTAAATATCATTGAAAACTTCTTCGGTAAATGTTCTAGAGTCTCAGGGTCTGCACACATGGAAATTCTCAATTTCTATTTCAAGCAGTAACTTCTAAGCTACAGAGCTAAAAATCATTCATATACTGGAAAATGCATATGCATAGGTAACTGAAGCATAAGCAACACAGAACAACATACATTAAGAGGTCCAACGCCTGATTGCAGCCAACGCCTATAAACTCGCGCATGCTAAGCGCTTTGAGGAAGTAAGGACAAGAGGCTGGGCGACATGCTAAGCGGTGGCACATTCACATATACTACACACATGCATATATACATAAATGTAGATACATATATCCATACAAACATAAATACATACTTACACAAATACATGCATGCAAACATACAAACACACATGCAAACTTAGCGTCCAAACAGTTATGAGCACAATAGCGAGCGCGTGCTTCTCACATTGGTCACCAAATAAAAGGCAATAATAATGACGCGTTTTTATGGTAACAGCAATTATCGGCTCAAAGCGTTAAAGTCGCAAGTAAATAAAAAAAATTAAAAATATAACGGGAACAGGGAAGGATTGAGAAGACATAAAAACATGCACAGATTGCAGACAGTAGAAGTATTATTATCATTTCGAGGCGCAGTGAGCAAACATGAATGGGTTTTATGCGCACTAAAGAATTACAACAGCAACAACAAAATTAATATAGAAGAAATGTGTAATGCGACATGCAAATATTAGCATAACAACAGATGCATTTGTAGAACTTTGCTCCAGCTCCAGCTCCAGCTTGGAGGCCGAGCAGTAAATATAATCATAAAATAACCGTAAAATGCACCGGCGTGCCCACGTAGACTCATGAGCGAGTAAGATGTAAATATGTATGCAAATGTGCTATCTATGTGTGTGTTGTTGTATTTGAATGCGCCTGCGGCAGTATAAATCACGTTAACTGTACTAAATACTAACGCCAAGTCAAACAAAATGCCTGAACATAAACAATGCGCCTGACTTATGGGCTAACCCCCGTACCCCGCCCGAGTTGCGGTGCAGAGGTAACAAAGTTGCGCCGCCTGCTTGCAACAAGTGCAGTGGAGCACCTGTAGCACCTGCGGCAGCAGCGCCACAGTGAGTCGCCGCAACTGCCGCTGCAATACACATATTTGTATGTGTGTAAATATGCATAGTGTGTATACATATGTATACATGTGGCGTGGTTAAGTGCTTGCTTTGGTATGGTGGCGGAAGCTGCGCCGCGCGACTGTGTTACAGTTATGCTTTATTGCATTTCGGTTTTTAGTAGATGTGTTCTAATTGATAAGATAATTTTTTATAAGAGATTTATGTCTCTTTAACTAGTTATTCAATTTAATGCTGACACAAATGCATAAAAGGCTCAGTAGACTCCTAGCCAGCGCAGCTACTCGGCAATGGTTGCTTACTCATTTGCTTAGCGGTATAGTTTTTATGGTGAGTTAACTCTCTTTTTGTTTAATTAATAATTGGGTTAAAGCAACAAAAACATTTTTCATTTCTACAAAACTATTTATCTCAAAGTTGTTTACTTTTGGAAAATTAATACAATTCTCGAATTTCAGGCGTAAATCCAATAAGAACATAGATTACAGGTAGATAGCTGCATAAGTACACAGATCATACACAGAAGAGGCAATTGTAAATAGCAACCTTCGGAATTTTGGTTGGAATGGGGCTATATAAGGGGTTACATAGGTTTACGGGTTTCAAAAAATCGAACTTTTTTTGTCTTATTCAGAATATTGTGCTAAATTCCCAAGTTGATTCGAGTAATAGTTTTCGAGATACAACCTTGAGAACTTGTGACGTCGAGGTTAGCTTATATTGTCACTAAAACCTTTAACCAATTTTTCCGGAAACTGTGTTTTTGCAGTCGGTTGGCAAGATTTCTGGAGAACTACTCAGCCGATCTTCATGAAATTTTAGACAGTCTTGGAGATACAATTCTTAAAGACTATGGATGATGGATTTTTTTTCGATTACAAATATTTGAAAAAAAAATTGCGAAATTTTCACTGAAATTTTCGTTTTTTTTTAAATGTCTGCCAAAAATAAAATTTTCGTTTTTTTTTCTTCACCCAAGTTCTAAGATAGGAATTTAACTAAAACACGTACTTTTTTCACTTTAGATGATCCTGTTAGGAGCTATTCTGCCAACGCGGGCGCTTCTTTTTTCCGAGGGTTCACCGGAAATGGCGTCGCAATGGCCGAGTTTAGAATATTGTTTTCCAAAAATTTCAGCATTTCTTTACTAATAGTGTATGCTTGTAACAATAAAAAAATCTAATAAAATATTCCATTTTTTATATGAGAAAAAAATATTTGAAAAAGGCTGTTTTTTTTATCCGAGGAAACCCATGTAACCCCTTAATGGATCAATTTATCGGCCTTTACTCGATTAAAGCGCTACTTTATGTTGATTTACTATACAAATTTAATCTTAATTTGTACATTAATTCTTAATCTAATTCAAATCGATTTTGAAACAATTCTGCGGGTTGCGTTCAGACTGTAAATTTGGTTGTGTTTTACTCTGTGGGTTCTTGTCCAGGCTGTAAATTTGGCTGAGTTTGACTTCGAAAGCCAAAATATGAAATAAAAACGTTTTCAAAACCCCAACCTATAAACACTTTGAAATCAAAAACTTTTCTGAACTCAGTTGGTTTTGACATTACCTTTTGAAAATCGATTAAATTGACTTAAATCACATTACAACTTAAATAATTTAGGCAAAAATCGCAGAAAGCACATTTTGAGTTTTTAATAAAGCAGAAACTGAATAAAAAATATTAAATCGAAAAAATACTTCCAAATACTAAAAGCCACAGCATATCTTAAAAAATTTGGAAAATGCTCGCCAAGCATTTGCTGAAAGTCAGTAAGGCGCTGCGTGGCGGTAAGTACGCTGTCAGGCTCCAAACAAAAATGCGTTAAAACTTGCTACTTAACTTCCCTTAATACCATTAGCGACGCTACGCAACGCCAGCAAGGCGCCAAGTACACCCTTCGCCGGCGGAGGCTTACGCAGCACCATGAATGACTTGCCGCAGCCGGAGGGCGATTGGCAGGAGCATTACAACCGTAGAAATCTGAAGAATACGGCTGTGCTTTCCGTTGGCATTATCACGTTGATTTCATCAATATATATGGTAAGCTAAAGCGTGACCCTAGTGTCGAGCGGCAGCTACTAATCACACACCAATTTACTCGTAGCATTTCACGGATGAGGCCATCAACTGGAACTACACGGTGCCTGTGTATGATAGATGTCTCTGAAGTGGTTTGAAGTGTGTAAATGTCTTAATTATTAAATGATAAATCAGAGATTTTTAATTTTCATTGTTAGCTTTCTTTGTGTTGATTGTTAATGACTCCCGCGCACAGTTCGTTATAGGAAAATTATTGAACACAATTAGTAAGCATTCAGGCGCTGTCAACTAAGCGACGCTGCGCTAAGCTTTGCTGCGCTTTCTTTTTTGCTTTTGCCACAAAATCCATTTAAGCAATAAGTACAAAGTGGTTAGTGGTGAAACCTCAGCTGATTAGTCCCCATGCACTTACCACAAAACGAAATGGGTGAAATGCAAGAAACCTCAACTCATTCACGGACCACAAAAATAAGTGTAGCAAACATTGTGTGAATTATGAGCAAAATGCTGGCCACAAATCACCTGCTGCACTGTCCATATTTCTCAAACAAAAATAGCTCAGTCGCTTTATGATGAAGGAAATGGCAAGATCTGTTTGAAAATTGGACGAAAAGTCAGTCACGTTTTACTCCACTTTTCGCGGCTTAGCAGCCTTCATTAGTCAGCTAATATTTGTAAAGCTCGAGCGCCACCAGCCACACCTCAACCCGTTACACACATCCACTGATGACTGGATTTCCATTCAAGTCATGCGCCACTGTGCCACTCTGCCGGTGAAGCGGAAAAATCCGGAACGAACTCTGAGCTGAATCGAAGCAAAGTAAAAAAGTGGGAAAAGGTTCGAAACTGAAATTATATGAAATTATTCAGTCACTTCCCCCCCGTGAGCAGCAGCATTGCTAGTTTGTTGCAATTGCATGCGAGTGCCGGTTTAAAGTACAAATAGGTAGTGGGCCGCGGCATTCGACTCGGAAGTGGACGTTTTTCACGGCTTATCAGTTAAGTGGCATTTTTGGTCAAAACGAGCCCACCACCAACCTACCCACTAACCCACCTAAATACCCATGTTGTACCTAATTCTGCTTTTCTATTACTTTTTCTTGCTATTTGTGTGATCGCGAGTGATTTAATGCGGTCTAAAGCGCTTGATTAACTACACTTCCAAGCACACACAGAAAGGTGGGTGCTTAGGCGGCCTCAGAGATAGAAATTGTTAGAATCGGTGTCGACCCAGTTTGTTCAGCTGTGTAAGCGCAATTTGCATAATAATAGCGATAATCAACTGAGCTTGGTCAAATGCTTGTTGTTGCTGTTGTCTGAAATATGCCATACTTTCGGGTATGTGGGTTACAACTGGCCGCTTTTGTGGTCACAGTGCGCTTGCAAGCAGTAATTGTAATGGAAACCAGCTGTTGGTATTTAATATTAGATTGTATGCTACATATGTATGTATGTATGTGAATATGTAGGCTTTTCATCATCTATTCAATCAAAAAATTCACCTGCGCGCTCTATTTGCTCTGTCGCAGGTATTTGCGGGTGCTGTAGGTAGATGAATGTATGGCTTTTCAGTCTTCCCAGTTAACCAATTTGGGAAAGCAATCGCTGAAGCATCAAAAATAAGCATGTTTTGGACTATAAGAATACATATGTATGTTTGCAAAGTGATTCGCGGTTAACTCAATGTCAGAATATATTAAATGTGGTTAAAGTAGTTCTTAAGAGAGATTAAGTCGCAGATATTTTATAAAATCATCGAAAATATTATTGTAGCAATATAACATTGAATTTAATTAACCGAAATAATCGAAGTTCACGCAAGTGAGAAAAGTTATCTGATCGCCATTTACTTGGGAGTGGCCAGAAACGATTCTTCTACATATGGCTCAAGCAACTCACAACCGGTCTTCGACCAAGTATCCTCTGGGTAGCCAAAAAGCATCCGTTTGAAGGCGAGCTAAAGTGAAAAGGCAAAACATCCCTTCCAGAGAGTTGTGCCTCGGATGAGAGACCCTCCATTTGATGACGACCATGCCAAACGAAATAAGGATTACGATTTAAGGGCATGCAACTGGAGTGTCCGGTCCCTTAATTGGGGAGGTGCCGTTATCCAGCTGGTAGATGTCCTCGTTAGAGTGAAGGCTGGCATCACCGTCGTCCAAGAAATGCGATGAATAATACGGGACAAGGACTAAGGCGAGTAGATCCTTGTGAAATTTACAGCAGTGGCCATATAAAAGAGCGCAAGTTCGGTGTGGGATTCGTGGTGGGAGAGAGACTCCGTCGACGAGTATTGTCATTCACTCCGCTGGATGAAGTTCATCAACATATCACTGATTTGCGCACACGCCCCGACGGAAGAGAATCACGATATGACCAAAGATTGCCTTCTATGAGCGCTTGAGAGGTGCCCCCGCCACGATGTCAAAATCGTGCTCGGCGACTTTATCGTCCGGGTGGGCAAAGAAGGTGTCTTTGGCATAACAGTCGGTAAATTCAGCATCCACGAGAAAACATCCCCAAATGGGTTGAGGCTGATTGACTTCGCCGTGGTCCAATATATGGTTATCTGTGGTACTAGACTTAAGCATATAAAAATTCACAGCTACTTGGCTGTTTCTGAATCGAAAAGCCACCTCTCTAGTGTTTTTGACGTGCATACGCTTCGAGGTCCTAACATCAACTCGGACTACCCGGCTCTGTGCAGCAAAAAACGCACGTCAACAAACACAAGGAAGGTTCGACGTCGAGAAGCTACAATCACAACAGACAGCCGAACGATTTTCGACTCGACTTGCACTCCTGCTCTCTGAGAGCACTCGTCAACAACTCGGTATAAGGGAACTGTGGGACGACAATTCAAGCTTTTTACGAACGGTTGCAACCGAAACCATTGGTTTTCGGAAAATGTAAAAGAACAACTGGTACGATGAGGAGTGCCGTGTCGCAGCTTAGAGAAAACAGACTGCCTACCTCGCAACGTTAAGATCGACCACAACACATGCGGGATGGGATATATACCGAGAGTTGAAGAGGGAAGCGAGACGCATTTGCAAACAAAAAAAAAGAGAGGCCGAAATGCGTGAGTACGAAGAGCTTGACAAGCTAAAGACCGGAGCTGATTGCTAAATATAAAAGGCTACCCTCGTCTGAATAAGACTGGCTTGGATAACCAAGAATAAGTTCTCAAAAATACAAATTTAAAAACTTTACTGAGACCGGGGTTCAGGGTTGTTTTTATGTTATGAAACTGCTACATTAATTATAGCAATGTTTTTGTTGTTGTAAAACATTTTATGGAGTTTATACATTGTGCCTTACACAATGTTGTTATATAAACTCTCTCCGCGATAGTTCTTATGGTAACTATGTATATCTTCCCAGGTTCATACATATAATTTCACGTTTTGGGCCGTCGATTGGCCACCAAGATGGTGTGACCTTAGGAAACCCCGAATTGGTTCACCCTATCCGTATGTGATTTTATAACTTATTAATGACAAGCAATGGTAGACTTCGCTATTGCAGCTGCAATATTAATGTCTGTTTTTTTGTATTTCATTCCTTTCGCTTCCTTCCCTCTCAATAATGAAGATTGATGATTTTACCTTCAACAGTAATTCTCCCATAAATCCCGATACAGCTACGATTATCTCACAAGTTTTGCACTATATCTGCGCGCATTTATTTTTTTATTATCATGCAACTATTTTATGATTGCATAAACGTTTTTGTGTTTGTGCCACACGTCGAGATTACATGCAAATTCGTTGCATCCCAATTTACTGGCGATTTGATGATGCTTTCTGTGGCAAAACCAAGTTTTAAGCACTCTTTCTCTTTATTAAAGATTCGGATGTTTGCTCTGTTATTGTTGTTGTTGTGTGTGTGAGTGATGAGTGTTATTTCTCCATTAGTTGACCTGCATTAGTTAAATGTTATTTATTGCCAAGCACTTGCTTGCATGAATGAGTGAAGCACACACGCACACATGCGCCGCTGTATGTCTGTCAGCTTCTGAATGGTCTACCGTCATTCTAGCAGCAGCTCAGCGCCACTGTTTCGCTTGCAACATTCTGTGTGCTCCACATCATTTACGAGTGTGTTTAATGCTTTCTTCTTTATGGCAGCTGTCATACTGCCGCCGTTTGCTCCCATTAACTGGGCTCACACACATACACACATACATACATACGAGCTGATTTGTTTATTTAATTTTGTGTGTGTGTGTGTGTGTGAGTGGTCATGTCTGCACAATACCTTCAGTTCTCATCTGCCACATTTGTGCTTACGTACAGATTTCTGACAAGTTCTACAGAAGTTGTTGCAGTTAGCATAATCTTTCTTAGTTTCAGGTTATTTCATTTCATTTACAACTTTTTAGTTGCTGCAACAAGTTTTTATTTGTTTATTCGAGTTATAGGTTATACCGCTGTATATAGACTTGTATATATGACATTTGGTTGGTTGTTGTTAGTTTTTGTCAGTTTACCATATTGCGCTGTTTTGTTGTTGTTTCACATCACTTGTGACATGTTACTGTTAACTGCACGTGACCAGTACTTAATGCTGTGCATTTCGGTGCCGTTCAGCTCCCAGTTGGCGACTGTCATAATTTTCTTTCAATTTAGCTTTATTATGTTTCTCGGAAAGCGCCGAGATTTTCAGCGCAGTCGCTGTAGAAGAGCGGCGGCGCCAAAGTGGGTGACTGCAGACATTCGCCTGTTTGTCGTTTTGTTTACGATAATCGCTCGCTGCTTTTGTTTTGATAATTGTTTTCCAAAGAAATTGATAAGCAGAGCAAATTGGGTTAAAAGTGGCACAGACTTTTACTTGAGAGATCTTACAGCAAGCGAAGATTTATTACTGTAATTTCTTAAATTTTCTTGTTGAGATTAAAAAAAATGCGACTGCATATTTATATACGATTTATATACGCTGCAGTGAAGCCTAGATGCGCAGTTGCGTATTTTGGACTAGTCCCAGACTGGTTATTTCTGACCAAAATCGCACATTTTAGTTCAGATATCGCTTGGAAATTTTGTATACGTCCTTTTCTCACTAAACAGCTGCTCATTTGTCGGAATCGCCGATATCGAACTATTATGGCATATAGCTGTCATACAAACTGACGGATCAATATCAAGTGCTTGTATGGAAGACTTTTTTATTTGTTAAGACATTTTCACAAAATTTGACATGTGTTACAAGCCAATCTAACGCTACAATCTCGGCACGAATTGCTTGAATCGGCCTACTATATAATGTAGCTGTCATACAAAGAGATCGATTAATATCAAGTTCTTGTATGGAAAAGTTTTTCATTTAACAAGATATCTTCAAGAAATTCAGCATAGATTATTTTCTTAAGTATTAGTACAATCTCCGAAGAATTTGTTCAGATCACTCCACTATAGCATATAGCTGCCATACAAACTGATCAATCAAAATCAAGATACACATACATATTTTTATATATTTTTTGCTATAAGAAATGCATTTTTGAAGGGCATTATTATTTCTTGCTTTTGCCTAAAAACAATTTAATAAAATCTTTAAGACTTCCACATTTATTCTTCAAAGGTACCCGCTGTACTACTGTGGGCAAGAAATGGTAAGACTTAAGACTGTCATCAACATCAACTGATGAACAACACGTCAATAAAATAAAGGAATTGCTGTTTGAAAATCAACGTTTAACAGTCCAGAGGTCTTACTGGCATCGTTTGAATATCGGAGGGATCAGTGAAAACCATTTCGAAAGAACATTTAGTCCTAAGAAAAATGAAAGCACGATTGGTTCCAAAATGACTCAATTTTTTCGAACAACAGCGTCGCGTTAACGTCTGTGAAGCAATGCTTTCCGACTATCAGGATGTCATGTAATGTATTATTACTAGCGATGAGTTTTGGATCTATGCTTACGACCCTTAAGTAGACCATCAGTCGCTCGAATATCGTGACAAAGCTGAGCCGAAGCCGAAAAAAACACTTCAAATCAAAAAAATATCAAAAATCAAGGTTTTGTTGACAGTTTTCTTCGAAGATCGAGGTGTGAATCAGTCCGAATTTTTTCCGATCGGCTAAACTGTCAACAAGAAGTACTATTTGAGTCTTATGCGTCATTTGCGCGAAGCTATTCGTGAAAAGATACCGAATTTATGGGCTGACTACTTTTGTTTTTTGCACCACGATAATATACCGTCGCATACTGCTTTGATTCTTCGTGAGTTTTTTGCCAAATTTGCAATCAGTATCGTGCCCTGACCACAGTATTCGCCTGATTTAGTTCCGTGTGACTTCTGGCTATTCACCAAACTCAAACAACTGCTCCGGAGAAACCGTTTCGACTCAATTGAAGACATCAAACGTGAATCACTAC
Source organism: Bactrocera tryoni (assembly GCF_016617805.1). NCBI lineage: Eukaryota > Metazoa > Arthropoda > Insecta > Diptera > Tephritidae > Bactrocera > Bactrocera tryoni. The sequence continues at coordinate 85,522,094 of NC_052501.1, forward strand.
GCGAATTAAAGACTATTCCGAAAGTAGACTTTAACAACTGTTCCGAGGATTAAAAAAAAACAGGTTGGCTGAAGTGTTTGGTACTAAAAGAGAATACTTTGAGGGAGCGTCATCTATTTTGAATAATATATTAAGTATTTTAAAATTTTGAACATAATCTTACTTTTTTTTGCTCATGGTAGTATATATCGTCATCTAAAATGCAGAATAACGTAACATCACTTTTCATAAGTGAGGGCGAAGGAAAAACGATGTAATAGAAACCACTCATTTTGAAACAAAATTTGAGTTTTGGCTACAAAATGGTTATATATTGGTTATCTTACACTCATATAACTGGTTATATATTGGTTATTATATCTGAAAATATCTGTTTTTTGATGATTTGTTACACACATTGAAACAAAATATGGATTTTGGTTATAAAATGGTTATACATTGGTTATTATACAATAAGAGTTTTGGTTACAAAATTGTTATATATCGGTTATTATATCTGATGATGATACATTGTTTTGCATTTTAGGTGATGATACGCACATTCATATGTAACTTCCATATGTACACACATACATGCAACAAATATCAACAATGTCGCAAAAGCCGCATATAATATGCTGTCATAAATGAATCGATTTTATCGGCTTTCCAACCGCTCTCATGCGAAAAGCGGAAATAAGTTAAAACGCGAGCAAAAAATAAAATATAAAAACTAAATTTAATCGCTTTGAAATTAAGGCTTTTTGTATTATTTTTAATTGTTGCATAGTACGATAAAGAAAAGATACATGCATACTTACATGCATATGAATATATATATATATGTATGTATATAATATTTAAATATAATTATTTTCATATGAAATCAAAAACGGCATAAACAGGCAGCGGCAACAGTAGCGAAAAGCAAAAGGGCATTATAAAATGATAATAATAAATATAAATGAAATCTGCGAACTATATAACACTAATCACGAGCAAATGAGTGGACGCTTAAATGAATGAATGAATGAAGTGGTGAGACCATAAACTTCAATAATCGCAACTGAGCGATCTAATGTCATTAAAATCGTACAAGGTTATGCCGACTTCGCGAAGACAGACGGAAAAGGCCAAAGAGGGACCGCCAGCCGCCAAGCAACTACACACACACACACACAGATGCGCGATAAAACTCATTTAAGCAGAGTTGACTTGATACATATAAGTATATGTATACCTATATATGTATATATAAATATATATTATTATACTATATATGTGTTTACTATTGTATATAGCTCAGCTGTGTATATGTATAACACTTAATTGTCGCTAAAGCTGACAAATATGTGAACGACAAGTGCAGCAGTCAGCAAGAAACGGCTTATAAAATATAGACACGGCAAAAAGCTGTGCGCCGCAGAAAACAACACAGAAAAACTGCATGAAAACTCGCTGGCTTTGTGGCTAAAATTGTACACATGTGAATGTAAGTGTGTAGCTGTGTGAGTATGCAGTAAATACAAAAGTTACAAAGTCATGCGCCGCAGCCGTCGTCGGGCACTTTGACACCAACACTTTGGTGGCAAATTTGCACAGCAACAAAGTGTGCAAAAGAACAGCCACACACAAGCAACTACACGCATGTAAGTATGTATGTATGTATATACATATGTACGGTGAGCGCGCAAGAATGGCGAACGCAAATATTGACGCGAATAAAAGAAAACTGAAAACTAAAGACAATAATCATTGCGGCGCAGACCGCGTTGAAGTGGCCGTGTGTGGCGGTGCGCGTACACCTGTTGGCTTGACAATTTGCCAAGCGCAGAGATTAATAATTTTTTACTCATAAATAGTAATTTTTTGCTGGTAAGTCACTTGCTCGTTTGTTTGTCTGTGTGTGTGTAGGCTATGAAGCAGTTTGACAGCGATTCGCTGCGGCAAATAAATAAATGTTGCCCAAGAGAATATATGGTAAATGTAGATATGTTTGTGAGTGTGTTTGTTGTTGCTTCATATATTACTTAATTAGAATTTTAGAGCAATTAATCGGTGGCGCAACTGCGCTATTAGTCTAATAGAGCTCGGCTAGCGGTGAACGTAGGAGAACACGTTCCACTATTTAAGTAATTATGAACAGCAAATAACATGCAACATACACACCATATAATTTAAAAACACCATAGAGTATGAATAATTATAAAGCGTGTTTGATTTTTGGAATACATATTTGCATATATTTGTGAGTTCAACGTATTATGTAAATGCAAATAAAAAAATGTTCAGCTTTGATTGTTTAGTTTATATGGCAGCTATATGCTATAGTCATCCGATCTGTACAATTTATTCGGATATTTATAGCATTATCTTGAGCAGTAATTTGTGCGAAATTTCGTGAAGATATCTCACCAAATAAAAAAGTTTTCCATACAAAGATTTGATTTTGAACGTCCAGTTTGTATGACAGCTATATGCTATAGTGATTTGATCTGAATAATTTTAATGGAAATTACATATTTGCTTTAGAAAATAACTGATGCCAAATTTCGTGAAGATATCTCTTCAAAGAAAAAAGTTTTCCGTACAAAAACTTGTTTTTGAACGTCCAGTTTGTATGACAGCTATATGCTATAGTGATCCGATCTGAATAATTTTAATGGAAATTACATATTTGCTTTAGAAAATAACTGATGCCAAATTTCGTGAAGATATCTCTTCAAATGAAAAGTTTTCCGTACAAAAACTTGTTTTTGAACGTCCAGTTTGTATGACAGCTATATGCTACAGTGATCCTATCTTATTAATTTTTTCTGGGATTACATATTTGCTTCGGGTAATAACTCTTGTCAAATTTTATGAACATATCTCCTCAAATAAAAAAGTTTTCCTAACAAAGACTTGACTTTGAACGTTCAATTTATATAGCAGCTATGAGCTACAGTACTCCGGTATAAGCGTTTCCGACATCTCAGCAGCTTCTTGGAGCGAAAAGAACGTGTGCAAAATTTCAGAGCGATATCTCAAAAACTGAGAAACTACTTCACGTACATATATACATTCATACAGCGAAATTCATAACCGGACACCCACAGTGGTTTTGTCCGGCTAAGAGAGCTCTTGACATATGGAAGCGTGGCAAAAACCTGTATGTTCAAATGTATTTTTAAATACAAAAATGCAAGCCAATGTCATGCAGGAGTGAATAAATCACAATTATTATCATTAGCTTCCCTACAGCCATCGCAAGCCTGACTGTTTTATTTTATGTAAAAAAAAATAAAATGGCGGAAATATCAAAGATCCCGTTGATTGACATTTTTTTGCGGTCGTCAACTTCTTCTTCTTATCCGAAACGAAAAAAGTAATTTTGTTTTTAATCTGGAAGCTTTTATCAAGTGCATACTAGAGGAGCTTTGAAAATTTCGAAAAATCGGGGATGTAGGCCAGGATTTTGTAAAAAGTGCCATTTTTACTTGCGCTTTTCGAGATCAAAATACTTAAACAACTGTCAAAAGGCCATTTTTCTCGGAAAACCCCTCTATCATGCACTTGAGTATAAAATTGTCTATAAAATAGACTTTAGTTCAAGTAAAGTTAGTTTCGAGGAAACGAGCCTCAAAGTTCTCCCGTTGTATAGACCGCAGCATGAAGGACAATGGTTCCAGGGCCTATTTCTTCGAAAATATTCGGAGTAAGCCAATGAAATTTCGGGACTATATTTTTGAATAATTTTTCAATTGACTAGAGCGAAAAAAAAATTAATAAATTTTTGAAAATTCTAAAGGTATTTTCCCGCTTAAGAAGAAGAATTTAAAAAAAACAGAAGCTGCAATTATACACAATTTTCTTTATCATCCGATAATTTATCCGAATTATTACCAAAATCTAATCCGTGCCCGGTTATTGGAACATTTTCATGTTTGGTTATAGCAATTGGTTTTGTATGAAAATATTAATGAAAATTTTGTGTTCATGAAAATTGTCCGGTTAATAGAGGTGCCCGATTATGGGAGTGTCTGGTAATAAGAGGTCTGCGGTTATGAGTGGTGCAGAGCTATGGGAGTTTCCGCCTACAAGAACTGCCAGTAATGGTCACTTTCACTATATACATACTTATGTACATATATTTTATAAGGCCATCAACGTTTCCTTCTGGGTATTACAAGCTTCGTGGCAAACTTAATTAACCCTGTTCAGGATATAAAAGTTGCCAAAATTTTGTGACATTATACATTAGCATATTTGTATTAAAAATTATTTTGAAAATTTTGTTTTTCTAAAAATAGCAGAAATCATGGCTAAATAGCCACCTTTGCCTAAAATTTCTATGAAATTTGCAAATCTGCGAATATTTTCATGAAATTTGTGGCACTTAAAAGCTGAACACTTGTACTATAACAAAATTGGCTTACAAAAATTATTAAAAAACATGCAAAATACGAAAACTCAAAAAAACGTAACTCCGCCCACTTTCAACTATAACTACGCAATTTTTAAAGCAAATGCAATAATTTTTAGAGGAAATATATTAAAAAATTTCTATGTTCGTTTAATGTAGGAATTGAAATTTTATTTTTTTTTTTCAATTTCGAAAAATTTCATGATTTTGACGCTAAAACTGCAAGTCTTTCGCCAACGACACAAGTGTAGCGGCTAATATTTTACAATTACAATTTTTAAACTTTCCAAAAAATGCTGCACATATATAGTATATATGTACATACATATGTATATAGTATATACATACATATGTATATACATACTACATATATACTTGTAAGTATATGCATGTGTGTACTATATTAGTGCGTTTATAGTTCATCAACTGCTCGCTGTTGACAGTAAAAGTGGCGCAATTTAATTACAATGTCGATGTATGACTTTTAAGGTACATACATACATACAAACATACATACATACACACACTACACACGCACATTCAAACAAACATGCATACACGCTTGTTTATGTGTGTTAAGAGTTTCTGAGCTGTAGCGCTGCTTAAAATGTCTTCAAGTGGCTTAAATTAAAGTCAGCGCGTAGCCGACGTTTACGGTAAATTCGCTTAATTGCGAGCAATAACAGCATTAAATGTGAATTGAAGCGAATGAAAAGCAATCAAGCAAAGAATTTGAGCAACTAAATAGCTATGGACTTATACATATTTATATACATATGTATATGTGTATGTGCGTGCAAAGTGTAACCAGTAGCATTTGGCCAACAGCTGGTCACTTGAGTTCACAAGCATGTTGTGTTCGAAAATAAAAGTTTCTTAAGCCCATATTTAGTTATATGGACAAAAATATGATACTTGTGCGTACATACATACACACATACATTTACATACAAACATAATATACATAGCCTTGCTCAACGCCTACGTTGGCATGCAGGCATGTGGTTACACTTACACTGTAGTTGGCAGAAAAGTGTAAATATGTATTAGTCCGCCTTGAAGCTTGTGCGAAATTAGTGGAGCATATGTTGCACTTGTTGCAAGTAGACATGCTTTTCGTTGTTTTAATATCTAAAATATTCATGCAAATATTCATTTATTTGGTTACTATACATGCATTCATATCGTCACCTAAAAGGCAAAATAAAGTAACATCACTTTTCATAAGCATATTGAAGCAAAATTGGAGTTTTGGTTATAAAATGGTTATATATTGGTTATCATACAATTAAAGTTTTGGTTATAAAATAGTTACATATTGGTTATCATATACTCAAAGTGAAACAAAATCAGAGTTTTTGTTATAAAATGGTTATGTATTGGTTATTATATCTGACAAAGATTTTCAATTTTTTTTAATGAAACGTTGTTTTGTATTTCAGGTTACGATATATAGTGTAGTGAATTTGACTTAAATGCTAAAAAGAGTTGACAGTCTACTTGCATTATCTACTGTTAGCACTCTAGCTGCCAAATTTTGTGGCATTTGCACAAATTATTATTTATGATCTATATAAAAAATACCTAACCAAATGGCTAGCTCCATTATCTATTGCGAATCACCTCTTACTTGCGCAATAATTGTTTATGAGTCCATACCTCTTTGGCACCTGACGGTTTCGTCTCACTTTTTGTGCAAATAAAATTTAATATGTATGTATATGACAGATAGTGGATAAATGATATGACACATGCGCGTGTTTACCAAGTCTATACTAAATGCGAATTGTCGAAAAATAGTTTTTGAAGGGTAGATAAGCACTCTAGCATGCGAATATGAATTGATGAAAAATCCGCAAATAAATATTTGTTAGAAACTGATTCAGTGTCAATAATGGAATCAACAATCAAGCTGATTGATTGAATTTCCAGCTAAAATTAATAGCGAATTCTTGGCACCAGACGCTTATACACACAAGAAGTCGCCGCTTTTTGGCACCTTATTTACTAATACATATGTACTCATAGATATAATTATAATATATAGAAAATGCGGAAATCACTTGAGAACATAGTCAACCGGACCGGACGGAATGAGCGACAGTTTCATGTCATGGCAAAATTACTAAATCGACTACTATTACACTGGGAAATATGTATGTATATGACTGTGGATTTTTAGTTCTAATGGAAACAAATTAAATTTAAAAAAAAAATTAAATTAAAAAAAATTTCAATAAAAAAGTGAAAGCTTGAAAAATCTACAATAATTTCAACATTTTTCTAACCAAGTAAATTTCTAAACGCAACGATCCAGACGTTCGTGACATTTTCGAAAAGCATTTTCTTCAAAATGGGTACTCAACGATTGAAAAATCTCGAATTTCTAAAGAGATGATTTAGGATATAATTGGTTTATGGCAAAATATACTATATACAGTTGAACTTCCCTAACTCGAACCACCATAATCCACAGAAAATCTTCTGGTGTCTCTCTTATGAGTTATGGAATCAAATTTGTGTGAAATTGGGGTTCTATTGCCAATTTAAGATTTCGAGTTATGGAAGTTCAACTATATTTCATATATATATTTCGTATCAATGACGCAATTCGAAAGCCGATATTGCGACGATTCCCATTTCTGGCTGGATGGGTATGTATGAAACAAGCAAAACTGCCGCATTTGAAACGAAGAGCAACTTGAAGATGTTCAAGAGCTGCCATTTCATGCAGAAAAAAGAACGGTTTCGTGTCGTTTGTGAGCCGGTGGAATCATCGGTCCATATTTTTCAAAAATAATGCCGGTGAGAACGTAACCGTCAATGGCGACCGTTATCGCCCTAAAATAGCCGACTATTTGATGCCTGACATTTGTTTTCAACAAGACGACGCCACTTCCCACACATCGAATCAAACAATGGATTTATTGAGAGAATACTACGGTGAGCAGATAATTTCACGTTTTGGGCCGGTCGTTTGGCCACCAAGATCGTGTGATATCACACCGTTAGCCTTTTTTCTAGCCTATATATATAGCCAGTTACCAGTCGAAATGTTCAAACAAGTCATCAAAAGTTAGACTCAACGGATGGACCATATAATTAATATAAATTTAAATAGATAATTTTCAAAAAATATGTGCCAAAGACTGCTCCTTCGAATGATAATAAACATTCCCCATTAAATTTGAAATTTCTTTGTTTTTTCTTTAGAAATTGGGGAACCTCGAAATGGATTACTCTTTATATGTATATAGACAGACGGATAAACTTACTATATATATTGACATGATAAGCATGATAAGCTCAGTCGATTTTGTCATGTATGTCTGTCCGTCTGTCTTTACATATTATGTCAATAGATGTCGTTGCAGTCGTATATCTCCAGTGCTGCCAATCACATTGTGTCATACTTTATAGTGTTGGAAAGGTGAAATTTTAAGCTTCACTTAACAAAAAAAAATTAAAATAGAAATACGAAAAGACTTTTTCGACTACCCAATATCTACGGTTATTATCTTGCAATATCCGTGGATATTGTTCTCATCAGATCACTATAGCATATCTTGTAAGGAATATTTTGTGTTTTGCTCTTTATTTTGCTTAAACTTCAAAATACTTAATGCTTTTGCGCTGTGGGAAAGCCTATTTAAATGTGGAGCTATTTTTCCCATGACGAACAGTAAAAAATCCCAATAGGTATATATGAACAATATATGTATGTACACACATACATATCTGTATTTCATAAGCAAAAGTATGTACGTATGCTTATACATTTAGTATGTATGTATATAGACTGATATTTGAACTGAAGCCGCCTAGTTCTTTTAAAATTCAAAAGTTTCCACTCAGCTTCATGTGTTTTATTTGCAAGCCACAAATTCACTTTTACATACCGACACATACATTCATATACGTATGTCTAAAATATAAACCAATTTTTTTGCAATAAATCACAACGCGCATTTTACTTTTCACGCAACCCATTCTAAGCAGCTAAAACTAATTGGCAGACTAATTGTGTACCAAATAAGCGCAAAAATTTGGCGAGCCGCTGCGTTGTGTTGTTAGAGGAAGCGAAAATGGAGTAATTTGCAATGAAAAGTAAAGCGCTAAAAACGAAACTCAAGGCGCAAGAACTATGTCGAGAAAAACAAAAATCCGAAAATCAAAGCAAATCACCAACACAATTTCAAAAGCGGCCAACGGCCTCGACAGCAGCGTCAGAACGTGCAAGCGACCGCACGCGCGCTTTTAAGCGCTGACTAAAAGATGGCTCGAGACACAGTCGCGCTGATTAAAAGGTAAAGCGCCTATAGATAGCTACAAGTAGCTCGCCGGGGCCTGAGCCTGTGACGCTTCAATGCACGTGAGCAAACGCGGCCGATTTGCGCATATTAGGGGCCTCTAGACATGCTCACGGCCATAAATTTATGTGTAGCAAGCACACACTGGTTGTTGTTGTTGCACTACAATTCTTTTTGTTTACATTTACATTTTTATGTTATAATTAGTCGCATTAATTAAGGCATTTAATTATGTATGAAAGCAATTTGGTTGGCATGTGGGCCAAGAGCCAATGATCCAGTTTGAGTTTTACAAAATTGGTCTGTAGAAATATTTACCTCTAATTGTTGTTGTTGTTGCCGTTGAGGGTTAACAATTTTGCAGCTGCTTGCTGAACGAGCACTTTACACGGCCACACAGTCGCTTTGTTGCAAAATGTTGCTGTCAAGGAATGTTCACCAACACTAGTCCACCAATAAAAAATATCTCTCAAATCACTTAATGAATTTCTAAGCCACTGTAATATTTTTCACCTTGGCGTATGACCGCTAAGCCATTAAAAAGAACGCACACACACACACGAGCTGCTTGTGATTTATACGAAATTACAATTTTATGCAACTTTCTGTCATATTTTACACCGATTTACACCGATTTTATCACTTTCAATTAGCAGCCCATCAGCGTCTATGAATTGCTTTGCACAGTCGTTTTGTTGTTGTTGTTATTCAAGCAGCTATCAGCTCAATCTGTTTATTACGCTGCACCGCTTTACACGCTTTGTTGTTGTGCCCAACGCGAGAATCTTCAAGTCAGCACCTTTTGCTCGCTTGTCACTTCCACCGAGTCAACTGCTTAATTCAGGCACACACACGCACACACATGCACTTGCTGAATTTTTCACTTTTGCAAACAAATTTAATTTTATTTTTATTTGTTGTTTGTTTTTATATTCGTTTAAATCATACACGCTTTCTTATCAGCGAAACGTCACTGTGTCTTGTCATTTATCCACAACCACTTATGTGCACCTTTTTGCCATTTTTAGCCGGTTGACTTCGTTAAAACGCGCGCGCGCCACTGAAACACACGTGCTACTCGATTGACTCCACTTTCACGAATAAAATCAGATGGCACTCAGCGGCGCTAGGTTGGCGCTCTCGCGCTCCAGTGCAGTGGAGCGAACATGAATGCGTGAGTGCTGTTGGGAGCATGAGTGTGATGGCAGTGTTGCCGCTTTTGAGTGGGTATACATTTATCCCATATAGCGGCCTTCCATTTGTTGGTTCCCGTTTGAAACTTGTTTTTTTGAGCTTCATTTGTTGAGAATATGATAGTGAAACGAAGGTCATTTCGACTGTAGATGCTTCCGATTTACATTGAACGGGAGTTGCTTCGAAAATTATATTTCCTGAGCTTTAAAGTTAATGGTTAGGTTTAAGGTTAGATAATATTATATAATAATATGAAATGCGATCCCGATTTCGCCTGTTTTGTACATAATTTTACATACAATGACCTATTGGTTTTTAGACCTGATCAAAAGTCGAATTTTGGCTGGCCAGAAACGACAAAAATTTGGGACAAAATTCAACTTTGTTTTTGGGGAAGCTATCATTTATCAAATTTTAATTTTTTTATTTTGACAATTTTAATTTTTGGGTTTCATCCATGGAGAAGGATAACTCAAAAAATATATTTTTTTCATTTCATCATATTTTTAATTTCTATACAGCCACGTTTTTTAGGCTGTGATGTGTGTTCTTTAAGGAGGGAAACCTAGGTATTTTTATAGATGTACAAAAGTAACCATTTTTTCTTATTTGCTCCATTCTATTTTTGACTTAACCGAGCAAGAAGCAAGAACAGAGCAGTATATATTTTCCATGACTGATAAAAAAAGTTCTTTGGACGAATAGCTCGCATTAACGAAACGATACCGATATTATTTCCATGGATTTCAATTATTATTTTCAGTCATTAATTTTTTTCTTTCCCGTCCGATATATCCCAGCAAACTGCTCAAGTACAAAAGAAGAATTATATAGCATAAACTAGCGGAACTGCCTCTTATTCTAATGAGATTTTCATAAATGAATATCTTATTTAGTCCTTCATTCATTTAAGCGTCTTAAAAATACCCTGAATTTTAGAAAAATGCAACACTGTCTAACTTCACTCCGATATCCCCAACACGCTCCAAGAAGCCGACTGCAATAAAGTTTCGTTGTTTGCAACGAGCATGCAACAAGTTGTATTTTGTTTGAAGCAACAACAAGAAGTTGCGACACCTGTTGCTGGGTATATTTTAATTGTGTGTGTCTTCAACGAAAGTAAACATGCCAAAATTTGCATTGCAAGGAAAGTGTGTGAATATTGCAGTTAGCAGGCAAGAGATGAGTTGAGCTGAGGAGAAGAGGTTATGTAAGATTTAAATATATATTCAAGGATATAATGTAACAGTAAGAACTATATCATTGCATAAAACAACCAAGTAATATCAGAGAACATCAAACAATATGAAAATGTTTGATGTCCTCTGGTAATATATTAATGAATCGAATGATAGACTGATACACTGATAGAAACAAATAGAATAGATGGAAATGCTGTACAAGATTAAAGTAAAAAACCCAAAACTGGCTTATTTGAAATTTTCATAAAAATTTTGAGATTATTTAAAAAGGGTGGTGATACAACGCCATAAGATTTTTTTCCATAGGACTCTTAGTTTTGCGGCAAATCGAGTTAAATCGTTTTTAAACCTTAAAAATTCGACCAAGAGCGGGGCTCTTTCCTATTCCCGACCTGAGAACGCCCGTAAATCATTTTTACTTTCATTTTCGTTATTTCGTGTCCAATGGGTTTCAACCCATTACGATTTTTTTTTGTTTTCTAAAATTATCTATGGTACGCTAGTCTGTGAAGATAGTTCACCTGTTCAGGGTTTGAAAGATTAAGAATAATCAGAAGAATTATTTGCTTATATAAAGTTATATGTAGATATATGTACATATGTACTGCATACATATATACATTTTATTTCAATGTAGTTACACTTCTTTGGTTGTGTATATGAACGCCTACAACGAATCTAATTAAGTCTTTGGTGTAGACACCATTAAAAGACTGCACGGACGACACAAAAAGATATAATAAACCACTATGAAAACTGTAGTATATTCAAATATAGATAATAAACTACTATGAAAACTAATAATTATAGAAAAAATGCATGTGTATGTATATTAGGGTGGGTCAAAAAAAAATTTTTTTTTTGTTTTTCATTTCGAAAAATTGGTTGATAGGCGCGCCTGAGAAAGCTTTCCAAGTATTGTACTGGGAAGATCCTTCACCTAACATTTTTTTTTTTATTTTTTTCTTATTATCAGATAAAAAAACTCATAACTTGCTTTCAACTACTTGGAAACAATTTTTGTTTAAAGGGGTTTGTAGGAAATTGCATGCTCTACAAAAAGGTCTAACGTCGACTAATACATTTTTTTCCTAAAAAAGAGTCGTTTAAAAGTTATTAACGAGATGTTCATCATTCAAAATCAACGAAAAAACCATAAATAATTAACAAAAATTTAAAAACAAATTAAAAATACAAAATAAGTGGCAATTTTAGAAGAACAGTAAATTTCCTATAAATCTATATGTTTTCCGAATTTTAATATTTTTTTCGTTAGGTTATAAAATTTTTAAGGAAAAACTATTTTTATACAAAATAATCACAATTTTACCTTTAATATCTTTTAAACGGTTAGGCTTGCGAAAAAATCTTAGAAGACAATTTTTTAAAGCAATCAATTTTCTATAAGAAGAAACGATATAACAATTTTTTTTACCAGACAATAAGACAACAATTAAGAGCTCGTACCCGAAAAGAATTTTTAAAAGTGTCTACCAACCACTTCTTCAGAGTACCAATTGAAAAAGAAAATATATTTTTTTTTACCCACCCTAATGTATACTCTTCACCAACCAAGTGTTTGGTTAACATCAACAAATTTTATGAGACAACATATAATAAGTACTTAATAACAATGCGTGGATTTTCAATTTCCGAAGACATTGTAAATCTATGCAGAATTTATATTCCTACTAAACGCGGCTTTTTTGCCAAATTCTTTACGATATTGCTGACTGAGCAGCAACTAACTATGTAATTAATGACTTGTGTTTGTCGAATTCGGCATGCGAAATAGTTTTCGACGAAGTTGTTAAGCTGGTTTTTTTGCTTGAGCCCCTTAATGAAATTCTTGCGGTGGCAGTTTGTATAGAACGTCGGCCAAAAGCAGCGCCTAGCAGAGCACAAAATGCGGTTGACCATAAAAGTGATAGCAACAAAAGAGTGTATGGATTTAAGCTGTTTGTGTTGCCCGGTGCCTTGGCAGCACCATTAGTGGGTGCTTATAAGCATACAAGCATCGGAAAACTGCGCTTAAGACGTTTTAATTACACACAGGCCAACTGCTGACAGCCGAAAAGAAAAAAGTAGAAGTCTTGTAGGCGTTCCGGACATTAGTGGCTGGCGAATTTTTGGCGTTTTTGACGCTCGCTATTATTTAACATATGATCCGCTTTAAATGCCAAGCCAAATTGGACAGAATTTATGTAAGATTATATCGAGGCATAGAAGTCTGTGTGAATGAATAACTATAATTGGCGTTGCCATATATTTTTCGGCGCTCACAGCGTCGATTACCATTAATATATGTGCTCGCTTTCAATTAAATTTATAAAGCAAATATATATGTTCATATATAGAGTTATATATAGATTTGCATATGTATGTGCCAGTGAAACGAATCCATATATGCACACAAGTTATAAACAATAATAATTTCTACTATAAATCAACATTAGCCAGCACTAATTAGCGGTTGTTGCTTTTAATATGATTATTAATTTGCATTCAAGTGGTTCGACATTTGTTCGCTCGCTGACTGGCGGTTCGGACACTAATCTGCCGACTAATCCCCCCGCAGCAGTGTCTTTCAGTCAATAATTAGCGGCTTTGCGCTTCAAAATGAGAAGCTTTACACAAAATTATTTTTCTTTAAAAATTAAAAAAATAAATACTATAAAACATTCGAAAGCGACAAAACATTAGATATAGTCAAAAACCGAAACATAAACGCGCCAAAGCAGCTTGCTTGTAAAGTTATTAATTAATTCAAAAAAGACAAATGACTTGCCGTCTGCTTAGGTCTCACTCATATTGAACGGCATAAATTAAATTTATAATATATTGAGTTATTAGAGCAATTATGAGCATTTGGGCATAAATTACGATTTTCATTTAAGCATTTGATTTTATATAACTAACACCTGGTGGTTGTTATCAGATCTCTACTTATTGTGGAAAATATATTACGCTTGATCATTCACGTGACCGAAGTGAAGTCTGGTGGTAAATGATTTCAGTTACGGCTGAAAAAAGTGTTTCGATTGCTTCGCTAACAACGGCATATCTAAATACTTAATTGCAGCGAAGAACGAAAATCTTTCGTACTAAAAGCATGAACATTTTAGGTAGTCGAAAAAGTCTTTTCGTATTTTGTCAGTAGATGTCGTTGCAGTCGTATGTCTCCAGTGCAACCAATCGTGCCATAGCATACATACTTATAGCGTTGGTAAGGTGAGATTTTAAGCTTCATTTAACCAAAAAAAATTAAATTCGAAAGAGTTGAAAAAAAGTTACAACTGTTCAAAATTGAGTGAAAATAATGAAGAAATTCGCTATATTTCGAAATTTTTTTATAAAAAAGGGAAGAATGCCACGCATGCCAGCAATGAAACACTTATTCTTAGCGGCAGTGACATGTGGTAGCTCTGCTTTTTCAGGGATCTCTGTTGAATTTTGCTGCTCCCAACTATCTTTTACTACAGTTCAATCAGCCTTGTTATGCCAGATATTGGTGCGCAGACTAGGCCAGTAGTCTTTAATATACAAATGTATGTATATGGAAAAGAAATATTTTTCGACTACTCGTAAATAAAAGGTGTCTCCAATCAATCTGTGGAACTGTCGGCATTTGAGAATTTCTTCAAAATTTGCATAACTGTTTGCATGCAACAACAGCGCAGCTGGAATACAAAACAAGTTGCCGCTTGACGTGATGAAGGGACGCACAGGTGGGCCATACACGTACACATATATGTATAGTTATGTAGCTAAATAGGCATACTCAAATGGAAGGCAAGTATGTATGTGGAAATAACTAAATGAAGTTGTATTTATAAGGCATGTTTGAAAATACCCTGTAGGAAATGTAGTGCAAGATTTTTGTGTGAAACTGCACGTTGTATTTTAGGTAAGAAATCAAAATAATGGCATACTAACGTATTTATGCATTGTATGTGGTAAATTAGCTTTGCCGCGAAGTTTGTCACACCCAGAAGGAAATGCCGAACTAGTCGCTCAATTTTTGAGATATAAAAATGAAATTTTACACAAGTCGTTTTCTCTCCAAGAAGCTGCTGTTTTGTCGGAATCGTCGTTATCGGACCACTATATCATATAGCTGGCATACAAACTGAATGAACGGAATCTATTGCTTATAAGGAAAACTTTTCCATTTTACAAGAAATTTAGCATGGATTATTTTCCAAGGCAAGTATGTAATCTGCGAAAAAAATATTCAGATCGGATCACTTTAGCATATAGCTGCCATACATACTGTTTGGTCAAAATCAAGTGCTTGTATGGAAAACTTTTTCAGTTCACGAGATATCTGCACGAAATTTGAGATAGATTTTTATCTAAAGTAGTGGTGTAATCTCCGAAGTAATTGTTCAGATCGGACAATTATAGCATATAGCTGCCATACTAACTGAACAATCGGATTCAAATGCTCGTATGGAAATCTTTTTCAGTTTACAAGATATTTTCAAGAAATTCGCCACGAATTATTGTAGAGCAATCTCCGAAGAAATTTTTCAGATCGAATCACTATTGCATATAACTGTTATACAAATTGTCTGGTCAAAATTAAGTGCTTGTAAGGAAAACTTTTTCGTTTTACCAGATATTCTTGAGAAATTTAGCGTGGATTATTTTCCAAGGTAAACATGTAATCTCCGAAAAAATAAGTCAGATCGGACCACTATAGCATATAGCTCTCATACAAACTGAAAAATCAGAATCAAGATATTTAGTATGAAAAACTTTTTAATTTGAAAAGATATCTTCAAAAAATCTCAAGCAATTTATAATACCACTAACTCATGCACCAAGCGAAATTTTTCCTACCGGGTAGCCAATGTTAAAGTTTAAACGATCATCTAAATATGTACGCCTGTAATTATGCGCAAATAATTGTAGATATATGTATATTAGTATGTATGTGTGTCTATCAGGGGCTGCGTGTGCATCGCATTTATGAGTAATATTGTCAATAGTTGCGGCTTCAAATAACAAATACTTTGGCAGCGTGGCAGCAAAACTTATTGAAGTGACTGCAGCTGAAGCCCCAACTGGCTGAGCCGGCCGAATGTGGCAAGCGCTTATGTGCGGCGCGGCCGTGCCTTCATACAAATATGCACTTATGTCAAGATATTTGAGTTGAGTGTGTGTGTGTGTGTGTGTATGTGGCACTTAAAAGTACGCAAAACGCATTCAGGTGATGAGCAGCACTTTGCCGCACTTCTTTCATAAGCAAAGAGGGGTCGCCTCTTGTGAAGGGCGGCGAATTGCCTACAAACGACGCTGAAGTAGGTAAAGTAACATGCAACTACACCTACAGACATACATACAAACACACGCAGAGGTGCTTTTATGCAGGTGTGTTTGTGTGCGCGCGCTTATGTAACTGTATGTGAGTGTGTGCGGATACTTTGGCTGCGCGCCAAGCACTGAAGTATGAAAAAACAAATACGCAAGTCAAGTAATGCACGCTTTTTACACAAATACACACATACACATACATATATAGAAAAAACATATAGTTGTGTATGTGTGAGCTTGAAGGTACTTGTGCAAGAATGAGTTTGTGGAAAACAAAGCTAAGATGACAGTTGCTTTGGTTTGTGTATAAAAAAGCGGCATAAGCATAAGCACGTGTGCGTGTGTGTGTGTAGGTATGCGCGCATACAAGTAAGTAAGTAAGACACAAAAGAATTTCCATCAATAAAGTCAATACACTCACTCCGCTTGTGCTGCTCAAAGCACCGCTCGGCTATTTTTTGCCGCTGCTCGCTTTGGCGCTCCATTGTGACTTTGATGAAGAAGAATGACTGCAGTCATGCTTTGCAAGCGTTAAAGAGGCATTTCACATGCGCGTACTTATGACTTTCCATGTGTGTGTGTGTGTGTGTGCGAGGCCGCAATGGAAATGTAGAAAGTAACTGCCGCATTGATGCAACTCCGCATAATACCCACCGACAATATGAGGTAAATGATGATGACTCGATGATGTAATGCACTTACGAGCGACACGCATCTTTTTTCAATAATGCAACAGTCGTACGTACTCATTTTGTTTTAGATCTTGTGCGGAGACAAGCGTTCTAAGCCATTATCGGCTGACCTCTGCGTGTATTTAGCCTTTGCTTGGCCACTGCTTGTACGCCAGCTGCGTTTTTTCACTATTAAATAACCGTTTAATAAACATTACGTACTTGCTTATACACATACATGCACTCACATATACACTCACAGAAATTTTGTTGCATTTAGAAAGGTTCAGCAATCAGCTTTTGCTTTCTCACTGTTGGAAAAAGTAATTTAAGCTCCTTTTCTTAGCTAATACTCGTGGCAATAGCGACTTGGCTTGCTGCTGCGTACAAGCCGCATAAGCAACTCATTAGAAAAAGGTCTGAAATTACATTCTAAGCCTTAGTTGGCTCTCCTGTTCCATTTCCGAGCTTTTAAGTAACGAGGTTTGGAAATTAAGCAATTAACGCTGTTCGAACGTCGAAAGCTTAATCGACTGGAAGTCGGGCATTGCGTACCCATTGAGCGGCTGCCTGCTGTCGCTCGTTTGATTGAAGGAAATATTAGAAGCATGAGATCGCGCTGTAGTCATTTAATCTCTTTGCAGCGGCAAATAAGTGTCTTACGCCGTTCGATTATGCAATGAGCTAGTTAGCAAGCGTGATATTTTCAAATGTCAACTAGCGGTGACAGCTGTGAAGGGATTGTATTCAAGCCGGAAGTAGTGAGAGACATTTTTTCAATAATTTTTTCATATTTCATTTAATAAAACGTTTTCCTAAGTAATATAATTGTGAGTTGTAAATAGGCTTTATTATAAAGCATAATGCCTCTGGTAAATAGGACCATTTCAATTAAGGCAACTGAAAAGCCGAGTTGGCAAAGCTTGGAAGACATGAGCGAAACAATTTCAAATTAGCTTACTTACATCACTTTCTAGTTAGTAGAGAGCTTTTACTACGGTTGAACGGAAGCTATAATACCCTTCAGAAATACAAACAAATCCTTTAAAGAATTTGATTCCGATCGTTCAGTTTGTATGACAGCTATACGCTATAGTGGTCCGATATCTGCGCTTCCGATAAATGAGTACTTTATTAGGGAGAAAAAGACCTGTGCAAAATTTCAGATCGATATCTTAAAAACCTGAGGGGATAGTTTGGACAGATGAACATGGCTAAATCGTCTCAACTCGTCACGTCGATCATTTTGATATACACTTTCCGAGTCTCCTTCTCGCTATTACGAACATGGTCACAAACTTAATATACTCGGTTCTGTATATAAAAACAGTAAATATGAATGAAGACCATGATTTGGTCAGAAACCATAATCTTATTTCAATATTAGAGATCCATATTTCCATGTTTTTAGTACGAAAGATATTCTTTCTCGGGAGTGTAAGTCGTTCGCTATAATTAAGTATATATTGGGTACTTCATTAAGAGAGTTCTGCATTGACCGAAACAAATGGTAGTCCGATGGTGCAAGGTCAGGGCTATATGGGCTAGCCCGTCCCACCAGACACTCAGCATAACCTTTCGAGGCGTCAATCCTGGCTTTGCGACCATTGTTGAGCTTCACCACGTTTGGACCATGATCTTTTTCGCACATTATTGTCGTATTTGATTCACTTTTCGTCTCCAGTTACCATTTTCTTCAGAAATGGTTCGGTTTCATTTCGTTTCAGCAAAGAATCGCAGATGTTAATTCGGTCTATTTTCCCAGACAATTCATGTGGTACCCAAACATCGAGCTGGTTTGTGTAGCCAATCTTTTTTAAATGGTTCAATGATGAATGTAAAGCTTTTTAGCGATGTCACGGCTGCTTATGTGAGGGTTCTGGTCAATTTTTTCCACAATTTCATCGACTTTTTCAACGATAGGTCGACCAGAGCGAGGTGCATCTTTCACGTCGAAGTTTCCAGAACAGAAGCGAGCGAACCATTGTTCATTAATTTCACTCATTTTTGAACAGTTGTAACATTTTCTCAACTTTTCCAAATTTAATTTTTATAGTGAGTTAAATGACACTTAAAATCTCACCTTTCCACACTATATAGTATGACACAATGCGATTGGTAGCACTGGAGAAATCATCGACATCTTTAGACAAAATACGAAAAGACTTTTTCGACTACCCCGAATTTAATAAAAGTTATGAGAGTATGTCTATATGCATATGATTCTTTGACACTCGTTCAAGAGGGTTCAAAAAACACCGAAGCAGATTGTTCACATGTAAGTAATCACACAGTTACATGCGCTTTAAGTCACTCATACGCTTTATCGCTTCAATTTGTGCAGTTTTCTTTGGAAATTATTGAGTGCATTTGTATGTATGTAGACACATGTAGTGAAAAGGAGGAAAGTTTCAAGTACACAAATGTGTTTGTTGTAAATATTTGATAACATTCTATTAAATAATGATGGATTGGCTTTACGACAGTGCTACCGTTTTGAAATTGAGCTAAAAAACAACAGAGAAAAAACAACAATGAAGAAACAAGAATCAACAAACGTAGGTTGCCTTTATATTTCGGTGTATGGCAACCCTAGTGTTACAATTTGATAACGAGCGCTATCAAAGACCAGTGTGTATCCGAAATCAAGGAAGGTCGAGGTTTCCTACTTAAAAAAAAACACACACAGAAACTTCAAATTTAATGGGTAATTATTATTATCATTCAAAAGGACATTCTTTGGCATTTACTTTTAGAATATTATCTCTTTTAAATGTTAGGCGCGACTACGTTTCCGTTGGTTCATTCGTTGAGTTCGATGACTCATTCGAGCATTTCGACTGGTAACTGGCGAATGACACGCGAGATGTTTTGCTCCAAGGCCAAGCGAAATTGTCTCCATAGACTTGAAACTTTACATATCCTCACAGGAAAAGTTCTAACGTCGTGATATCACAGGATCTTGTTGGCCAATTGACCGGTCCAAATCGTGAAACTATTTGCTCACCGAAGTTTTTCTCTCAATAAATCCATTGATTGATGCGATGTGTGAGAATTGGCGTCGGCTTGTTGAAACCAAATGTCGCCCAATTCACAAGTTTCAATTTCAGGCATCAAATAGTCAGTTACTATAGGGCGATAACGGTCGCCATTGACGGTTACTTTCTCACCCGCATCATTTTTTTAAGAATTATGAACTGAAGATTCTTCGGCCCACAAACCAAACAGCGGTTTTTCTGGGGGAAATGGTAGCCCTTGAAGCTCGTCAGGTTGCTCTTCGTCCCAAATGCGGAAAATTTTATACAAAAATGAGCCTCTTCGCTGGACAAAGATTTACTCAAGAAAGTCAGTTCTTTTTTGAACCTTTTAAGAGCCCATGGAGCGAAGCCATGTCGCTTGGAAAGGTCGAGCGGCTTCAGTTCTTGCACAAGCTGTGTTTTGAACACTTTCAACTTAAGATCTCGACGTAAAATGCTCAAAGTCGTTCCATACGCCAGTCCGAGTTGCTGCGAACGGCGCCGAATCAACTCTCTTCGGTCATTGTATATACTCTCAGCTAGGGCTGCTTTATTTTCTTTACTTCATATTGGACGTGGTCTATTCGGTCGAATATTATCCAATAATGAATGTTGGGGCTCAAGATGGGTGATGGTATTGCGAAGAGTACACTCAGGAGACCGATTTTGTTGACCATAAGTTGAGCGAAACGCGGGAAAGAAATTCTTCACAGAAAGTGAATTTTCGAAATGAAGCTGAAAGATTTGTAAACGTTGTTCGAGCGAAACTTTTTCATTATGAAATGCCAAACAACACGGAATAAAATAATTTTCTGAAAAAAATGCCAAGGAAACTTTATTTTAGGCCCAGACGAAGCTTTTGTGGTTATAAAAATATTAAATTGAAATGTTAATTAAAAATTAGTGAATTTTTCCTCGGCTTATTAAACACTTTGTCAATTACATGTTCTTCAGCAAAGCTGGGTGGCTAATCAGTGGATACAAATATCTAAAAAAAAAAAACAAAAAATTAAAATAATTATGAGGTGTTGCGCCCACAAGGCGATTAAGCGTTGCCATGAACAGCAAAGCGTATGAAAACACCAAAAGGGCTATAAATATTAGCGACAAAACAACAAAAACAAAATGTGAATAAATAAAAAGTGACTACCGCCAGTAAACAGCCATCACCTATGGCCCTTTTACTTCGAGGTTGGCCACACACGCGCACAGCTGCTACTGAAACAAAAACAACAGCAACAACAAATTAAGCCAAACAGATAATAAATAAATTATATAAAAAGAAGAAAGAAAAATGTGCATAACCACCAAACCTTTAAACAGCAAGATAAAAAAAACAACAACAACAGCGTGGAGTGTCTCATCAACACTCCCCCGTAACCCACGCTGAAGATTCATAACCTCACCTCCAACAAATTGACACAATGTCACAGCAATGGATTACCACATACAACAACAACAACAGCAACACCAACATAAGCATTTACTCAACAGCCGCGAAGATATCGATTCACTCGCTTTACACCTCGTTGATTTTCATTGACTTTGATCTATTCTGGTGTGTGCGAGGCGTAGTCACCACTACCACACACACACACACATGCACATGCTGCAAGCACACCCGCTTGCTGCGGTGGTAGGTGCATATGTCGCGCAGTTAGCCTTTAAAATTTAAACTTGGCCATCAGCTGACCTTCCATTTCGCTCGCTGCCTCAAATGCTAGAAAGATGGTTTTGCACCTCGACGTTTGTTGGTGTTGCTTTTTTGCTGCACGTTTGCTTGAATGACGCCGTTGAATTGAAGAACTTTGTGAGCGCTGTTTACGACCCTGCGCGTGTGTGGGTACTTTGGAGAGTGGTGAAATTTAAAGCGCATGTTTTGCTAAGCGCCTAAAGGTATGCTATAAATTTAAACTATTTGTGGCAAATAACGTTTCCGTTTTGTGCTGCTTGCTGTTTGAGTAGCAGCTATGGCGCAGGAATACTACTGCGTTTTGTACATATGTTTGTAAATGGATATAGTTATGCTCCTCAGCTGGGATTGCCTCTACTTCATTATGTGATTTTGAATTTATGGCCTCAAAAGCCTCATAATACATATGTTCGTTGGAACAACTATATGCCTTTATGGCGGAAAATAATCTTAGGGAGACAATTCTGGCAAATAATTAAATCAAGAACAAAAAGTTTCCATACAAGAACCCGATTTCGATCGGTGAGTTTGTATGATAGCTATATGCTATAGTGGTCCGAAATCTGGAATTCTGACAAATAAGCTTCTTAGTTCGCTTATATACAGACAGACGGACAACGTCCGGTGTGTTTAACGTGGGTACCTGCTGATGACAGCCTTACTCCACGGCGCTCAAAAGCACAGCGGATCAAATCAATGCGTTGGTCAGCGCCCTGAGAATGCTAAGCATTTTCAGTACCAATTGGCAGTGTGGAATGGACACACTAACCACCTTGGTAGAGACAGACAGACAAACAAACCGATGGACATGGTTCGTCGCTCGCTCGGTCAAGCTCGTCCTGCTGACATTTCATATATATTTTTATACCCTTGCAACATGTTGCTACAAGGTATAATAGTTTTATTCAGCTAACGATTGTTTGTATCACCTAGATAGGTGGGTAGAGTGGCTCTCTGTCGACGCACCAAGGCCTTTAGGAGGCCCATGGTGATACCACCGGTCTCCTTTCTGAACCACCCTGTGCTGCTGATGAAGTTTATCGCTACAAGAAGTTATTTTTTTGTAATCTCTAAAACGTCGTCCAGAAACCTTTCACCGATAGCTGCGATTCTTTCTCCGAAGAGAGACTTGCATTTGCATAGAAGATGTTTTACTATCAAATACTCGTATTTTTAGACAGTGACCAGTTAGCACCCCTACTACAGTTCTTATGTCATTCCTTTTGAATTTTAATAGTCGGCATTTGCGGCCCCTGTTCCATTTATGCCATGTCTTCCTGCTTGTTGAGTAATTCAATAATTGACTTAACCGAGACTCAGCTAAATTGATTGCATGTTGGGCAATACAATTTTTACAAGTGGCCAGAGGCATGTGAATTCTATCTTTTTGGAGCTCAATTGCCCGAAGGAAAAACGACCGGCGCGCTGTTGTGAACTCGGCTATAACAGCGTAAG
Source organism: Bactrocera tryoni (assembly GCF_016617805.1). Classification (NCBI taxonomy): domain Eukaryota; kingdom Metazoa; phylum Arthropoda; class Insecta; order Diptera; family Tephritidae; genus Bactrocera; species Bactrocera tryoni. The sequence goes on from NC_052501.1 coordinate 85,545,339, forward strand.
CAGTGTGGAGCCTTTTCGGCTAGTTCATCTGCTTAACTGATACCAAAGATATCGTTATGCTTTGAAACCCATTGCCGGATCCAACGCCGCTGGGCTATCCGTATATCTTCTTCTTCTTAATTGGCGTAGACACCGCTTACGCGATTATAGCCGAGTTAACAACAGCGCGCCAGTCGTTTCTTCTTTTCGCTACGTGGCGCCAATTGGATATTCCAAGCGAAGCCAGGTCCTTCTCCACTTGGTCCTTCCAATGGAGTGGAGGTCTTCCTCTTCCTCTGCTTCCCCCGGCGGGTACTGCGTCGAATACTTTCAGAGCTGGAGTGTTTTCATCCATCCGGACAACATGACCTAGCCAGCGTAGCCGCTGTCTTTTAATTCGCTGAACTATGTCAATGTCGTCGTATATCTCTCGTACAGCTCATCGTTCCATCGAATGCGATATTCGCCGTGGCCAATGCGCAAAGGACCATAAATCTTTCGCAGAATTTTTCTCTCGAAAACTCGTAACGTCGACTCATCGGTTGCTGTCATCGCCCAAGCCTCTGCACCATATAGCAGGACGGGAATTATGAGGGACTTATAGAGTTTAGTTTTTGTTCGTCGAGAGAGGACTTTACTTTTCAATTGCCTACTCAGTCCGAAGTAGCACCTGTTGGCAAGAGCAATCCTGCGTTGGATTTCCAGGCTGACATTGTTCGTGGTGTTAATACTGGTTCCTAAGTAGACGAAATTATCTACAACTTCAAAGTTATGACTGTCAACAGTGACCTGAGAGCCAAGTCGCGAGTGCGACGACTGTTTGTTTGATGACAGGAGATATTTCGTTTTGCCCTCGTTCACTGCCAGACCCATTTTCTGTGCTTCCTTGTCCAGCCTGGAGAAAGCAGAACTAACGGCGCGGGTGTTGAGGCCGATGATATCAATATCGTCGGCATACGCCAGCAGCTGTACACTCTTATAGAAGATGGTACCTTCTCTATTTAGTTCTGCAGCTCGAACTATTTTCTCCAGAAGCAGGTTGAAGAAGTCACACGATAGGGAGTCGCCTTGTCTGAAACCTCGTTTGGTATCGAACGGCTCGGAGAGGTCCTTCCCGATCCTGACGGAGCTTTTCGTGTTGCTCAGCGTCAACTTACACAGCCGTATTAGTTTTGCGGGGATACCAAATTCAGACATCGCGGCATAAAGGCAGCTCCTTTTCGTGCTGTCGAAAGCAGCTTTGAAATCGACAAAGAGGTGGTGTGTGTCGATTCTCCTTTCACGGGTCTTTTCCAAGATTTGGCGCATGGTGAATATCTGGTCGGTTGTTGATTTTCCAGGTCTGAAGCCACACTGATAAGGTCCAATCAGTTTGTTGACGGTGGGCTTTAATCTTTCACACAATACGCTCGATAGAACCTTATATGCGATGTTCAGGAGGCTAATCCCACGGTAGTTGGCGCAGATTGTGGGGTCTCCTTTTTTATGGATTGGGCATAGCACACTTAAATTCCAATCGTTGGGCATGCTTTCGTCCGACCTAAGCTGATGCATGCACCCTATTAGTTCTTCGCCGCCGTGTTTGAATAGCTCGGCCGGTAGTCCGTCGGCCCCTGCCGCTTTGTTGTTTTTGAGGCGGGCAATTGCTATTCGAACTTCTTCATGGTCGGGTAATGGAACGTCTGCTCCATCGTCATCGATTGGGGAATCGGGTTCTTCTTCTCCTGGTGTTGTGCGTTCACTGCCATTCAGCAGGCTGGAGAAGTGTTCCCTCCATAATTTAAGTATGCTCTGGGCATCAGTGACTAGATCACCTTTGGGGTTCTACAAGAGTATGCTCCGGTCTTGAAACCTTCTGTAAGCCGCCGCATTTTTCGTAGAATTTTCGAGCATTACCCCTGTCGGCCAGCTTATCAAGCTCTTCATGCTCATGCATTTCGGCCTCTTTGTTTTTCTGTCTGCAAATGTGTCTCGCTTCCCTCTTCAACTCTCGGTATCTATCCCATCCCGCACGTGTGGTGGTCGATCGTAACGTTGCGAGGTAGGCAGCCTGTTTTCTCTCCGCTGCGACACGGCACTCCTCGTCGTACCAGCTGTTCTTTTGCACTTTCCGAAAACCAATGGTTTCGGTTGCAGCTGTACGTAAGGAATTTGAAATGCCGTCCCACAGTTCCCTTATATCCTTCCGTATATACATATGTATAAATATATGTCTTCTGTTGAGTACGCTCCTTGTCAGAACAGCAACTTACTTTGATTGCTGTGATCTATGCTTGGAGGATACTACAGAGGTAGGTAAACGGAAGGCAATTTTGATATCCATTTTTGTTGAAAGACACCACCTACCCCTCACCTAACTATTTTGGAACCATCCGTATTTTACGTAAGATCTTAAATTGAAAACGTACAAAATGTAGTTTCTGCAATAACTGAAGCCGCTCGACCTTCCCAAGGAACATCGCTCCACTCTATGGGCTCTTGAAAAATTCCAAAAAGATCCAACGTTTTCGAGCCAAATTTTGCTCAGCGATGAGGCTCATTTCTGGATCAATGGGTATGTGAACTAGCAAAATTAGCGCATTTGGGACGAAGAGCAACCTGAAGAGATTCAAGAACTGTCTGAAATTGAAGCTCGTGATCTCGGCGACATTAGGTTTCAACAAGACGGCGCCACTTCCCACACATCGCATCAATCAATAGATTTATTGATAGAATTCTTCGGAGAGCAGATAATTTCATGTTTTGGGCCGATCGAGAGAGGAGTTAGACATCTCTCTATCTCAGTTGTATCGCTCTTGAGAGTAATTATTTTGTAAATCTTAGACTCTGAATAAATAAAAAAGTTTCAAATTTAATATTTGTAAAAGTATATTTCCCCAAAAGCAAACATTAATTCATAACAAACTCCATTTGTAAAAAGAACATGTTGCGACCGCTGACATTTAATGTTTATTACAACAACAAGGCTGGTACCGACGCGCACAACCAAAAAATGCAAGTACATCGCCATTCGGAGCACATAAATCTAACAAATTTACGACAGCAACAACAGCAATAACATCGACGGCATTTAAACGCAGGAACATAATTACCGAAATAAATTCTGCCTCAAATAATTTTCACACGCTTTTTGCCAAAGCCAATGCAAGTCAGAACCGAAGAGAGCGCCATTGACAGCAGAGAGCAATTGAGAGTGACTCAAGTAGGTGTTTGCGCCGCCCTGTCGGCTCTACAACTGTCAAGTGGCTGTCAGAGAACCCAAGTGAGGGAAAAATGCAAAACTTCTAGCGAAAAGTCAATCAAAACAAAATTTTAGCAAAATTGCGACAAAAACAACTAAAACAAAGCCCAAAATACCAGAACACTTCGCTTTTAACACAACTATGCCAAGCGCGGTTTGCATGCCATTCTAGGCGCGCAGCGACTTATGCACTTCTAACAAACGACGCCGAAGGTTGCAACACACAGCAACGCAGCGGCCTTGCAAGTTGCAACAGGTGGCAGCCTACAACCGAATAATGGACAGCGCAATGACGTTTCAAAATTTAAATTGGTCAACACTCAGAGTGTGGCGCATCGGTTTAATTAAACGGCAAATCAGCCGATCAAAATCAGATCGCTTGCAACAGCAAATGCACAAATGGCATTCAAGGCATGCGTAACATTCAGACAAACGGCAAATACACGCTGCATGCCACCAACACACCGGCGATCAGCAATGTGGCACTGTTGCATAATGGTGAGAGGCGTGAATCGAATGTTTGCACACGCAAGGAAGACCGATAACCCTCCAAAATCTCGAACAAACTAGGCGTGCGGGCTGTTTTGTGCTTTGGCTAATTGGCCGCAAATAAAAACGGCGAACGGCGTTGCAAAACGTGTTTGTGCGTATGTGCGTACACACTTAATTGGCTGACATCTTAGATGCGCCGATTTTGGTAATAACGTGTGCCTTTATTGGGCTGCAGCGACGCCCCAAAATGCTGCACGTCTCTAACGACGCTGCAACGCAGCCCAAAAGCACTCACACACTCAAGCACACACAGACAAGTGCTGATGTTTATCTCGCCGCCATTTTTAATAGCAATCAATTGGATCAGAACAGCCGACGGCAAATGATCTAGTTGTTGTTGTTATTACAGTTGTTGTTGTTGTTGTTGTTGTTGTTACTGTTGTTGTTGTTATTACTGTTGTTGTCGCAGCTTTTGCTGATCCGCTATTACAAACCTAATTAGCAGCTTTGGAGAGCCCACAGCGTTTGTAGACTTTGCATTTACTCTCTTTCTTCTCTTTTTCTCATTATGCTTAATTTGTTGTTTGTGGATGGCGGTGAGAGGCGGAAAGTGTGCACCGGTTATTGTTGTTGGTCACCTTTAACGTACACATGTCATCAATTAATAGTAGCTCCAATAATGGCCCCATGATTATTAGTATTGTTGTTGTTTTTGTTGCTATTATGCATTTGTTGTTAAGCCTGTATTGTTCTGCCAACGTTAGCCGTTTATATTGTGGACAGTTTGCAACAGATGCACTTATGCATTTTTAGTCTCTAGCTTTATAAACTCAAGCACCTGTGCTGGAAGTGAAGCAAAGCAGGCGAAGATTATGTAAAACTACTAATTATAAAATTCTCAATTGGAGCAAATTGCAATGAACAACTTTCACGGATGAGGTCGAAGTCCCTTAGTGTATTTTTAGCGAGGGCAAGAACACTTTGTTTACATTCAGCATGGACCACAACCTTTTGTTTATCATTAGCGAAGACAGAAACTTTTTTATTCTAAAACTTACCGCTCTAAAAGGCGTTAGATCTCCTAAAATGCAGCCCTTGGCCGGATAAAATCCGGGTCAATTTTGGTAACGAACAACTGGCTGTTGTGGCACAGTGGAGTCATTAACTCCTTCACCAACTCCCTCTCAGTGAATAGCGTGGCAGGTTGAACTCCAACTAATCCAGAAACGACTCTGACATGTTTATATTTGGGCAGCCAGCAACCCTTTTAAAGGTGAATAATCTTAGGTCAGGTAAATGAACCCTTCTCCTTCTTTATTGGCATAAACACTGCTTAGACGGTTATAGCCGAGTTTAGAACCCTTAAGTGCAAAAGATTCTTAAGGTTGTTGACTTCTCTATGGGTGATTGACGATTGGGGCAAATATTTAGTTAACTCTCATTGACTCAATTCAGTCAAATACTGAGAAGATATCAAAGCAAAACTCACAAGTTTGCAACTTGTTCGAAAAGAGGTCCAATAACAATTACCAGGGTTGAGTTATGAGAAGTGAAGTCATACGCGAGTTGAGTTGTAGCCCAATTTTAGCTACTTTCGGCATCAGGGCACATTATGCTTAAATTGTGCTGACTGAACTTCATTAAGACACTTTATAGATTGATTTCAGAGATTTTTCGACATTGTGTTGTATCATGTCGGATCATGGGAGGCACACAAATATCTCTTCCGATATCTTCATAAGGATAAGATTTTATTTTTTTTTTGCTTTTGCGCACCAAAACACCGCAACGCACACACTGTGCAGCCAGTCATGATGCCTTTGTACAGCCGTGAACACTTGCACTTTCCAATGAAACATATCGCAAATGATATAATCAGCAACAACAACAAAAACAAATACAAAGTGGCAACACTAGTTTATTGTCAGTCGCATCGTAAAATCATAATTGAAAAATGTTGCAGCCACAATAAAGTTGCGAATGTGTCAACAGCTTCATAGAGTGCGGCCTGGTCAAGCGGCCAGCAACAACGCCAGCAGTGAAAAAACAATAGCGGCGACAACTATCACGCGTCGTTACAATTCGACCGAGTTATTCAATGTTTTATAGGTCTTTGTTGTTGCTGTAGACTTTTTATTTTATTTTTTTCTTCTGCTTTAAGCAGCATGTTGCACGCACGCACCGCACGACTTACCGACCCGCCACTCGCGCGCGCATTTTGATAAACATTTATTCGCCACAGCTGCGGCTGCAGCGCTGAAGCTTCGCGCTGGCCATTCTTCAAATCTTGTCATTCAGATGCAATGACATTTCATGGCAGCATTCAGCGCGCTTGCCACCGCTTGCTATGATTTTGAAATGTCGCACACTTCGTGCTTTTTATCGCCCGAGTTTCCGTTGGCTCAGCGCGCGCTTTGGCGGCTGTGGCACCTGTTGCCAAGCGGCCATCCATTAAATTCGCATACTTGTTCGCCTTCGGTTGTTCCAGCGGCTGCTGCCACCGTTTTGCTGCGGCTTTCTGGAACTAGTGCACACTAAATAAGGTGGAAGCTGCACTCACGCCATTTTATGCGGCTGCTCATTGAATTCATGAAATCACTTATTTGTGGCCGGAGTCACGAACGTCAGAAGCCCGGAGGCAAAACGTAGTACCAGCATATTTTATAGCCAAGCACAAATATTGCACAATAATCAGCGCGATGATGTGTTGCATGCCGGCGGCGGCAACATTACACCGCCCGGTGGGGTGGGTAGCAATTTGACAGCAATCGGAGTGAGCTCAACGGGGGAGCCGCTGTAATGGCTTCACCAGCCGTCGGCTATTTTTGGTTCTGCATTTTTTGGGGCGATAGTTGCTCCACAACACCTAAGTCAGCCGCATAATCGTCATTATTTCCTTTCGCGTTTTGCTGATTAAAATAATTGGCCACACTGAATTGAGAAACGAGTTATGTAAAGTTCTCGAAAATGGCCTGCGGCGAAATCTACATGGAAATTAGTTAATTGCATAGACGCTTTGACACCCGAGTGTGCTTGAGACACTTGTTGGTGCCACAACAGCGCTTAAATAAATGTAAATATCGAAATTTGGTGTAATTTAATTATAGTTGATCTTGCTGCGATTTGTGGGGTATTTAGGTCTAGACGCCTAAATTTTGGTAATTTTTCGAACTGAGATAAAAAAAAATGAGAAAGCTTCTTACAAAAAGATCGTCGAATTACGGCTAATGAGGACTTGAGATAAAAAAAGTTTCGAGAACACCTCAAAAATTTTATCAATAAATAATTTCGAGAAAAATGCGTTTAAAGTTTACCATTCCAGTTGCCATGACACAAACACGGCTATAACTTCGGAAATTTTTTGAATCAAGAAAAATCATTTCAGGAAGTTATTTTTGAATATCTGAGCTATCCAATTATGAAAAAAAAAAATATTTTTTTAATTTCTGGACTAGATTACTCCCTTGATAATACCCAATAGGAAGCTGTAGGGCGGAGAGTAATGTAGAGATATAAGAACAAAACCGCTTCTAACCCAACATTTTGGTCCTTTTTTGACACAATTGAAGTGGAGATGGAAATACATACATATACTGTATTTTAAACGGTCTCTGAAGAAATGGCTTCAAAAAGTTTCATTCTCAAATTCTCAGCTGCTATACCACATGAAATAGCTAGAGGTCTACATGGAGTACATGGGCTTACGGGTTTCAAAAAATCTAATTTTTTATAGTCTTATTGAATTCTCCAAAACCTCTAGAATATTGTCCTAAACTTTTAAGTTGAAGCGAGTTTTAGTTTCGAAGATATAGCCTTGAGAACTTGTGCGCTCGAGGCTAGCTCCGTCTTTAAATGCGTTTTTCTCCAAAATGTGTTTTTGAAGTCGGTTGGCAAGGTTTCTCGGGAACTACTCAACCGATCATCATGAAATTTTATACAGGTCTTTGAGATACAATTTTTAAAGACTTGGACCAAGGATTTTTTTTGTTTATAACTATTTGAAAAAAAAAATATCACGAAATTTTCATTTTTTAGTAAAAAAAAAATTTGCCAGAATCCAAATTTCAGTTTTTTCCTTCGTTCAAGTTCTAAGTTAAGGTTTTGACTAAAAGATGTATTTTTGTAAATGTATCACTTTAGATGATCCTGTAAGGAGTTATACTGCCAACGCGGACGCATTTTCTTTCCGTGGTATCACGGCAATTGGCGCCGAAATGGCCGAGTTGAAAATATTTTTTTTCCACAAATTTCAGAATTTTTTTGTTAATAGTGTATGATTGTAACAATAAAAAAATTCTAATAAAATATTTCATTTTTTATATGAGAAAATTTTTTTGAAAAAAGACTGTTTCTTACCCGAGGAAAGCCATGTAACCCCTTAAAGAAATTCTACATACGAAATAAACTTCTTGTGGTCAATTAATATACATACATAAATTTAGAATCCCTTAGACCTTTTCTTCATCATTATCATCATCATTATATTCATCATATGCTCTTTACGATTTTATTCCTTCTCTACCTAACATCGTCGCTTTGAAAATTGCACTCATCACTTGCGATAACTAATTAAGTTGTCAACGTAGAATTGTCAACTAAAAATAAAATAAAAGTCTATTGCAAATTACATTAACAAAATTTGATGATAATTACTGTTTTACGCTCGTTTTCCGAATATGTTTGCAATTCGCCATTTCAATGAACATATGTATATTAGAGAGGGTCGAAAAACGAATATTTTTTTGCTTGGTACTCTGTTAAGGTTCTCTGATAGGTTTTTAGATACCTCTAAGAAAGTATTTCCAATGATGGGTTTCTAATTTTAACGGGGAGATCCTCTGGCTTACAGTTTTCTATATTTTTCTTATTATCAAAAAATTAATCCTCTACAAAGAGATCTCTTTGTACGATTGAAAAAAATCATTATAATTTATATCGTGAAGCTCATAGTTTTTTTAGAAATTTACTGCTCTACAAAAATGGTATCATAAAATTAAAAAAAATGTGATATGCATTGGAAATTGAAGCTGAATATCTCATAAACCCTTTACCTTTATGAAAAAAAAATATTGAGACCATTTTTGTAGAGCATTCAACTTCCTCCAAAGAAGCGAGATGTTTTTTTCAAGTATTTCGAAGCGAGATATGAATTTTTCTCTGTGATAAGAATAACATATACAACAGTTAGGTAGAGGACTTTCCCATTTACACCCTACATTTAAGAGCTCATTCTTGGAGAAACTCTCTAAGAGTTCTCAAAAAACCTATTTTCAGGGTACCAAGCGAAAAAGTATGCAATTTTTTGACCCAGCCTAATATTTATGTATATGAGTGTGTAAGTACAACAGTATGATATACTCATAGATAAACATACACGTACAACAACAATATAAAATTATATACAAATGTGTTTGTGGACGTTCATTTAGTTTTTACTCACATAATTATGCTCTGAAATTAGCCGTCGCCAAGGTGGCAGGCTTAATCATCTCGTCCAAAATGCCATTTCGCAGCATCTGGTTTTGAAATTTTCACAATGTTGCAAACATTTTTTAAACGCTTTTGGAAATTTGTAATTGCATTAAGCGCTCGAAATGTTGGATAAAATGCGATGTACAAATTTATGCTTGTGAATTGAATGTGGGAACTGCCAAAACACGATAATTTAGCAGTTTACGTGGGACCACGATTGGCCTGAAAAAAAGAGAAAAATTAAAACTATTTTATTTGTTGCTTGTTATTTGTTTCAAAAATAGTATTTATCGTTTTTTGGAACACCCTGTAGTACATTATGTGCACTAAAAGGATTTAAAAAGTATATATATACAAAACTCAAACCAAAATCTTAGAGTATCAAAAAAGTATCGTTTCAGATCAAATGTTGGCTAGTGAAGGATCAGGTCCCACTTTCAGATCTCATCACTGAACTTGGCTGAGAAAAAATGTGTATTTCTGAAATAGCCTACAAATGGATATCTCTATTGATACACTCAAAAACAAAGCGTTCCACTTGTTCGTATTAATCTAAAGAAAACTTCGCGTTAGGAGCTTCTTCGAAACAAAAGTGCAGGTTTCCGGTTCATTTTAGGGTTTTTAGCCATCAGCTTATTAATAAAAAGATGTGGACTCTTGTATCTTGTAGAGCAGTAAATATAGAATATCTTCAGGTTTTGAGAATCTACATATGTGCATATATGTATACATATGTATATAGTATTCTGAAAAAATTCTTTTACCACGAGGATTGCTTTTTTATTTCGTGATTGTAGAACAAAAACAAATATTAATCGTCCAAAAACACTTTATTGCTTTTCAAAATATTCTCCAGTAAGACCTAAACATTCTTGCATGCGTTTGAACCAATTGGCGAATCACTTTTGTCACCTTGATTGAAGTATATTCAACCGTTCATTCTGAACGCATCACCCTCCTCTTCAGGCGTCGAAAAACGTTGACACCTTAGTTTATGTACTTTCTACGTGCGGGAATAAAAAGAAGTCATTCGGTGACCGAGTCAGGCCTATACGGTGGATGACTTATCAAATCGATGCTCTATGAGCTCATAAATGCATTGTTTTCAGTAGTTTTTTATAGTACAGAGTGATCTGTTTCGGCGGTTGGTTTTCTTGATTTATTAAAAGATAACTGACAAACAAATCGTTGTGTACCACTCAGAATTTACTATTCTCTTGCTTGTATGTAATATTGCCATAAAAACCGGCAAACATTTGATTGGAAGAGCTTCGAGTGTGAACAACATTTGCTGCATTCGACTCATCATGAAACACCCATATAATCGACTGCTGGCTGTTTTCGGGCTCATACGTGTAAATCCACGATTCATCACCTATAACCTCGAATCACCGTTATTTTTTAACATTTCTCTCGACCAACCTGAACCTGTTTTTTACCCTACACTAATGCCTATAGCCTCAATCTCCTAGTTGCCTTAAACTTACTACAGATCACAACTGAATTTTGACGACCTTCACGAAATTGGTCTTGGAGAGATCTACGACTTCGAATGAACTCACCATACAATCGCTAAACACTGGTCCTTGCCAGAGCCTCTTCGTCAAAAATAGAATTAAGTTCATCGAAGTACTCTGAATAAGTTAATCCATATTAAAAGTTGTAAAAATTAATCGCACTAAAATGTTCGCAATAAAATTCCAATTTTTGGCCGAAATGAATATTTAAAGTTACTGTAAACAACATAAATAGCGCCCGTAGGTCAAAATAGTCTGAATATTTATATCAAAAATGTCAAGCTTTATGATAAAGTTGTGAGTTGCCAAATTGCAAAACTAGGGTTACCAAATCCCGATATATAAAAGCAATACGTATTACCATTAAAACTTGATTTAAATCTAACCAAACGGCCTTGGTTATATCACAAAGTAATTTGCGCCAAAATTCCGCAACCAATTTGTAAATAAACTAGCAAATCTCAAAATTACAAATTTTAATTTAGTTTCATTTAGTATACGCAGATCTATAAAAGTTTTTAAACTAGTTATGTTACCGATAAGTCCTTAAAAGGCAAAGACATGCTGTAAAAACGAGCCATAAATATTTATTAGCTTCTGTGGCCTAGAAAGTGAAAATCTGTGGACGCATACATACATATTTATAGATACATGTAGAAGGGTATTTGCTCAAATAATTGTCGGCAAATGAGCGAAACGAGTTTTTCGCCAATAAAATTTGGACTAAAATCGGCTTTGATACAGATTTTATTGTAATGAGTGGATGTGAGTTGTGGTGTGGGGACTTCGCCGGTGTTTAAGCCATATTTTTATCTCAAGTAATGACGCTTTGCATTAGCGCTCAATGCATTTAAAGCACGATTACTTTTAAGTAGTACTTATAACTATTCTTGTATGTACATATCGTCACCTAAAATACAAAATAACGTAACATCACTTTTCATAAGTTAACAGGCGAAGAAAAATCGATGGAATAGGACCACTCATTTGAAACAAAATTTTAGTTTTGGTTATAAAATGGATATATACTGGTTATATATTGGTTATATCTGACAGCGAAAGCTGAAAATTTTGAACTATCGCAAGCAATAAGAATCGCAAACATAAAAAACTCATTTTCGATCCTTTTTATGATAAGTTGTTTTGCATTTTCGGTGACAATATATATATATATGTATGTAGACTATATATATATACTTATTTATGCTATCTGAATCGCCATTTATCATTTTATAACAGGCGCAGCGTGCGCATGGAAACAAGATACACAATTAACGGCAAATCAACGCATAAATACTTCATTAATTTATTACTTATCTAAGCGGCAGCGATTACTGGCAATTACCATCAACAAAAGTTGCACGCAAAAAAGCCGCGCAGCCGCAGTCACACGCAATTGACGATTTTCTGTTTCAAGACATTTTTGGCTTTTAATGTTTTTCTGCCAGATCATGAGTTATGGTTGTAGCAGTGGCTAGGCAAGCTGTCATAAACGCACATTTGTATATATTTTTAAATACATTCAATTACTCAGGCAACAGTGGCAGTTGAGTTGTCAGACAATTTCATTGAAACTCCTTCGGCCTCACCAAAACACAACAACAAAAGGCACGCAAGCAACGGCTATCCACTGGACGTGACGTCAACATGGATGCCGGGTCGCATTATGGTAGAGAAAGAGCTTGCGGCATAACTCAGCAGCTACTTGGACATGGATGCCACGCACGGAGTTGAGTCTGGGTGCGTTCAACGAGGCACTTGCTGCCCCCACGGGAGACCATTGTACAAATCTTTTTAGATTTTCTACAATATTAAATATCTTTTTGATATTTTCAAATACCACACATTCATTGTTTAACCAAAAATTCTTTTACAAACTAATTCTCATTGCTTTGACATGTTCGTATGTCCATTTTCGTATTAGACATGACTTAGGAATTTTTCAAATTTTCGGCGCTGCACCTTTCGTAACGACTGTTGCGTCTCAATTCAACTCAATTCAATTCAAGTTAACTAAATTCCATGCAATACGTTTCGAATGCAACTAATTTTGTATTAAATTAATTGTGTAGTTTTTATGCAAACTCCAAAAAGCGTCCACACGCCCAAATGCGGTTGCACCCGTCGCTGAAATTCTTTCGGTTTTCAGTGCGTGTTGCAATTTTTAACTACTTCGTAAAGCCGAAAATTGTTTGTCCAAACATTTGGTGTAATTTTTTTAATTGTGCACTCGCAGGCAACTGACTCATTCTATGGCGTTACGCATTTTTCTCCATACTTTTGTACACTGAGAGAAATTGCATTTAGCATGAACAGTATTAATTCAGGAAAGGGAAGAGATCTGCATTTAGTTTTCGAACTACTAATTAAGGAAATGTTTTAAAATACCTTTAAAAGTCAGAGTTCCCATGTTTACATGGAATCAGCAGTCACTAAGTCCAGTGAAGGTAGCTATAACGTCAGTAAGGCAATAGAGGTACGAAAATTAGACGAGTTTCGAAAGTATTTTAAGAGAGCTGCGATTTGGTCATTTTAAAGAGTTCAATGAATGCAATACCCATTATTATTCGCAGACCATTTTATTAATTATCACCTCGTGACAGACGATTTGAAGTGATTATGGCGCCCAGACCGTATTTTTCCAAAAGCTCGTACGTTATCTTTAACATCTTGGAAGAAGGAGGCTTATAGATGATAGGATCAGGTATAGCTGGAAAGATCGTTAGGATAGTAGTCCTAACGGTCGAGGGATTTATGAGTCCATTCGGACGTTGGGTTTGTTGAAGGTAACGCAGGCTTCTTATTCTGTCTGAGTCTGGTTTTTCTGCATGGGGCTCTGAATGCATTTTTGCATTAGAGGCACCTATCAGATAAGTCGGATTGTTTTTGTGGGGCGAGAGTACAGGACTGGATGCATATAATTGCAGAATGCCCGATGCACTCGGACATTAGGGCAATTAGCTGGACTGATGGACGTTTAGATGTTAGCGGTGTGATCTCCTCTAGTCTGAATACCGAACATTTAAATGCCGTTTAACTGAGAACTCTTAGCTTCTTGTGTGAATAATGTGTGCGTGTAATGTGCGTATGAAGCCCAAGCCCTGGTAGTGGTTTTGGTTGGAAGAACTGACACTTTGTCAGTTGAATGTGGAGTTGTGTTGCATTCCTAAGACAGAGGTTTTTGATGGGCCTCGAACCCTACCAAGATGGTTAGTGTGTCCTTTCAACACTACCAATTGATGAACGCATTGGTTAGGTCCGCTGGGCTTTTGAACGCCGTGTACCTCCGTTAAACACACCGGATGTTACCTTTAACATACTTCGACTTGAACTACAATTAGTTTAAATCGGCCTTTGTACCTGATAGTATCCTTGCTGCGACTTCAATATTCTTCCCTCACGCCGAGTATATTCATGGCTTTGAACCTTTTGGTTAACTCTATGAGATAAGATATCACAGATGATCAAATATATGACAGGCACCTCAGTAAAGTGTGACGGGCATGCCTTCAATTCATCACATCTAGAAATTGTGAGATTATCCAAGTATAATTTTCGGCTGTACCCGAATATAAAATTCCCTTAGATTCAATTTTTTATTTGTTTTTTCCCAGCCGAATTTTTCGTTCATTTTTGCGGACATGATTGTTTTACAAATAAGGAAGCGCACTGAATTATTAATTTTCAAGTAAATTATCTTAACAACCGAGAGCATGGCGTGGCTTTAAAAGGAATCTGTAAGAAGCCGTGCGTTATTCGCATGCTATTTTGGAAAAAACTAGGTCAGTGCATTTTTTAGGAATTTAAAATGAAGATAACTACGCCCGTTAAGTGCCAGTGACAGGTATTTCAGTTGTCGCAAACGTTTTCAGGCTGTGGGAGTATTATTGTAGGAGTAAAGAGAAAATAGGGAGTATGAGGTTAAAAGGTCTATCGTAACAGGCATTTCACTTGGACAGCTTAGAACGTCGGGAGTATTAAAAAGCATAAACAAGCAGGTTTTCAACTTTCGGTTTTTACCTTTATCGCTGCAGCCGCGGCAGCTCCAGTTTCCACCCCAACTTACCCCACAAACTAGTAATAATAAATTAATTTCGCTTCGCAAATCGAACACAAAAAGTCTCCAAAAACTCATATGTCATTGCAATGAAAATCTTGACTCCATTCATTCGCTCATTTTCCACAAACTTGCCGCTAATGCTTCGTGCGCATTCATAGCCAGCCGAACTGACGACAGACGACGAATCATAGGCGATAGCGTGCTGCTACAATTCGCGGTTGCACGCATTGCTAAGTGGTCAGAATAGAAACAACAACCACTGGACAATGCAAACATCTCAAGCGGCAATAGCGCAGCATAAGAATCGTCTCCGCCGCCACAGCTTGCCAAAACGAGCCGCTAGCCACCAGCCGGCGCAAGTTCGGGCTTCACGTCTTTCGTGTGTCGCACAAAAGCTTCAAACGCCGCAAAAATCGATTGCAATCTCTTTGCTTTTGGGTGATTGTGCGTTTTTGCTCTCTTATTTTTCTATTTTTCGTTTTTGTTTTACTTTTGTACATTCAATTCGGTTCGTACAAGAATGCACATTTTGCTATGTTTTTGCGCTCTTCGATATAATTTTTCTAATTTACGATCGAACGCTTTGAACTATAAAAGTAACTGCTTGTCAGCTTAGCAATCACAGTTGACTTCTCCACCAACCGAGCGACTAGCCAGAAAATCGTGTGCGTGCGCTCAATAGACGTGTGAAAGAGTTCGCAAATAAATCACTTTAATCCTCCGCAACGCCTTCATATCCAGACATGAAATATCTGGTGAGGATAACGCGTGTGTTCTAGTTGAAATTTGTGATCATAAGTGCTTGTGTTTATACCGTTACTTTGCTTCTAATCACCTCTTTTAACGTGTCCTTTCCGTTGTGTCGCACTAGATCGTACTTAGCTTGATTGCAGCCGCCACCGCTGCCCCTGGATTATTGGGTTTGGGCCATGGATCATATGCAGCGCCAGCGCTGAGTTTAGGGAGCTTAGGTCATGGACCAGCTATAAGCTATGCCGCACCAGCTGTTAGTTACGCAGCACCTTCCATCAGTCTTGCTCCAGCGCCCATTGTCAAGGCTTACTCCGCACCTGCTGTAGTCGCCGCACCGACCATAGTGAAGGCAGCCCCAGCCGCCACCAGCTACTCCACCTTCAGTCAGGTGAGTTGAGGGGAGAGAGACTTAGTCCCCAAAATCCTTAAACTAAGGCAAAAAATATTCAATTCAACGAAAGTAAAAGGTAACTAAGCCCCGAGGTTGGGTAACAGTAACCCTGAAGTAAAAGTTATTTCATTTCGATTTCAAGCATTTGTCTAGTGGAAATGATTCAGAATCGCACAAAAAACTGTGAAGGTTAGGTTAAACTGGTAGGCAATAAGTCACACATAGCCTAGTTTTGGTCCTTTGCGATACCAGATGGGGTTCAGTTGCTAGGTCCAAGGGATGCAGTCATCCTTTAGGATGTCGGCGCTTGGCACGAATTTTAACCGACTCTGTCGCCACAATATCGATACCTCCTCCAGTGTAGCATACCGTGGGGACTCCAGTTGCTTACAGCGTAGTCTTGCTGATGCGCGACAAATGCAAAGGAAATGCTCCACTGTTTCCGTGGTGCCCTGCTCTAAACATTTACAGCAGTCTTCTCGATCTGTCAGCCCCATTCTGCGGACGTGTGCCGTCATCGGACAGTGACCAGTTAGAATTCCAGATCAATTTTCTACAGTCTCTTGTATCGAGTGCCAATAGAAATGTTGTGTAATTCCGATCTACCGCAAATAATTATTATACCGAATAAGGAAAATATTTTTAACGGACCGGCCTTCCACCGAATTCGATTAAAATTTAGCTTAATTATAATTAAACAATACAATAAAATCTGATTTGACATTTAAATTTTGTGCCTCAGGTCATTCAACATGCTGCCCCAGCCGTCGTTAAGGTCGCCGCCCCCGCTCCAGTTGCCGTAGCGGCTCCAGCCATTTCTTACGCTGCACCCGCCCCGGCCATCTCATATGCCGCAGCCGCGCCCGCCATCTCGTACGCCGCACCCGCTCCAGCCATCTCGTACGCTGCACCCGCCATTAAATTAGCCGCACCCGCGATCTCCTATGCCGCAGCCGCTCCAGCCATCTCATACGCTGCACCCGCCATTAAATTGGCCGCCCCCTCGATCTCCTACGCTGCCGCTGCCCCATCCATCGTGAAGTACGCTGCTCCAGCCATCAGCTACGGAGGCGGTCTCAGTTTAGGCCACGGCTACCATTAAATGTATGACAACCGAACTGCAGCAAAAACGAAAGGATATACGATTACAGCAAGAACCCGAAGGCGAGACCACACCACAAACACGTGGGGTAGTGGAAAAGAAGGATGAATGCAACAAGGATTTATGGAATTACGGATTACATGCTTTACGTTATAGCGTCAGACGGCCATTTGGCGGTCAGCGCTTTTAAGTATTTGCTCTTTTTTTGTTTTTTGGTAGTCACTAAATGGTTTAATAAGATTTTCACTGATATAAAGATCTAAATAATATATTTCCCTGCTCTCAATATGGGAATTCGCCTTACTTTACAATGAATTTTTTTGTCATTGTTGTGATGAATTACAAATGTGTCGACAATAAGAACCAATAACAACAAAAGCGATTCATCACTGCAACAATGTTCAATAACAACAACAGCAAGAACGACAAACAACAAGAACGACAGCAAGCAGCCGCACGATATATGCAGATAAGAGGAGAGTGGAGTGTAAGAGCGTATGATGAGTGGCAGAAAATCACCGTTGTACGCTCTCAGCAATAATTTTTCTCTTCATCATTTTCATTAATCTCTCTATTTCAAATGTATTCAACTAAATAAATAATTGTTTGAATAAAATATTCATTATGGCAAGCCGAAATTAAGTTCACGATGGCATGGCAAACAAAATATACACATGTACAACAGCAGCAACAACAACAAATTGCGTCATTGCGTGCTCAAAATGGCGTCAACTGAGGAATGTGGTGCAAAATAATACGGAATTTGTCTATCAAAGGGTTTAATGAGGATATCATACATACATGCATAAATATATATTGTATTTATTTCAATGCTTTGTATATACTATTAAGTAAAAAAGGAATAAAAAATGCTAAGTGAACTTTTTCGTTAAAAAATATAATTTGTGTGATTTTTATTGAAAGATTAGTCAAATATTTATAAATAATAATAAAAACCTAGCTTTCCCTGCTGTTTGCGTTTACCCGCTAATTTTTAACCGTAATCAGCCTTTTCTTTTGTAAAAGATTATATTATTTTGTGTATATTCGTACAGGGTTTGTCCGGAAAGTAATAGAACTGATTATCTTCTGCCGCGACTGTACTTCGGAGCGTGCGCGCACCGTCTGGATTCGGAAGAGGGCGTTTCTAGGTAATGAACGAGCGGCTGGTCAGTTGCCTCCGAGCACCTGGAGAGTCAGGACAAAGATTTTCGCGCGACGATACGCGATTAAATTCTGTGTGAAACTTCGTAAATCTGCGACAGAGACGTTTTGATATGATCCAGCAGGCTTACCCAGATGTTGCTTTAACAAGAAGTGGTGTGTTTCGGTGGCACTAGGCCTTTTTGGAGGGCGGGAAGAGGTCGCTGATGAAGACCGAAAGAATGAGCAAATCCAAAGCGAAAACGATGCTCGTTGTCTTTTTTTGATATCAAAGGCATCGTCCACCATTAATTTGTGCCTCCTGGGCAAAACGTCAACGCCGAGTTTCACGTGGAAGTCCTCAAAGGGCTCAAACGAAGGGTCAATCGGGTCCGACAAGACATCGCAGCCGATGGGAAGCTGCACCAGGGCAACGCCCCGGCTCACAGCGCCTTCTTGTCAACAGCTACCTAATCAAGGCCGGCATCCTAACGCTTCCGCTCAGATGTTGCCCCCTGGACTTTTTTGTTTCATTGCCTGAAAAGGCCGAGGAAAGGGGATCCAAGCAGTATGCACCTCGGCTCTCAAGGCTTTTCCGGAGGAGGAGCCTATTTTAAAAGTTTTTAAAGAATTGTAAAGATTGGTTCAATAAAATTTTTTAAATCGACTCAGTCCTATTACTTTTCGAACAAACCCTGTAGGTATATTTGAAACCAAATGGCAACCATTGCAATAATTTCAACAGGAAAAGGAATGCAGAACTGTGCGGCTGTGAACTGTTTTGAACAAGAATACAACAACATGAGCAAGGCAGTGTCGTTTGTGTCTTTCAGAATTCTTCCTCTTCTCGTTACCGCTCGTCAACAAACTACGAGTTCGGGCAACAAAAGACCTCGTCTGTAAACGCACTCTAAGTAAAATATAATACATGGTTTTAGAACTGCGGTAAAAGTAAGATGCCAGTTGTTGATCATCTTAGCCAATAAAAACCATGAAATAATGTACGAAAAGTATTCGTTAATATAAACCGAATACTTGAATAAAATTAATTTAGAAACCTACATCGGCCAAGCACATATGTACAAAGCAACAACCTCGAAACCCATATATTTAGCAAAGACATCAACCAATCGAACGGTTTCGCCTCGAATGGATATAGCTGGAGTCTTATGTGTTTTAAGGGTCCACGTTGCTTGGTTTGTTAACAATCTACACTCTATTTATTGGTCTGCCAAAATGACTCTACCATAAATCCAATACAACTCTGTTAATAAGACGTTCATGTGGTTAGTTCCATTTCGTAATAACAGCCAAGTCGCAAAGTCTGCGTTAGGCTTGGCCATTGCAAACTCTTTGGTCGACATTTTTAATAAAATGTGGTTGAAACACCTTTAATTCTTAAAATTTTGCTCCCATGACTATTTTTCAAATAAGGAAGCCCCATGAATTATTAATTTTCAAGTAAATTATCTAAATAACAGTGAGCATGGCGTGCCTATAAAAGGAATCTGTTGGAAACCGCGCATTGTTCGGAAGCAATTTGTGAAAAATCTAGGTCAGAGCAATTTAAAAGAATATAACAACACCCGTTATGTGCTAGTGACAGGCATCTAAGTTGCCTCAAACAATTTTGAGCAGTGGGAATATTTGTTGGCAGGCCATTAATAAGAGGCTAGTCTTCTACTTTCAAATTTCCATTTTGTGCATCACACTTATCAGCTTAGTATATAACGCAGTTCACCTCAGAAACTAATAACACAGTTTAAATACGAATTTGCAAATCAAACGGAAAAAGTCTCCAAAAACTCTTCGGTCATAGCAACGAAAATCTCAAGTCCATTCATTCACTCATTTCGCACATACATACTTGTCACCAAACATAGGGTGCATGACGCCAGCCGAGCTGACGGCAGACGGCGGACCATAGCAGATCGCATGTTGCTACAATTCTGGCTGCAATTGGCATTTGCACACATTGCTAAGTGCTCAGAATAGAAACAGCAAGCGCTGAGCAATGCAGACATTTCAAGCAGCAGCATAAGAATCGATTCCGCCGCCACATCTTGCCAAAAGGAGCCACTAGTCGTCGGCGCGAATTCGGGCTTCATGTCTTTCTTTTGTTGTAAAAAGCTTCCAACGCCTCAAAATCCGATTGCAGTCGCTCTGCTTTGGGTGGTTGTGCATTTTTGCGCCCTTATTTGTTTGCTATTTATTATACCGTCGCAACCTGTTGCTTAGGGTATACTAATTTTTTTGGGCTAACTGTTGTTTGGAACATCCAAACGAGATATATAATGATTTGCATGTATGTATGTATGTATGGTCAAGAGGAAAATATGTGTTGTCTCCGTCGGACCATATGTAATAGCAGAAACTTGAGAACTTGCCAACCTGAAGCGGTTAGTATTTTAGCTGGCTGAAATCGAACCATTGCCACGCCCACCGACCCATAATTCCGGCCACTTCTTACGAATAGCTTCGCAAACGACACATAACACTCAATTAGTATTCCTAATTGACAGTTTGACCGGTCGGAAAGAATTCGGAGTAGATCACTTCTCGATTATCGAAGAAAACTACAAGTATTAACATAACCTTCATTTTTGATTTGCGTGACTTGGTTTTTTCAACTCCTGCTCACCTTTTCCACGATATTTCAAAAAGGTTTTCACTGATCCCTCCAAAAGTCCAACGATGCTGGTAAGACCTCTGGCTGTTAATCGTCGATTCTCAAGCACCAATTTCCCGACGTGTTGTTTATCAGTAGATGTTGATGGCCGTCCAGGACGTGGTTCGTCCAAACAAAAACAGTTAGACGCGACAAACGAATATTATGTTTCGATACACCCGAACTTGGCTCTTCCTTACTTGCTTTTGTTTCACTTTTACGCTACGTTTTTGCGCTCTTCAATGTAATCTTTCTAATTTACGATCGACCACGTTGAACTATAAAAGTAACTGCTTGTCAGCTTAGTAATCACAGTTGACTTCTCCAGCAATCGAGCGACTAGCAAGCAAATCGTGCGTGTGCGTTCAATAGACGTGTAAAAGAGTTCGCAAATAAATCACTTTAATCCTCCGCAACGCCTTCATATCCAGACATGAAATATCTGGTGAGGATAAGGCGTGTGTTCTAGTGGAAATTTGTGATCATAAGTGCTTGTGTTTATACCGTTACTGTGCTTCTAATCACCTTTTTTAATGTGTCCTTTCCGTTGTGTCGCACTAGATCGTACTTAGTTTGATCGCAGCCGCCACCGCTGCCCCTGGATTATTGGGTTTGGGCCATGGATCATATGCAGCACCAGCGCTGAGCTTAGGGAGCTTAGGTCATGGACCAGCTATAAGTTATGCCGCTCCCGCTGTTAGCATTGCTCAGTCCGCCCCATCCATTAGTTACGCAGCGCCATCCATCAGCCTTGCTGCAGCACCCGTAGTATCTGCACCTGCTGTAGTATCCGCACCTACTGTAGTATCCACACCTGCTGTAGTTGCCGCACCGACCATCGTGAAAGCAGCCCCAGCCGCCACCAGCTACTCTACCTTCAGTCAAGTGAGTTCAGAGGCGAGAGAAAGAGGATCCTTTTATAATCCTGTAAATTCCATACTCCCCTCAGGTTATTCAGCATTCCGCTCCAGCTGTCGTTAAGGTCGCCGCCGCCGCACCAGTAGCCGTAGCAGCTCCCGCACCAGTTGCCGTAGCGGCTCCAGCACCAGTTGCCATTGCAGCTCCAGCGCCAGTTGCAGTAGCAGCTCCCGCTATTTCTTATGCCGCACCCGCTCCAGCTATTTCATTAGCCGCTGCTGCGCCAGCCATCTCGTACGCCGCAGCTGCTCCATCTATTTCATTGGCCGCAGCCGCCCCATCCATCTCGTATGCTGCCGCACCGGCCATCTCATACGCCGCACCCGCTCCATCCATTTCATTAGCCGCAGCCGCCCCAGCCATCTCGTATGCCGCACCGGCACCAGCTATTTCGTACGCCGCAGCCGCCCCAGCCATTTCTTATGCCGCAACTGCTCCAGCCATCTCGTACTCTGCACCCGCCATTAAATTAGCCGCCCCCTCGATCTCCTACGCTGCAGCTGCCCCATCCATCGTGAAGTATGCTGCTCCAGCCATCAGCTACGGAGGCGGTCTCAGTTTAGGTCACGGCTACCATTAAATGAGTTACAAACGATGTGCAGCCAAAACGAAAAGGATACTATAGCAAGAACCCGAAGTCGAGACCACATCACGATCACGTGGTGTAGAGGAAAAGAAGGATAAATGCAAAACGCATTGATATTTAATAAAAAATTAATCTAACAGCCACATAAGTTGCATGATCGCGTGCTCCAAATGGCGTAACTGAGGAATGTGGTGCAAAATAACACGGAATTTGCCTATCAAAGGGTTAATGACAATATTATATATATACATATACATATAATACATATATAAATGCAAGCATAAATGTATTGTATTTATTACAAGGCTTTGTATATACTTTTAATAAAAACAATATGAAATGAAATTTTTCGTTAAAAAATATAATTTTTGTGATTTTTATAAACAAATACAATCAAATAATTAAAATACACCAAAAATTTTAGTAAAACTCATAGCATCCGTTTGAAACCCAAAGAATTTTAGAACTTCGGTAAAAACAGAATGTCGACGATTATGAACAAAGTGCTGACGACGATGAAGCAGCAGTTGTTGATCATCTTAGCCAGCTCGCGCCAAGGATGTGTCTGAATGCTCACATATTGATCGCACTAAATTGACGGAGGAAAATAAATGAATTTAGCTTACAAAAATGTTAAACAAATATGAACGAAGACTTCGGTAAAATGAAGTTAGAAACCTACATCGGCCAAGCGCATACAAAGCAACAACCGGAGAGCTGACACATTTAGCAAAGACATCAACCAATCGAACGGTTTCGGCTTGGGAGGATAGAGCTCCAACCAAATTAAAGCCACATGCAATAGGTAGCAGAAGGCCGCGGTGCGCATAACATGACGATAAGCTTTCACTAAAATAAAAATAGAGCAGATAGTTCCAAAATTTTGCACGTAGGTGCCAACTACTCACATATGTTCGGTATATAGGCGGTGGGTGCATGCTTTGTGACGAACATCAAACCCATGGAGATGACGAAGAACACCACCAATATGAGACCACCGCGTCGATAGCCGCGAAGCAAGAAAGACAAAACCAGCAACGTCTCACAGGCTGCAAAGAAAAACCATAGCGACATTGTGAAACACTTGATTTGCGCCATATCCGGCGACATAGCTACCCAAAATTGGCATCGTGTAAACGTTCCGGTAAAACGCGCCATTCCTTTCGATCGTGAAATCCAACGATATGTCGCCGTTCATGGATTGGGCAATGGCTTGTGTATCATAACGGCTCGTATTGCTCGCTGCACTGACAATCTGCGATATACTTATTTGTCTGAAATGCCACTCGCTTAGCATGCTGAACGGTTCCACAGGCAATGGCATGCTATTGTCGTATTGCAGGGTGATCGGCTCACGTGTGCGCGGCGAAAATGACTCTATGCCCAATATTAGACCACAATTGAGGCGTTCATGCGGCCAGTTTTGTTTCGTATCCACGCACCAAGTCACGAATTCGGCGTTCGTGTTGATCATGGTCACGTTGCCGTTGGCATAGAGCATAAAACCGATATCGGGTTCACGTTGTGTGGTGCTGCCGTGGGCGGCGCTGCGGAGCCGAAAAACATATCAAAACTGTTATATTGTTAGTGAACTGCGCCAACTTACTTGAGCACTATTAAATCTGGTAGCCAAAGAATTTTCGGTACTTCTTTGTAGCCGAAACTTACGCCGGCAATACCAAATGCATCCGCATCCCAGGCAAGTCTGGGATCTTGCCAATACTAATCAGGAGCGCGAGATAAAAAAAAACAATGGATGAATGGAGGAAGAGAAGGCATAAGTAAGGTCTCAATAGTACACATATTCTAAGTTACAATTAAACCGGTGAGGCGGTAAAGCTTCAACTAAACTCTCAGCTCAGATCTAGAACTAGAGCTTTAATCGCTAATTTCATAATTTTCCTTATATAGCTATACTTCCCGTTATGATTTCAATGTCAACGCTACTCACCAACGATAAATGCAAGCGTGTGTGTAGAATGGACTTTTCATGATTATAAACGACCGATTTCAGTTGGAATGCGAAGTTGACCGACTGCAGATCCATGGGCACCGACTCGTTCGCGAAATTCTTAGTCAAATTCGCTAGCAGGGAGTGAAAAAGGTCGGTCTCATGTGCTTCCTCCTCCATTTCTTCAGCTGCGAAATACAACATTTTCTCGAGATTAACAAATACACTTACACACACACACACACATTGTTTAAAAACGCATACGCTTACCGAAGCCATCGAATTGACAGTCGTAGTACCATTTCGCCGGCGTCGAGCCAAAACTACTGAAGCTCAGATAATTGATTTCGAGCGGCGCGGGATCCGTGTAATTCAAAAGCGGTGCCTGCTTCAAACCCGGAATGTAAACGGAAAGTGTGCCATCTGCGGTAGAAAGAAAACACACACTCACACATAAGTGGATTTGCGGAAATCTGTTTGCGGACAGCGAGACATGTGCACACGAGATATTTTCAGCCTAACTTAACCACGCTCGACTTATCAGCTGCTTACTCACACTTCTTCATATGTATACATGCCGACACTTTTTCCTTTTTTTTACACATATTTACAAAGCATGTTGGCACAATGCCACTCCCACACATCTAAATATACACATTTATACATACATATATACATACATATATATAAGGTATATATGCATTTACATACATACATACATATATGCATGAACGTACCCTTCGTTTGTATGATTTCGATGGGCGTCGGATCGTACATCGTCAAAATGTTTGGCATCGTACTTGTGGAGACGCGCATCGAGGCCATGCGACTACGTATGGAGGAGAAGGAATTCTGGCCGGCGCCAATCACTGATAAAATAAAATAGAAATGCACAAAGAAATTCCATTCAGTATTTTGCATTATTCATTTCAACCACATGCACACACACATACAATGTACGCGTGTGTATGTATTTTGTTGTCCATTACGCACCCACTTCATAGACTCGGTCCCTGGAGAGCGGCCTGTCGTTGGTCGACAACAGGATGTGTGCATCCATCGGCGCGAGCACGTAAAATTTCAAATGCAACCGCTCATTGGCGTTCACTTTGTTGTTGGCCAATTTGTGTATGTGAAAGAATTGCGTGTAGGCATATCCGGTGTTGGCTATACGAAACTCCTTGCACGTATCCATTTGCGCCAAGGACACGTTGTATTTGTTGGCGGCGCTGAGTTGCAGGAAGAGCAACGTTATAATGCATACTGCCACACTAAAGTTATTACATAAGCGATACAAATGCATTGCAACTATTGCAAATGATATGCCGTTATAAGATTATTTTTACTTTTCAAATTGTTTCAACGTTTCACAGCGAATGCTCCAGAGCAACTACTTCGGGATATAACGTTAAGCAGCTAAAGAGCTGCAGCATCGCCGCTGAGTTATGATAAACCTTAAGGCTGAGAGCAAGTGTGTGGGAAGTTATCAGCAAAACATTCTTGAGTATGCTGAGGAACTGTAAAAACACACAGTGTTTGCTGAATATATGAAACTTTGCCGATGTTTTTTGCATGTCTGGTTAGCAGCCACTTATCAGTTAAGTTCTGGTTAAGTTCCGGTTAAGTTCTGGTTAACTTAACCAAAAGTCCTTCTTTCGGTAAAAAAAAACCTTTTTCTTTAACCAGAACTTAATTTAACTTAACCAAGACTCCTTACTTCGGTAAAAACAAAAACTTTTTAACCAGATCTTAACCAAAACTCATTCTTTTTTTTATAACCAGTACTTAACTGACAGATGGCTGCTCACCAAACATGGAGAAAACGGTCTTTAGAACTGCTATTTGCCAAGAAGGTTGGAAGAGAGATGGGTGAAATTGTGACTTGAAGAAAGCAAATCAATAATTTTCAAGAATTATCTAAACACAGAAAGCACTTATGTTACTAATCGCTTAGTCCCTAATATATTAATAATTCGAAATTTAAAGAATTAAAAATAAACGAGTTCATTACATATACATAATTATATTATTATATAATTTTAATCAGAGTAACCAACGAAAGCTATGACCATAGTACCATAATCTTTCAAACATAACAGTTTCAACTAACATTAAAATCTACTCACAAATGTCTCAACAAATCCATCAAATAAAAACCACGTCCAAATTAAAAAAATACGTTCAGCCAGTGGCAACGCTGTTAGCTGTCAGCTGTCTAAACAGCTGTGTTGACGTTGTGTTTACAGTGGCACGTCGCGAATTTAGTTGAAAATGGAGAAGAGAAAATTGAGCCCAATTTTAGTAGCAATCGTGAATTCTTGTATTAATAAATTTACACAAATGAACTAGTGAAGTAAAGCGCACATGTTTAACGCAACTAAAGTGAATGCGCCAACAAAAAGTTAATTTTATTTCTATAATTTGCTGCCAGTGGCGCTCAGCTGGGGTAATCTCGTTTGCTGCTTCAGTTCCTCTGCTTATGAAATCGACAAGCTAACAGAGAGTTGCGCTCAATATTATGTTATTATTGGGGAGATAGCTCCACACAACATGCTTGCTTGTATTTGAAGCGATAGCTATGTGGTTTTTGAAGACGTGCCGGCACGGTTTGGCGCTTAGTCACATTTAGATTTTCTCCGCGAGCGGTTCTGACGGGAACGCGCTGATTGAAGTGTTGCTATATTAAATGTAGGTATATAACAGGTGCAATTGGAACGATACGAGGATTGCGCCAAACGTGATAAGTGATTTAGCGTTGGAGGGAAATTAATTGACACAACAATTAAATGAACTGTTATGACTTGACATAAACGTGGTCGTTATGAGCAATTATCATTAAACAATTAATTACAAATACGTACAAGAAGCGTAAAAAGCGTCCGGCGAGAGTTACAAAGCACTCAACATAAATTCAGCAACAATCAACATTAAATACTAAAGTATTTATTAATATCTAAGGTAAGTCGCATATTCCTACATTTTGTATAAAAAATTAACAACAATTAATCAGTTTTTAGCTGGATGACATTTTTTAAGTGTACAAATGTACGCCTTCAAAATCATTGGCGCTGTCTGCACACTTTCACACCTCAGTCTAATATATTTAAGTTCATTTTTAAAAGTTTATTAAATAGCCATCCAAAAAGTCACCAAAAGCAATATTTGTTGTATAAACATACATATATACATACATATGCATGTAAGCATACGTAAAGGTGTATCTTCAAGGTATATAAACGTTGGTGGCCGCAGATCCGAACACGCATTTAGGTAGTTGGAAAAAGAAAGTTTTTGGTGCGGCTTCTGCTTTGTTTCTATACAGCTACGCGCATGAATATGTATACTTTTATACATGTATGTATGTCTACCAAAATATTTTTCGGTCTTACGGCATTACTAACCCACAAGTTCGGCTTATCAGCTTAACTGCACGCTCACACACGCTGCTATTTCGTGGCGTGCTGCGCTTTTTAGCGGTTGGCATCTCGCCTTTGGCAGCTGTTTCTTAGGTTTATATAGGATAGTGTATATTCCACATTTTCAATAAAATCTGTGATTTGGCGCAAAACTTAAAGTAGCACGTTAAGTGTGTTTGAAATATAATTGAAATTCAAACAAAGATTTAAAAATTTATGAATAAAACTAACCACTTCCTGCCCACAACTAGTAGTAGATATGTTGATTTGTCTATAAAATTAGCATTTCTCACTTGGGCAACAAGCTATCAGTTTCTTATTAAGTTTCTAAACCTCATGCTGTGTTCTGTGCCCAACCGCTGCCAATGAACTCTAAGTATTTTCTCCGCTACACCTTTTTAAGCTATACTCTGGCTGCAAACTCTTTCTCCTACCTTCAATTTCCATGGCACTTTGCCAGTGATAGTCAGCATTAATTTGTTTATTAGCCATATTCGTGTTTGGCGATTGTTGTCTCCATTGTTAGCATATTCACACACACACACCGCCGTATTCACATACGAGTGTTCCATATGTCATCGCGAGTCAAATTTGCATTTTCTTTTGAACAACGCTTTTGTACTCAGCAAATTGTACATCTTGTGCACACATACATTCGTATTTATACTCAGAAATAGTTATTTTGTTTTCCAACAGTTTTGAATTTTTCATGTTTCGAGTGAGCTGCCTTGGTTTTAACTTTCTTCTCTGGCTTATTAGTGTTTCTGTGTATGCTTTCTATGTAAATCTTGTTTTTATTTTAAAGTCTCTCTTTGGTTAATATGTTTGACTGCATTTCAATCCAAAACACTCATTTTCAACACATATTGGTTTACAAACGCGTTTGTTTTTAAGGTCATCTAGTATTTTAATACCCTGAACAGTGTAAATTAGGTCTGTCACGATGTTGTAGCAAAGCAGGAAGTGACAAAGGCCCTATAGAAGATATACATTAACACTTTCTATGAACGGCATGACGAGCTGCGTCGCCATATCCGTCCGTTTGTAAAAACGCGACCTAGCCCCTCAGTTTGGAGATACCAATCTTTTTTCTCTTTCCTCGCACAAAGCTGCTCACTTGTCGAACCACCGATAACGGATAAACGACAATCGGGTCTACGTAGGCGTAACTGACCCGGATTTTTACCCGGCCAAGGGGACGGTCGATTCGACAGAGTTCTACAACAACAACATCGACAAAAATCACACATACCAATTATTAGATAGATAGATATATAGTAAAGATTGAGGTTGTGCACTGCGCCCTACCGTCTATTGTGCCCTCCTCTATATCACATATGGTCACCAAGGTACAGCATCTTAAACAATTTCAGGAGCCTGCTGGGCGCCACTGAGGTTATGTGATCCACGTAAATGGATGGAAATGTGTCCTGGGCTTTCCTGTTCCATGTCGCAGAACCGCAGTTTGCGCAAGAAATTGTGTCCATATTAGACAAGTGCTTCCTGAGCCTACAGTGCCCTGTATAAAGCGCGACAAGGAGGCGAAATTTGTCTCATTAGAGGTTGATTATTTCCTCAATCTTGCGAACCCTCTTGTACCCTCCTAAAAGCAGCTTGGCATGGCAAGTTCCTTCTGCCTGCTGCCAGTGCTGTTTTCTCCCCATTCACTCCGCCGTGCGAAACAGCTACTTCAGAGTGTGGGACGTCACTGCGATGCATAGTTCTGACCCTGCCATTCTAGACGCTACCGCTACGCTACACCGGCAACCAGATTAGGACATGGACGCCAATTGGACAATGGCCTATTAAAACGCCCACATATAGAAGCTAGCCTTACTGAGTGCAAAGAGATCACTAGACCGTCCAGAGCATTACGACTGTTTCCGACAGGACGTTATTAAAGCTCCCTCAATATCAAGGAAGGCCCCAACAGCGAATTCTTTAATCCTAATGGCTTCCTCAAGCCATGGCACGATAGTATGCATGGCAGTATCAACTGACCTACCTTTACAATACAATGATCCCTCGGAATTCGCCTCCTTATATACCAGACTATCAGTCTCTCCAGACTTTTTATTTGTGAAGGGTGTTACAGTTTCGGTGCAGCTGAAGTAAAGATTTTTTCTTGTTTTTGATTTTTCAAACACATCTGTGAAGCAGCCAGTTGAATCAAGAGCTTCCTGTGTGTCGAGATTCATGGTCAAGTCGTCACTGACCAACAGGTCAACGTAGGGAAACTAGTTTCGGTTTAATTGTACTTGGCATCTGGCACAATAACCTTTCATAATGCTACTGACCTACGAGTGGGCCATTACATATGTAAATACATATGTATATAGTTACAAAAGTTTCAACATTTTATGTTTTTTATCTTTTTGTTTGATTGGCATTATAAATATATGTATGTGACGCATCAACTTTGTAACATTTCGTAATACAGCTCTTCCGTACAAGGTGCAATGGAGGGCACGCGTGTGGTCCAAAAATAAAAAACCAGTTTGTAAAAAAAATATTTAAATTTTTTATATTTCAAATAAATCAAGCGTCATTAGCATTTTTCCAGCAAATATAAGAGTTTTTTTTACCGCCCAAAACATTGTGCCAAGGCTAAAGGGCCCTAAGCAAAGTCACCTTTTCCAAGTGTTAGGTTTATGTGCGTTCTTATGATGTATTTATCCAGTTACTAACATTATTGCTGCAAAGAGTCTCCAAGTTCGAAAGTACAAAAGCCAATCCCAGGTGTCGCTTTGTTATTTGTTGACTTTTCGGCGGTAGTGAATTACACCTGTTAGTTAGTTAGTTAGTTAGTTAGAGTGCAATTTAAGCAACCGTGAAGTCAACACTTAAAGTAAAAAATAAACATAATAAAACAGGAGAAGATTCTATTTGTCAAAGCCAACAAAAGGTGTGACAACTGAACAACTTTGTGCAACTATTTGTACAACTAGCGGCATTCCTACAGTTTTATGGCGTTACATTTTATTCGAGTGCTTTGAAATAACTTTATGACAAAAAGCTCCCTTGTGGAAATTTAAGGCTTGACTTTCAACGCATTTTGTTATGACTGGCATTTAACTGACAATAATAATTTATGCATATTTCCCATCTTCAGAATATTTGTCATTGCTGTGGACACACAGTTAGGGCAAGCAAGTGCTTTGCAGCGCGAACAGCACCGTTACGGCGTCGTTGACACGCTTACGCGCCTCAATTTCGCTAGTGAAGGTGCGCACACTCGGTACAAATGGATGTGTAAACAAGCTTTTTAGCCAAGTATCGAGATAAGAAAGCGCTGTGGTTACAGTCTTTTTGAAGAGCACACGCATGCGCCGTTGAATAATGCAAACAAAAGTGCGAAAATATTTGAAATGCTCTAGAGCAGCAGGCAATATTAGCTTTGAGATCATAATACCACGTGCCACAGCCAACCAAAAATGCGAAATTTGCAAAACAACAGCAAGAAAAATAAATAAGAAAGTTCGGGCCACTACCTGCCCGACCCTGAACCCAATTCTCGACTGCCAATACTGCTGCAATTTCACTTTCGATATTCGTACGAAGTTCATCAATCGTCAGTGGGTTATTGGCATAGACCTTAGACTTGACGCCGTTGGCCCATAGACCACATCAAACCATAATTTTTTCGGGATGCTGTGTTGACTTATGGAGTACGTGTAGATTTCTGCCTGACCAATAACGCTTATTGGCAAAGACATTCAGCCAGAAATGAGCCTAATCGCTGGAGATGATTTTTCGATGAAAATCCGATTCATTTTCAACTTATTGCTCAGCCCAATTCACGAAAATACGACAGTTCTGGTGGTCAAGTAGATCAATTTGATCTTGTAAGTATGTAAGTCAAGATCTTTTCGCGAAATTCTCCACAACGACGTCACAGAGATATTCAACGCTTGGGAACGCTGTTTCAGGGACTGATCTGGGTCTTCCTCAATTGATGCGCTAGCGGCAGCAATATTCTCGACATTAAGGGCGCTTCTTTGTCTCACTAGAACTTGAACATTTGGACTGTGCTTGTGGATTCAAATTTTTCCACTAAACGCGCAATTGTTGTTCTGACAGGACGATTATGACGACCATAAAATGGACGTAGCGCTCTTAAAGTTGAGGCCAATGACTCCGAATTTCGGTAGTAATTTAAAAATTTCGTCTCGTTAGATATTATATCTTTCTATGATGAAATGACAAACCTTATTGAAGAGAAATGTCAAAAGAGCGAAAAAACTGTGGCGTGTTTGCTGTCTTTATCGGTCTACTTTTGTAATGTCCCTATTGAAAACCCCGTTAAATATAACCCTATATCTGTTTAAATTAGTTTTAGATAATACAAACAACAGTTAGGTGGTTAGGTGAGCAAAACTACTATATTCTGTAGCAACATGTTGCAAGAGTATAAAAATTGTATGGAATGCAGCTGCAGTGACAATCTTTGGGTGGATATTTATTCGGGTGCGTTCCGTATATGCATACTCAAAGCTTTTGCTCCTTTACTTCTTAAGAAGATTGTAATTTATTGGAAACACTATAGCATATACTAATCCAAATTAGATTCGTGTATGTAAAACTCGCTCATTTGATAAGACAACTTCACGAACGAAATTTGCCATGAATTGTTGTCCAAAGCAACGCTACAATTCCAGAGAAAATTGTTCAGATAGGGTCACTATGCCATACAACTGTCATTTGTGAAGGGTATTTGGCTTCGGCGTAGGCAACGTTCACTTTTGTTCTTGTTTTCCAACTCACTTTTAATTGTGACATGCGTATTCGATAGTAGGCTCAGTTTTGCGGATAATTAAACTTGCAAAGCTCCCGTTCCTTAAACGGGTTTGTCTATTTTTACAATATTTTTGTTTTGTTTTTTGTTATGCTAATTTGCTGTTTTCAATTTTTTTGTTAAAACCAGTTTGAACAGAACTAGGAAGTATTCTGCGTTAAAGATGTGCTGAAATCGATTATATACCCTCTTTGAAGAAGGCTGATCTAAAAATTAAATTAATTGTCTTTGGTCATTTATAAAGTCAAGAAAGGATGAAAATGCCTCTGTAAAATAGAAACTTGTAAGCACGCACTTCCAAATATGTCTCAAGCACGCTGCGTCATCCGATTGCCTTGTCAAAGTCTGACATACAAATATGAATAAACCTAACAAATATAAGCGAATGCGATGGCAGCCGGCCGGCAAGCGGTTTATCATAGTTGAACTTTGATCTTCTGTCGTCATGCGACAGTTATCAGTAGAAGCAATTTGTGGCACTTATCTCCAATGCGCTTATCACTATTTCTATGTTCTACTGAAGCATTAAAATGTCGCAAAATCTAACTTTGTTTTCTATTTTCTTTTCTTACAGCTCTTTCCTCCTTAAAACGAATTGAGTAGAACCAACCAAAATGCTGACCTGCTTTATTATTATATTCGTGATATTATTCTGCGGCTTTTATTTTGCCAAAACCTCCAAGGAGATGCCAAAGAACTGGTATGAGCTGAAAACGGAGCTGCGCTACCAATACATTGGCCTCGTAGGCCTGATACACGATTTCACATATCGATCACGCGATCGCGTTGGTGAGTTCTAATGTCAGTTAAGCATTTTATGTATTGTAATTGAAGTAATTAAAACCTCGGTAAGTGCCAGTAAAGAAGAAGAATTAAAGTAATTGTTCGATATAGCATTCCTAAATGAGCTTAAATTAAGCTTGCATAATGTTAAATTTAGCTTTTATTGACTGTACATTAATTGAACACAAATATTTTGCTTTTGCTTTAGCGCTTTATAAGCAACCTGGACGTGTAGCGGTAATTACGGGTGGCAACCGTGGCATTGGACTTCGCATTGTGGAGAAACTACTGGCCTGTGATATAACGGTTATAATGGGTAAGTTCGTATGCTTCTGATTACTGCTGATTCAAATTGAGGTTGTTAAAATGAAAAGAAAATCGACTCTATTCAAATTATTCGTTCGAAAATGATAATTTTTTTAATAAATCTAAAAGCATGCCTATAAATATATTAATAAAATCAAATATATTCAGTTTATATGGCAGCTATATGCTATAGTGATTCCAATGAACAATTTCTTCGAAGATTGCATCATTGCTTTATAAAGGGTTTTTCAATAGGACGCTACAAAAGTAGACCGACAGGGACAGCATAGATATTATTTCCGCTCTTTTGACATTTCTCTTCAGTAAAGTTTGCCATATCATCATGGAAAGATATACGATCCAACAACGAGTCGAAATTATTAAATTTTACTACCGAAATTCGAAGTCGGTGGCTTCAACTTTAAGATCCGCAAGCACAGTACAAAATGTTCAAGTTCCAGCGAGACAAAGAAGCGCCTTTTGTGTCGAGAATATTGCTGCCGCTAGCGCATCAATTGAGGAAGACGCAAATCAGTTTCCCACACGTCGTTCTCAAGCGTTGGGCACATCTGTGACGTCGTTGTGGCGAATTGATCTGGCGAAAAGATCTTGACATACATATGTACATCCTTACAAGATCAAATTGACGCAAGAACTGAAGCCTCTTGACCACCAGATTTGTCGTACATTCGTGAATTGGACAGAGCAACAACTTGAAAAATTATCCGGATTTTTATCAAAAAACTATCTTCAGCGATGAGGCTCATTTCTGGCTGAATGGCTTCGTCAATAAGCAAAATATGCATTATTGGTCAGGCAGCAATCCACACGTTATCCATGCGGTGCGGTTTATGGACCGGCGGCGTCATTGGGCCGTACTTTTTCCGTGATGATCAAGACCGGCACGTTGCTGTGAGTGGGAATCACTACCGCTCAATGAAAACTGAATATTTGTGGCCCGAATTGGATGATATGGACTTGGACAATATGTGTTTCCAAAAGGACGGCGCCACAAGCCACACAGTGAATTCTCACAATCGATTTATTGAAAACTAAGTTTGGTAAATGTTTTATCTCACGAAATGATCCAGTCAATTGGCTACCTCGGTCGTGCGATTTGTCGCCGGTAGACTATTTCCTGTGGGCCTACGTCAAGTCTATGGTTTATGCCAACAAGCCAGCGACGATTGATGAACTTCGTACGAATATCGGACGTGAAATTGCAGCAGTATCGGCCGATTTAGGCTTGAAAACCGTCGAAAATTAGGTTCAGCGTCTGGACTTCTGCAAGCGTGCCCGTGGTAGTCATGCAAAAGAATTCAAGTTCCATACATAATGGCAACGATTGTACTTTCACAGATATCACAGACTTTTGTAGCGTTCTTATTGAAAAACCCTATACAATAACCGATGCTTAATTTCGTGAAAATATCTCCTCAAATGAAAAAGTTTTTGAGTCCAATGTCAAAATAAGAAATGAAAATATTTTGCTTTGATAAAAAAATCTCTCCAGTATACCTAAAACGACTACACACCTATATTATATGGGCATTGTAAGTGTACTAAGATTTCATTTGTACGTGAGTTAAATGTTAAACGATTGCATGCTTCACTCGCAGACCCCAAGTCCATAGCGCATGCGCATTGTAAGCGTCCTTGCCGGCAAAGCTTCTTCGTTGACTTGCAGAACGACAATTCGTTGGCAACAAAAACTCATCACTCAATACCAACAGACAGTGTAGAATTTATTGCAGACGTGAAAATATTTTTAATTAGCTGAGTCAGGCGACTAATATTGTTAAATTATAAAGCTTAAATTTCTTGTGCAAATGTGCGATTTACACAAGCGTCTATAGTCTTAAAAGCTTGAACGGAAGTTGGTCACATTTTTTTCTTGATCGTTGAACGTTGTCAACGTTCGATATGCCTAAAAGTATGCTTCGAATTTACGTGCAATTTGTATTCAGCTCTTCGTATAGCATACATTTTTAGGCATGATTTTTAGTTTTAAAGCTCGTTTCTCATGTTGCCCGTTTGCTCGTATTTCAGGTGTGCGTGAGCCAGCCAGCGCCGAAGCTGCGGTCACTTCCGTTATCGACCTCACCTCAAGCGGCGGCGAACTGATATGTGAGCCACTTGACATCGGTGATCTCACATCCGTTAAGAAATTCGCTGAAAAGGTGAAGGCGCGCTTTAACAAAGTAGACTTGCTAATCAACAATGGTGAGTTTAAAATTCGCCTCTTTGTAAAATTATAAGGTCAACTAAAAATTATACATCCATAGCTGGCATCATGTTTGCGCCCTTCAAGCTGACCGCCGATGGCTTCGAATCGCATATCGCTACCAACTACTTGGGTCACTTCTTGCTTACACATCTACTGTTGCCCGAGCTAAAGGCCGCGGGCAAAGCGGGCAAAAACGCGCGCATTGTAAACATTTCCTCCTGCGTGAATTTGATTGGACGCATCAATTATAACGACATCAATGCACTGTGAGTATAATCAATTGTACCCCATTAGTTTTGTTTTCGAAATTATTTGACACACTTTTCGTCCGCAGCAAAAATTATTATCCCGGCACTGCATACAGTCAATCGAAGTTGGCACAAATCCTCGCTACACGTCACCTGCAGACTCGCTTGAACGCGGAGACTGCGCATGTGCAGGTGAATGCCGTGCATCCGGGCATTGTGGACACCGATCTGTTCGAGCACAGCGCCACCACTTATGTGCCGTTCGTAAAGAAGCTTTTATTCAAAAATCCCGAACAGGGTTCACGCACAGTCGTCCTTGCCGCCATCGACCCCAAGTTGGAAGGCAAGGGTGGCACCTACTTGAGCAATGGTGGACTCGGCCAAATGCATAGCGATGCGAAGGATCCAGCCAAATGTGAGAAATTATTCAAGTTCTCGTGCGAATTGTTAAAAATCGAAGATTTTGGCAATGGAAAAATTTGATGCAAAGCAGCTAAGCAACGATATAGCCTATACGCCACCGTATTTTCCTTTTCCATCATAAAACACACATACTATACATTCTTTTCCAATAATTTTAAGCCACAACCAACATACCAGTTAAGTCACTTTTGGATTTCGCAAGTTTTGTATTTTCTGTAGAATTATATATAGCACACACTCTCCATCTAAATGGCAATAGCCTTCCGATTTCTCTTATTTATATTTTTATGAAGTAGTACTGATCCAAACACAAATAACATTTGTACTAAGCTGTATTAGCCGTAGTAAAAAGCATTTATATGTGAGTGTATTTATGCTAATAGTTGAACTAAACCACAATTGTGTTTATTTACATCTGTGAATAAATTTATATTTTTATATGAAAAATAACCGTATATATTTTTAATTGTAGTTTTTATGACAATCTAATCAGCTGATATTGTTTTGACAGCTGTTTACTGCTTTCTATAAATTATTAATGTCCTTAAAGTAACGGGATTACAATTCAGTGAATTCAGTTGATTCGATTGATGAATATCCAGCACAAATACAAACGATTCCTTATAAGAACTTTGATCGGAGTTTGCACCATTGCCTTGGACAACAACTCATTCAATTCCCACGACACCCGATCCCCGGGTTTTATCCGGCAAAAGTCTGTTTTTTCGGAGATCTAAGCTCGTTTGGATGGCTGAGTTTTAGATTAAGTTTGCCATCACTGGAGCAACGCCTCAATTCCGCAAGGTGACTGCAGCTACTAACGCTTGCTTTATCTCGGCTAGAGGAAACGCGGAACTCCGCCCCAATTTTCCATGCAAAGCAGTTGTTTTAGCTAAAGAGGGCGATACCTTACGCTATGCCGATCCCTGTGATCCCCGAATAAGGGATCTCAATTTGGAGATTGGGCAAATGGTAAATCAACACAAGCGGACAAAATAGATATAGCACCTGAAGTCTTGCAACCTCTCTACCGGACAACTGTTAAGGCTTTGTCTAACCCGAAGAGACATGATTACCGAGTTCAAATTCAATTCAATGGTCATGCCTCTGCGGACCTGAAGAAATGCGCGAGCAATTTTAGCCGGTAAATTACACTGTACTCTTTGCTAGACAAAGCGCAAAATGCCAAAAGACTGCACACCATTTACTTTCACCGAAAGTTCTAAGTGTCATCAATAAAACAAAATCTTCCAAATCCTGATGAAATAAACATGCTAATGCTAAAACATCAAGGCTCGATGTCGCTAACCACTCTTCAAATACTCGATGTGTGGAAAATCTGAAGAGTGGCACCTATGAAACCTGGGAAACCCGCCAACAAAGAGGAGTCCGATAACTATCCTTTCCCCAGCAGTGAAGATACTTGAGGCCTTGTCCGACCCTCACGCACCACTTAAATCTAGCAAACGCTTCCCAAAAGTGCACAGCACCACCACAGCACTTAGCGTCAAGAAAGCCCAGATAGTTCTTGGCCTCAGCCAAAACCCCCTTCGAGAGGACGATCCTCTTAGCGTTGGACTTGTTAAAAGCTTTTGACACAGTCAACCACACAGCACTACTTGAAGATATCGAAAAATCTACGCTCCCTAAATGGTTTCAGAGGTGGACTCTGAACTACCTGAGCGGTCGCAATCATCCGCAATGTTCCGAGGTAAAAACTGTAAATTGAGAAGAATTTAACAGGTTTTCATCAGGGTGGTGTCCTCTCCCCGTTGCTGTTTAACTTCTACATCTCGAAACTCCCTCAACCACCAGAGGGAATTTCTATCACCACGTGCGCTGGTGATTACTCGATAATGACGTCAGGCAACGGAATCAATGGCTGAAAAGTATACGGCTATCTCTCCGACCTTTCTCCCTTCCTCGCTGCACGGAACCTAACACTCTCCCCCACTAA
Source organism: Bactrocera tryoni (assembly GCF_016617805.1). NCBI lineage: Eukaryota > Metazoa > Arthropoda > Insecta > Diptera > Tephritidae > Bactrocera > Bactrocera tryoni. The sequence goes on from NC_052501.1 coordinate 85,583,767, forward strand.
ATCCACAGCGACCATATTCAGTAACTGCACGAAGAATTACAGACTTGACCTTAATATTGCAGTCGATGGCGTTGAAATTCCGACTATCAGTAATCCTAAGATTTTAGGTTTGCCACTCGACAGCCTGTACATCTTAAACAACCGCGATTATTACCAAATGCAATCGGCCGGTCGGTCCTTAATTACGCCGCACCAATATGGTCGCTTGGATGCAGTGACACGCAGACGAGGAAGCTTCAGACATGTCAAAATACTGCACTCCGGACTATAACAGGTTGCCTTTTGATGTCTCCTATCTGCACAGTGAGGCCCGTATACTCCCAGTTAAGGAGCATAATGAACTGCGCTCAACGCAGTTTCTGCTGCGGTGTTTTCGTAGAAATCATAAATTTTTTAAATTACTTCCAACACTTAATTTCATACTTTCCTCCACCTTCCTCCTCTTACGAACAAGTCCGGCACAAGTTCATAGAAAGGCATTTAACGGAAAGTAGAGTAGGGTACATGCAACACATGTTATTACAGCTGTGAATACTGCGACATATCTACATATTTTCGAACGCACTCAAAGCACTCGACGGACACATTAAAATGTCATAAATCAACGAGAAACAATAGATCTCAACTATAACGCCACACTATTTTGGCAACGAAACGGACGGCAAAGAAAATATTTTGTGTATTAATAATGGGGATATTAGGCGAAAATAAACCAGAGCTGTCGTGGCGCGATTTCATCAATCAACAACGCTTTTGTTCAACAAAGTAACAGTTAAAATGCCCGCGAGCAGCGCGTCACACCATTTGACCATTTAACAGCGAATGAATCAGCATTGGCCGGCAAAGAGGAGCGGTACTAAATTTTGGATGATATTAATGATGCTCGTTACTTTATATTAATTAAAATATGCTTAAAACACCAGGAAGTGCCATTAGTTGTGTGCTAGTAACCTAACCTAACTAATCAACAAAGTAACAACTAAAGTCATATATATCTCATATAGTATTTTGTAGATACAAAAAGAGTAATGATGAGGTGGGTCTTCTGTTTTAAAATACCAACTGTAGCGTCAACAAAGACACAGCACGCTGCTTTAAGACAGAGCTTCATCAAGCTTATTGAAAAAAATTGCCAAGAAAGAGCTAAAAATAAACCGAAATGAGTGTGAATTGGTAAAATACCGAGAAGTCTTTCGGTAATGAAATAACCATTATAATTTTACTTTTACTTTAATAATGACGGTCGAAAAATCGAACGGAATTTATAGTACAAAATTCCTAAAAATTGACAAGTGTCTGTTTGCTTACCAAAGCGCTGCGAGATCATGGTCTCATATAAATTATAGTCTTGATACTTGTACAAAATATAATAAATAACATATTTGTATATGATACAGGGTGTCTAATAATTGTGGAAAGTTTTTAGCTTCAAATTTATACTTTGGAACCACTTTTACATGGTTTTCCAAGGCTGCCAACTATGCGCAAGATCACAAGTCGAAGTTCGAACTTGGCAACAGGTTTCTGTTTAGTAATTCAAAGTATTTGAAGTTAAAATAGTTTAGGAATAGGTCATGTCTAATAGTCACGATTTCTACTCCGTGCTCATCTCAAAACCCTAACAAACTGGATTCATAAAATGGCAGCTACTTTCCCCCTTGCTTTGGGGTAATCGTCTGGTGGAGAGCACCTGCAAAGATTCTCTTGCCAAAAAGCATGAACGTGTCTAAAGAGCCACTCCCATCGGTATCTCCGGTGCTCGAAACGTACCACCCGTTGACATTGCCGGCAGGTATATTGTCGCTAAGTGTGCTCTAAGGCTCAGTAATGCTGGGTATATGAAAGGATCCGGGTATGGACACGCGGAAATTATCTCTTCCTTCAACTGTAATCCTGAAAACTTGGATCACCGCATCGCAGAGGCCACTCGGGGCGGCTTTTTCTCTACTTTCATATCGACGAGGGAGATGTGGATGGGGAAATGTCGCTTGAGAAGAGAGCAGTGCGCTTTACAAGGATTAATTGAAACTAGGGGAGAAGGACGGAGTTTTCTGTAAGGAGGTCTCCTTCAATTTTAGTATGGCTTCCAAGCAAAAGTGGCTGCTATCAAGATGGCAATAGATATATGTACTACTAGAAATGCAGCCTCTTTCAGGAAGATGGGCATTTACTCCGAATACAGAGCGGAAATACTGGCGCTGCACTCACTAACTGGAGTAGCCGTTGGACTAGAGAGGTAATCCTTTGTCCCGCTCACATCGGAATGAACCCAAGTTGGATCTCCATTGGCGTCTTGCGCTCTAGCACTGGACCAATGAACCTCGTGTGCGCTTAGCAGACGCTATTAGGTGACCAGATCCTATGCGACATCGGTATACTTTTGGCCTATAGTAGAACGCAGAAGATCTACGAAACTATTTGCCCTGAGCAAAGTTCATATTAGGGGTCCTTATAGGACATTGTCCAATAGTCATTCATGCGGTAAAGTTAAAAGTCTTGTCGGATGTTAGTTGTCAAAGTTGTATGGAAGAAGGTGAAGTGGAAACATCCAGCAACTTTCTCTTCCATTGTCCTACATTGGCAAGATTGAAGCTGAAACATCTCGGTAGTCTTACTTTCGGCGAACCAGAAGACATGGCCAAAACTGGCATTAGCCGTATCTACAAATTTTTGATGGGCTTAAAGCGCTTTATCGATTAGTAAAGGTCTTATGACAGCAATATATAGGAGTTTTTAGGTACTACGACGGAGCAGCGTTCTAAGCCGTCCAAATTAGATCCCTCTCAGTGTCGACCTCTTAACCTAACCTAACATAGGCAGTGGACTTTCCCGTCACAATTCAGAGCTCTTACTTGGAGAGGCATTCTTAGAGATGTCTAACAAGTTATTTTTTCAGACTGCCAAGCGAACAAACATATTCCGATTTCGATTGTGCGCAAACAATTGTCACGCATGCGCCTGAATCAAGTCAAATTCCCGTTGCCAGAACTGACACCATTAACCCCAACCACGCAATATTGCTCTGCTATAGCGATTACGTAACGCACAACAACAACCAAAACAACTGTGTAATCCTTTGTGATTTATGTTGCCACCAAAACGCAACACTCAACTTTAGTAACTTACTAACTTGTGAGCTCAATTGGTTTGTGTGTGCGCAGGCGATTTCATCATTGCGCGCGCACGACTTTCAGCCCAGCCGCACTGTCGTTAATATTTCCATTATTGCAGCAGTGTTGCACGTTGCGTTTATGGTAGTTGTTGCGTATTAACAACAAGTGGCGGCCAACAAAAGCGGTGGACGAAAACAGCAACAAAAGCAAAATAGAAATGCGTGCGACCACCAAACAACCACAAGCTGTTGGGCAGATGAACAGATTGTTGCACGTGTACTGCTGCGGCAACACCGACACATGCGCCACTGCCACTCCTGCCAAAGCACCTGCTAAGAATAAACTCAGCCGCTTATGCTACCAGCATTTGCCTCTTTTGTGTGTTTTTTTTACCAAGCTGTGAGTTGCAATTTAATTTGTGGCAAGATAGGTCACTTGCCACTTGCGATTGCTGTTGCAAACGTGCAACCATTTATTAAGTTGCCACAACAGGCCGCTTAATTCGCAATTTGTAAACAACAGCACATTGCCACAACGAGCACACGAGTGCCACTGGTCCGTGCAGCAGCTCAAATGCTTGCAGGGCTGTGAAAAGTGGGTGGAGTTCTCGCTGGGTCCGGCACTTTATCGCCAGCGTCGCATCTGCCCGAGTAAGCGCAAAGCAGCGTGATGATAGCAATCGCCTGGCTACTGTACCGTACGCTTAACGGCAATCTGCAACATGCCAAGTGCAACATGAACGCACAATTTGTCTGCTGCTCAACGGGGCGCAATGCTTCGAAATGCAAATTCGCCGCTGTTGCGCTGGCCTGCGGCGCAATAAATCTTGCAGCCACTTCAGCTTATGCTAATAGCAATCTCGCTCGGTGGCTGCCGCACACCCGCCCATACATACATGTGTTTATGCAGGCCAGCCGCTGTGGACGCACACTTCAGCTGCCCATCCAGTAGGAGACGAAACGAATCGTTTTCAGAATTGGAGCAGAAATTGTGGGTCTGTTGTTGCATTTTGTTGTTGTCGCTCATCGGATTACTCCAGAGTTGTTGAAAAGCGTGAGGATTGCTGAACAAATTGCGAAATGCAAGATGTAGGTAGGCGCAAGTGGCATGAACAAAATGCTTCAAAAAGTACAATAGTTACGTAAACTTGCAACAGATTAATTAAATCTAAAATGACTGGTGGAGTGTGCTTAGCTTTTATATTATCATATTTACTTAATATTGTGCTGGTCCAGAAATTAAAAAATCAGTATTTGTTTCATGGTTATAGCCGAGTTAACAACAGCGCGCCAGTCGTTTCTTCTTTTTGCAATGTGGCGCCAATTGGAGATTGCAGGCGAAGCCAAGTCTTTTACCACCTGGTCTTTCTAACGGAGTGGAGGTCTACCTCTGCTTCCTCCGGCGGGTACTACGTCGAAAACCTTCAAAGCTGGATTGTTTTCGTCCATCCGGACAACCTAGTCAGTGCAGCCTCTGTCTCTTGACTCGCTGAACTATGTCAATGTCTCCGTATATCTCATACAGCTCTTCTCTTATACTTTGGTGATCCGTCAAACTGGTTCGGCCAGCTCACAAAACATTACACCTGTTTTTCTTAAAATTGTCTTTTTCAAAACGATACCCGCGATTTCACAGGTTCTATTGGAGCTATTCACCTGATATATAGAGAGTTTTCTTTATAAGCTTACCTACTTATGTTTATTTCGTATATAGAAATCTTGCTAACGCGGCAGTCATATCTGGAGACCTCAAGGTATGGAAAAATGACAATAGTCCCGACAATATCATGCAAGTTAGGTTGAGTAAGAGGTCGGTCCTAACAGCGCCCTCACTTGCACAGCTTAGAACGCCGGTCCGTTGCGTTATCTGAAATTTCTATATTCTTGATAGACCATTTCAAATGAATGCCTATTGGAAAACGTCCCGTTAGAACCCCTACTTTTGCGGCAAGATGAAATGTGCTGAGGCCAAGTAATTGAGAAGTTCTACCTCGCGGTTCATTGGTTCAGGGCTAGAACGCAAGACGCCAATGGAGATCCAACTTGGTCCCATTGCGATGTGAGCGGGACAAGGGTGCCCTCTCTGGCTAGCTCATCGGTTGTGCAGTTGCCAGCGATTCCGTTGTGACCACGCATCCCAATGAGTCTGATGATAAAGTAGCTTCATACTATTTCTTGTGAAGACAGGCACCCCTTGATTAGCTTTGAGTTCACAGTCAGCGAACTCAGCGCTAGTATTGCTGCTCTGCTGTTGTAGTATATGCCTACCTTCCTGAAAAACGATATATTTACTTCGTAGCAGTATGTCTTCCGCCAACGTGATAGCATCCACTTCTGCTTGAAAACCCTCCTAGTATTGACGTAGAGCTTACAGAAAAGTCCCCCTCCAACCTTTCCTCATGAAAAACACTACCGTGCTTCGGGAGTCGAAAGTTAAGATTGACGGAGAGCTTATCTGTAAGAAACTTCTCTTCTCCAGCGATTTCTACCCATCCACATTACCCTCGTCGGTAGGTGAGCAAAGAAAAAATTTAATTACCAAAGTTTATTTATGGCTTGATCTCTATAAAGCCCAGCTACGCTGAAATATTTTGATTATGATATCATGTAGATGCTTTTGAACTTTTCCTATCAAATTTTACACTTAACTTTAAACAAATTTTTAAAAAGCTTTCGTAGAAAGAGTAAAAAAAAAATGGCTTTCGGGGTACTCCATCATTGCCATATGAAATTTTCTGTAAACACGTAAAGAAAGTCTTATTGGGGCGTGTATTGCATGTATACCCATAAAATGTATATCAATTGCATTGGTAAGTTGCATAATATGGCAGCGCCACTGGCCACAATCTCACTCATTACTTATGCATAGAAAATAAAAGTCAATTGTTGGCAAATCGGATCAACAGATAAAAGAAAAATAAGCACTTACCTCAAGCATTTTGTCAATTCATCGTTGGCGATTGACAAGCACCGCCTGGAAATAAACAAAAAAAGAAAAATTCATGAAAAAACAAACGCAATTATTGCAAGAAAAGAAGAGTGAGGGCAAACAAAAGACCATCACTTCGGCATTACGCATGTACTTGGGAACCGATCAGATGTGACGAAATGCGATCGGTTGGGATACAAACAGATTTGATGCGGAGATTGCATTGTGCCACACAAGCCACAGACGGACACACACAGACAAACAAGCAAGTAGGCGCATAAATTTTCAATGTCTGATGCAATGGCGGGGCTTCTGCTACATTTATTAGTATTTTTTTTTAATATATACATATATGTATGTATGTCTATGATTTCACATATAGTTGATTCAGCAAAAAACCAAATTTATCTTATTTCGCATTGCTACTGTCGTTGCCTGGTTCACAAATAAATTTTTTCTGCAACAAATGCGCTTTAACTGACTAACAGTGCTCTAAATATATATATAACATATATATACATATATATATGCATGAAAAGCGGTAAAAAATCGCAGAAGCATCAGCTGACTCTGCCCTCTTCAAGTCGAGCACTTTGAGTGGGGAATATGGCTCAAGCAGCCGAAATCAATTGACAACTTCCTTAAACTCACAACCACAAGTGGCAATAAAGCGCAAAATGGCAAAACAAAAGTACGAAATTAATTACAAATAAAATGTTCAGTTAATTGTGCATAAAAAACGGTCATAAAAGCACGTAACAGTAGTAGCAAAGCCAAAGAAAAAGAGCGAAGACAACGCACTTCATTCACAACCGTGAACGCGCTGTACAAACATACACACACACGCACACATAACTGCATACGCATGTGTGTGTTTTGTGGCAAATAAATTGCTTTCGGTGTGTTTTAGTGAAGCATTTTTTCATTTATTTTAAGTTAACAAACGCTTATCTCAAGCGAGTGGCGGGTGTTTGCCTGCATGCCACCGGCTGCCTATTGATTCGCGCTGAGGCAGCTCAAAAAATTCCATTCACTTCGACAGTGTGCGGTAATTGCATGGACAACACACAACATAATATATATAACTGTTTTTGTTGCGATGCTGTTTGCTCGACTTAAGCCGAGGAGTGTATTTGCGCCTGCGTAAAGGTCAAACGGCCACAACGACACATCCATGGCGAATATCCGCGTAGAGCATCATCCCCGGTGTGGTCTCTAAGTTGTCGCTTGTGTTGGTGAACGCAATTACCGAGGCTGCTGTCAGCAATTGCCGGCTTAAATTGTTGACATAAAAATTCTTTGCACTAATTTAATGAACTGTATGGCGATTTAATGAAAACACTACAGCGACAATTGAGGCCTGAGGGCAATGCGACTATGGCGTAGCGATTGCGGATATACAATTACCAAATACTGGCAGTAATGTTTATAGAACGCAATTATGCCGATTTATCTCGCCTATAAAATGGCACGTTTGCTGACATTGAAAATATGTGGTCATAAGTTTTGGAAAAAACAGCTACGTGAAGATTTTAAAATTGCTATATGCATGGATATATGTAAGGGTATACAGACACCAACGACTCTTTTTATGCCCTGAACGGGGTATATCAAGCTTGCAACGACAACCCAAAAAGAAACGTCAGAGATCGTATAAATGATGAACAAAACAAACTGAGTCGATTCCGCCATGTCGGTTTGTCTGCCTCTATTTCAGTCTGTCTGTCAGTACATATGCCAACTAGTCCCTCAGTTTTTGAAATAACAATCTGCAAATTTCCACTAATCCCTCTCTCACGCAGAAGCCGCTCATTTGTCGGAACACTATAGCATACAGCTGGCGTAATACGTGTCGGTAAACTCGAAAATCCTCACTTACCTCGACTTCATACCAGATCACTTGGATAATGGAGTCGCTAAACCGAACACCGATGACTCCTTCTCTACTCATATACCGCCGAGGGAGTTGTGGGTGGGAAAAAGCCCTTGAAAGAGAGGGGCAAAGAGCATCTTTACGGATGGATCAAAGCTTAGTGGGAAGGTTGGTGGAGGGGTTTACCGTCAGGAGCTCTCTATCAACTCCAGCTTCAGGCTGAACTCAGATGTTGCAGCCAATAAAGTATCAGCAGATTTACTGCTCTGGAGTGCAGCCTCCTTCTGAGAAATGACCATCCTCTCAGATAGCAGTTCGGCGATACTAGCCTTGAACTGATGAACAATGCGTTCAGGGCTGGTAAGGAGTGTCTAACCACGCGATCAATAGTATAGAACGTCTTTGTAATAACACTGAGATGGGTGCCAGGCCAGAGCGGAATTACAGAAAACTGGGAAGAGCAAGCAAGAAAAGGCACCCTAGAACCGCTATCAGAAGAATGGGAGCGGGTCGATGCTCCCATATTCGCTTGTATTATACTGCTAGATAGCCAGGCTTCGCGGAAACTTGTCCAGTGCTGGGTCACCATCACTACATGCGCTAGTCGCAAAAACCTTTTGGCCCAAGATCGATCGCAAGAGGTCCTCATCTCTTATCTGATCTCTTTGCGTCACTTGCGCCAAAGTGGCTTCCGGCATTTGATCAATGTACTCCAAGCTTGCATATGACATTCGATTTATAATTAAAAGGCAGACAGTTATTAAAATAGTTGATTTTGCTATTAATTAATATAATATTTTGAAGCTTTTATGACGGCACTAGAACACCGTTAGTAGTTACTACGAAATTTTAATTGAGTGCATAAGTCGCTCATTAAATTAATATCTGTACTTAACTGAGATTACTGCAGAACAATGCCACATCAGTAAGGCAATTTGAGGTTATGTAAACAATTCAAGAGGTTAGCCGTAAAGGAAATATAACCATGAAAGTAATATAAGAACCACTAAGGTTGTAAAGATTTATTTTATTGCTAAGAAGTAATATAAAATCAATGCATTTAAATGAATCACCCGAAGTGGTCATAACTTTACGCTACCAAACATATGTACATATGTACTGCATTGAAACATTACACTAGTTAGGAACTATACATGTTTCAAGAGAAATTTCCGTGTGAAAACCAAATAAAGTAGACAGATATACATCAGGCTTATCGTAGATAATTATTTTCTAATAAAGATTTGCTTCAAACACGTACCAGAATCTTTTTTTTTTCAATTTCTGAAACAGGTACAGCGTCCACCAATAGGCATGACGAGATTGTGACAGCTCGTAGCGGCCATGTTTGTTAACGGATTTCCGTCAAGTTTTATCAGTGTGTTCATTTGCCATTTCATGTTGTCACATTTCCTTTGGTACAGTGCTTGGAAATTGCTCGAGATAATTACGCAAATTCAAGTTCTCGAAAAAACCGTTAAAAAAAGCGTTTTTCGAAAGATCATCTTCTGATATTAGTAGGGTTACCATATCGGTATCAGGCAAAATCAGTCCCGTGGCGCGCAAATTCAAAATGCTGCACCGGGTGGCCGAAAATTGGCTTAAACTGGTGGAGATATGCAAATGGACATTTATTTCACATAATCAATATAAAGATGTATGTATAACAAAAAAACTACGGTTCCCATTTTTACCAAATTTTAGTGTTTATTTCATTTTGACATCAATTATTAGAATTACATGATTTCAATAATTAGTTCTTTGAGATCTTCATTTTTGTCCACTATTTTCGATGCCCTATGTGGCACTATGTTGCCAAACTTCCCATATTCTTGTTGGTAGACCCTTATATTTCTTAGCGAAATCTAACCATTGCCATTTCGTAAAAAACCCAGTTCCTTGTAAGGAAAAAGTATTCGGTTGATTAGTTGAGAAAAGCACAAACAATACTAGCTCTAAGGTAAGTAGTTTGTAACTAGTTGATTTGACTGCTGGCTGAGCTAAGTACATATGTACATATATAACATAATTATATATTTATGCATAAAATTAATGTGGCACTATAAAATATTATTACAAGTATACACGCTTTTAAATGTATATAAATAATGTCGTGAGTCACTGAAAGATCATACAAATTTCAAAAAGATAGTAAATTCTTTAATTTAGATATATTTTATTGTGGCATAAAAATTGCTGAGGACATTGTAGTAGATAATAAACAAGCCATAAATAAATGGATAAATTGAAATATGCAATCATTACTTTAAGCTAGTCAATATTTGTGGTTCTTTTAGTTGCTAAAGCGTGGATACGCTAGACCACGACTCCAAAGTAACATCATAGTTGCTATAAAAATGCCAATACATATTAACCACAAATAAAGGAAAGACCCCATTAGAAAGCATACCGACTCTCACATTATTTGTGAGGCGATTGTGTGTATGCAGCACAAAAATTCACAGAAATCGCTTCACCCGATCAATTATTGAACAAAGCCAGACTGCGAACCTTGAATTCGTTGCCAATCGGTTTTCGAGCGCGCTATCAAATGTATACAAAAACAAAAACAACAACAAAAGTTTTGACAGCTTTTATGCAATTGTTGTGCCGCATCCAAAAAGGTGTGCACTCCAACGGCGCAGCTGACAAGTACTTGACTTATAAATATCAAATTACAACAACATTGAAGCAATTTGGTGAAAAAATTTGTATTGAAAAAACCACAGCAAAAAAACTTGAAACTTGGCAATAAATACGAACAATAAAAATCAGAAATAAAAAAAACGCTTTTAAGTACTGATGATTACAAAATCGACAAACCGTTACAAATGGCATTTATGTATTAACGAAGTATGCGCCCAGCACTTATTCGCGCCGCTGCTAAGCTGATTTAATTTTTCGCCACTTTCTGTCGTCTTTTTTCATGGCACAATGGCATAGTTCAGCTGCCAAAAGCCAGCATTGAAACAGTATTGGTAAAACTGATGGGCCAAAAACTGCAAAAACTGAAGAAATCTACAAAAAAAGCATTAAACGGCAGACAAAAAGCGATTACCTGACCACAAAGTCATTTATTTGACCAACCGACATTTGTTTGAAAAATACAAAAATATCGAATTGCTTGCAATTGAAATTCGACTTCGAAACTTACCTAACGGTGTTTTCAATGTCAATTCGTGATTAATTTGACGCAGCCATCGAGGTCTTTCGCCAGCGGCGGCATTTAATTAGTCGACAAAGCGTTAGGTCCTTAAAATTAATAGGCCTACCGTTAACAGGTGGCTAGCCAATTGGGAACTAATTACAAGCCTTGTGCTGTTGGACTATTATTATATAAATAGTTTGCATTTACTTATTCGAAGTAATATGTCAATAATAAAATCATAACATTTGTATTGTATTGAGTATCGAGTGTCATTAATTGTTGGAACGCTACTTTGTTCGTGGAAAACGGACCTTTGATACCTTTTCCCTGCATTTTTCTAAAAAATATATTTCCAGGTATTTTTTAGGCGTGGCCCATTATTCCGGATGAACTACGAAAAATCAAAATTAGCGGTACTAAAGACGTTAGCGGGCTAAAGTTTCAGTCAAATATATTTGAAACCCTAGCGTAAATAATAATAATTTCGATATTTGTTGCCGCTATGCAATATTATTCTTGATGACACTCAATTCCATTCATATACTTAATCAGTTCAAATTTTTAATCATTTTACAATTTTTCCCATAAGTAGTCCACTGAGATCTCCATCATGCCCATTGTATTCGAAGTTCGATTTGCTATGCTGCCAAATTTCCCATATATATTTATGTATGCATTTAACTCCAAACATATACTTTATCAGATCAAAGTTCGTTTAAAAATCATTTTAATTGCATAATTTTTCAATTACGAGGACCTTTTAGATCTCTACTGTATTCAAAGTTAGATTCCCTATGTTGCCAAACTTCCCATATAAATCT